>NC_071484.1:5115685-5432368 GCF_028500815.1 Rissa tridactyla | reverse complement strand
CACAGCGTGGTCCTGCCCTTCCTGCGCCCCTTGGTCCACCCCGACTGGTCCGAGGGTCGCCCGGGAGGCGGCTTTCCTGGCAGTCCAAGGAATCGCCAAGCATTTGGGTGCCTCTGCACGGATGTATTTTGGACAGAGCTGGGCAGCCACCCCAGCCTGCCCCTGGGAAACTGTCCTCAAGAATCCACAGAGCAACCGTAACACAGACAAGGATGCTCTGCTACACAAACCCTGGGAGAATGAAGCGCGTGTCAGCACAGCTTCCTTTCCAAAGGGAGCGGAGCGCTGCAGAAACCCAGTTAACAGCCAGAAGGACAATGCTTCTACCATCTACACAGCCACAGAACAAGACGTGCACAGATTTTTATTATTGTTTTTTAAGCAAAACAGCACCTGGGCCAGGCCTGGGAGGAACAGAGTTTTCCTTAAGCATTTGCATCAGGCTAGTTCTGAGGTACCAAGAGCACCTGATCGTTACCAGGTCCTTTGCTCCCCTGCAGCAAGTCCCACCCCAGCAAAGGATTTCCAAGGGAAGAACCTGACTCTGCCCAGGCGCGTCCATGGACCGACACTGAGCATAGCAGAGCTGCCGAAAAACCTGCCGCTCCCCTCCAACACCCTCATTCTGCTTCGCTGCCTGGGCTCTTTTTCTCTCCTGGAAGGGCAGCAGCAACCTTCCCAGCTGTCTGCTTAATTACAGAGTGCAGACTCCGGCCGTCTCCAGGCTGATGGATAACCCAGCCCCTCCGCGGGCTGCTGCTGCCGCCCCCGGAGCGCAGCTGAGCACCCTCCCCCCCGTCTTCCACAGGGACGCTGTCTGGCATTGCCCAGCTCCGTGCACTGGAGCAGAAGAGCCCAGCCACTTCACTCCCCCTTAATATTCTTAAAAGGAAAAAAAAGGGCACTGGATGTCTGAGAGCAGACGGTTATTAAACATCTGCAAGAGTTCAGCTCCCCCAAACAAGATGCTCACGCCGATGCACAGCTCCCTGTGCAGAAAGCAATCGCCTGGTAATTTCTAGGTGCTAGAAATTATACATTAGCTCAGACTTACCTGATCAAAGGGCCATACAGAGTCTATTTTGGGCTTGATTTTGCCTTGACTATAGAGGTTAATCAGCTTGGCTACGACGCCTCCGACGAGCTCAAATTCTTCATCCATATAGCCAAGGTGGTAGCCACACACAGCCTTGTTATGGTGTAGGAGCTGCAAGGCATTGATGCTGAACTGGTTCCACCAGGTTTTAGCCATAGCCATGAGGTTCTTCTTCTGCCCCGTGAGCAGGTTTGCGACCCCTAAAAAAAGGGGAAAAAAAAAAAGCGGCAAGCCACAGATGAGCTGGAACCAACAGGAGAGGCAGTGGGCATCCCATGTAACAGCTCAGACAGCAGCAGCTCACAGAGCGACGGAGGACAGAGGTGAGAACTGGATCGCATCAGGATCTGCCCAGTCAACCTTCGGTGGAAACGGGTGCCTGCCTCAGCCTCAAGATATGCAGAATTTGGATTATCGGCACCCATACATTGCAAAAATATAGAACACCTCCTCTCTTAGGAGGGCGGCGGCAGCAGCGCGGCTAGACTGGGGCGCTGGCAGAGGCAAGAGAGGGTTACGAGTCCCGTCCAGCCAGGCTGGGAGGGCAGCTCTCCCCTTCTCCTGCGGCCAGGCTCCTTCAGGGGAGACACACGCTGCAGCGGCTGGGACAACAGAAGCCGCACAGTGGTGCGAGTGTCTGGAATCCCACTGGGGGTTGTGTGAGGGCTTTGTCTACGGGACAAAAATCACAGTGTTTCAGGGCTGGGGAATGGAGAGATAAGTATTCAGTAGCCCCAAACCTCATCACCCACACATCCTCTAGGAGAAAAGCAAGGCTCTATTAGTGCTGTGCATTAAGTCAGCCTGGACAAAGCAGCTGTGCCAGCGTTCCTCCGTGAGGACATTCCAGCTTCCCCCTGCAGGCACCGGCTTGTACTCAGAGAGGGATGTCGCCATGGGAGGGCAGAGCCTTGGAGGCCGGAGCTCCCAGGACAAGGCACAAATCTTAGTCCCCCCAGTGCCTCACCCAGGAGAAGCATCCCAAAGGCCTGCGTGAACTAACAGAACTACAACGCACACAGGGCAGTCAGTAACAGCGATGCTCCCTCACGGCTGCGTGTCCGGGCACGGAGCAGCGCGGAGCATTCTCGTGCAGATCCACGGCCACCCTGCCATCACAGGTCCCTCCTACGCAGGAGCTGGGGTTCGGGCAGCTGCTTGCACTTACCGTAAGTGATGAGTTTGCCCATCGGCTTCAACAGGTTAAATGCTTTGGATGTATCGGATCCTCCCAGGGGGTCCAGGACAATGTCAACACCTGGAGGGAATTGCAAGTAACTAGAAGTTCTTTCCACTTAAAAAAAAAAGTGCAGGACAGTTGTGGAAGTCCTCCACCACACGGTACCTTTGGGAGAGATTTTCCGGACCTCCTCTGCGTAATCCATCGTTCTGTAGTCAATAGGGTGAGCGACTCCACTCTCCTTGAGCGCCTCATGCTTGGAGGCAGATGCTGTGCCAAAAATGGTGACATTTTCTACAGTCTTGCACAGCTGGATGGCAGCAGTTCCCACACCACCTGAAAAGCAGCAGTGAGAAAGACTTAGAAGCAAACAGCCCAGCAGTCAGAAAAACCTCTGGATGGGCAAATAACCCCTGCTGGTACCGCTCGCACAGTGCCGAGAGGGTACGGAATAAAGGCTTTGCTGGAGCAGGCTGATGCCTGGGACACGCTGGAGGAGACGGAGCCCGGCTGCTGGGAAACGGGTCCAGCATTTGCCAGCGCCTGGGGCGGCGTGAAGCCTGCATCTCTGGCAGGCGATGTTTTGTCAGTCGGGCTCCGTTCCGATCGCTCCCTCACCCGTGACACCCATTCAGAAGGTGCACGTTGAGGCCAAGAGCCCCAGCACGGGCTGGCAAGAGCTATTTACCTGCAGCCATGTGGATGAGGACACTCTGGTTGGGTCTCAGGTTTCCGAAGTCAAACAGGATCATGTAGGCAGTGATGTAGTTGACAAGAAGAGCAGCCGCTTCCTCGAAGCTCATCCCCTCAGGCATCAGGAAAGTCTGACCAGCCGGCACGTTCACGACTTCTTGCCAGAGCCCTGACCTAGCCAGGACCATCACCTTATCGCCAACCTAAAATCAAGCGGAGGACAAGGCGGTCTGAAACAAGCCCCAGGCTAGCAGAAGGCATCACACCCTTGCCCTCTGTACGCCAGAGCTGGGTACACGTGCGCCATTCTCTGTGCAGAGGTCCGCAGGGACTGCGGCACCCCTGAGCTCGAGCTCAGCCCCTTCTCCTCTCGTGGGGCAAACTGCCCCACAGCACCTCTCCCCGCAGAGAGGCACACGCCTGAAATATGAGGCACCCCGAAAAATCCGCTCTTATCCCACTGGGCGAGGAACAGCTGCTCTCTTTGCAATGGGAGGGAGACAGCAAAACACCAAGCAGTCGTATCAGCAAGCAGACAAGAGGCAGAGCCAAGGCAGGGAGCAGAAATGCTCCTTGGAGTGTGGGTTTGGCATTTACACTTGAATAAACCAAGATGTTTTCCTGGAGGGGAGGGAATCATCTTTGACACATTGTTGTGGGTTTGTTTTTTTTTGAGACACTTTGTTTTGCTAGTTGCGCATCCAAGAATCATCTTAAAGCACCATAATTGCAACAGCCGTAAGATCCAAAGGTCTGGGACACGCAGAGCCAACACACCCCCCACCACCACCCCACCCTCCTGAGCTGCTAGAAACGCAGCAGCCACAGGCTCGCGGGCCACAAACCAGCACCAGGAGCATCCATCCTGCTCCTGCCCACACCTCGCCACCCTCAGATGGCTCTGGACAACGCTGCAGCGGCTGGAGCTCTTTCCTTCCACGTTCGTGTAGTTTAAGAGCTCGGTCACCAACGTGTTCAGAAACAGCACAGTCATGCTTGAGCCCAACGCCCCGCTAGCACTAACGCCACTAAATTTTGTACGTGCAAATGCACCTGCCAGTCCCTCAGGAATCCCACCCCCACCCAGGAACCCCCACCGCTTCCAGCTTTTCCCCAAGACCCCCGAGCCCGAAGATGCCGGCCCTTGGGGAAGGGCGGGCGGCGATGCTCCTGCCGCGGGGCCCAGGAGGCGGGACGGGCGGGGACGGGCAGGGACAAGGACAGGCAGGGACAGGGACGTCCTGCCCACGCAGCCCAGCCGCGGCCCCTTTGTCCGGGGGCTTTGTCCGCCGCGGGAGCCCCCGCGGCGGGATGGCGACGGGCGCTCCCCTGGGCTCCGCCGCCCGCCCCGACGGGGACCCCGGTCCCGGGACGGTGAGCGGCGCGGTGGAGCGGGCGGGCCGGGGGTGCCGGCACCGGGCGCTCCGGGGGGGTGGTGGTGCGCCGGGGTTCGGGGCCGGGCGGGGCCGCCGCAGTGCGGCGGGGCCGAGCCGCCCCTCACCTGTCGGTCGCCGACGCCGTCGCCGATGGCGCGGACGGTACCGGCGCACTCCATGCCGGGGCAGACGGGCGGCGGCGGCAGCCGGTCGTACAGCCCCTGCCGTGCCATCAGGTCGGCGAAGTTGAGGCCGCAGGCGCGGACCCGCACCGAGACCTCGCCGGGCCGGGGGCCGCCGCCGCGCCGCGCCTGCACCTTCACCTTCTCGTAGCCGCCGAAGCCCGTCAGCACCAGCGCCCGGTGCTCCGCCGCCTCCTCGCCGCCCGCCGGCGGCTCGGGGCCGGGGGCCTGCTCGGCGGAGGGGGGGGCGGCGGCGGCCGGGGCGGGCTCGGCGGACATGGCGGAGCGGCAGGAGCGGCGGCGGCGGCTGCGGGCGCGGGGCGGCGGCGGGCGGGGAAAAGCCGGGGCGCGGGGCGCGGCCGGGGGCGGGGCGGGGCGGGCGGGGCCGGCGGCGGAGCGGCGGGGAGGAGGGGGCTGCGCCTCCCCCGAGCGTCCCCCGCTCCCGGCCCGACGGCGGCCGCCCCCCCACCGCCATCCCCCGCAGTCCGGTGTCCCGGGGGAGGCACCGCCCCGCCCCGCCGCTCCCCCCCCGAGGGGAACCCCCGTCCTCCGTTCCCCCGGCGGGGGGGGGAAATGCTCGGCCGGTCCCCGCCGGGCCGCCGCAGCGGCTTGGGCGTTAATTACTGCGTTAATTACTGCGTTAATTACTGCAAGCTCCCGTAGGCCGCAGCTTTGCGGAGCCTGGCCCCCCCCCCCCCCTTCCCCCCCACCCCCACCCCGGCCGCGCTGCCCTGCGCACCGGGCCTCTCCCCCCACGCCACCCTTCTCTTTCTTTTTTTATTTATTTAACGATTCCTTTCAAGCAGACAAACGGCCCGCATCTTGGCTGGAGGCCCGTTTGAAACGGCTGTCTCGCTGGAGCGGCATCTCGCTGAGTTACTTGTGCAGTTTGTTGTGAATTAAGCGATGTCGCTTTGCAGGGAGGTTTCATCAACGTCTCTCTGCTCGTAGCCCTGAAATGGCTGCGTGTAGCGGAGCTGAGGCATGGACTGGCTCACAGACAAGAGGGAGGAGTAGAGCTCTAGTCCTGCAACTAAAGGCAAATAAATAAGGCGGGGTGTGTAGACGGATCAATGGATCCAGCCCCGCTCCCTGCTCGTGAAGCGTCTGCCAGCAGCCATGAATTCACCACTCGGCTCCGTATCCAGCTCCTGGGTATCACACTTGCCATCAAGACTGCTGATTCCATGCCGTTTTGTGTGTGAAGAGCGGGGTTGGATCCACGCCTCGCTCGTCCGCTGCTTGGCGAATGCGTCCTCGTCCCTAATAACCCGCAGCCATTGCAGGGTCGCTGCTCAAAGAGCCCCTGAAAAAGAAAAACATCCCCCCTCCAAAAAGAAAGCAAAGATCACCTGAAGGATAATCAAAACACGTACTGGGGGAGTTTCTGTGTCACTCCGGTGCTCCAGAGTTCCCAAGCCAAGCAAAACCCGGCACGATGCCCGCTGTGGGCAGGGCACTCCCAGCACTGCTGGCAGTGTTTGATGGAAGGCTCTGGCCAGCCCGCGGATGAGCAAACCCCCGGGTTTCCAGGGGCTTTGTTTGCGACGGCAGCCCGCTGTCACGCGAACGCAGCGGTCGGGCCGAGGCCAGCCGGAGCTTTGCCTGGCTGCGTCCTTGTCCTGCGGGGCTGCGCTGCGGGGGCTGCTCAGGAAGCGGAGCACAAAGGCAGGAAAGCAGCGGGGAGGGCAGGGGCCTGGCGCAGGCTGCACAGCACCGGGCTCTGCGGGTGGCAGATTTATGGGTGTTTGGGTGGCTGCGGTGGGGGACACAGAGGAGGCTCATGTCCAGCTGCACGACAGGACAGCGGCCCGGCTGGGACAGTTGCTTTCCACCCTTGTTTGCTGTTTCTCAGCTCTGAGAAATAGAGATGTGCCTTCCTGATGCCTGGGCATCTCCCACGCCCCAAATGAGGAAGAAGCAGTCAAAGCACAATCCTCTGTCTCCTGCTGCTCTCCCTAGGAGCTCCCCTAGAGTTTGTCCTTTCAGTGATTTATTTTCACAGATGTCGGGGCTCTTGTGGTGGACGAAACATGCTGGCCAGGAGGGAGCCCCTGTAGGCACCTGAGATAAGGGGATGACTCCCAAAGGCTCGGAGAGTGGTAGCAGAAGGCAGCGCGTTTTGGGAGTCAGACTCCTCTCCTGCTAGACCGCTCCAGCTGTACTCAGCTCTAAAGCGGATTAGATCGGGGTATTTTTGTGCAGTGGCCGGGCTGTTTGATTGGGCAGGCTGCTCTTGCTGCCTTTGTCTCTTTTGTGCTCCTGACTCAATCTTATCAGCTCAGTTTAGTAACATTTCCCCTATAAATCTTACTTTAGCTGGTTCACTTTGCGTGTGTCTGCTGGGGTAGTTTTCCCACAGTTTTTAAGCTGCAGGTTTGAGAGGGAGAGTTCTGGCTGGTCGCTGCCCTGCCGGAGTGTCCGGGGGGGGACGGACGTGCTGCTGTTTTGGGGGAGCTGTCGGGGAGGTGCCGCTGCGGGTGCTGGGGCCGGGTGCTCGCTCCGAGCTGCAGGTCTGCGACCCCCAGTGCGGCACGGCGCTGGCTGCTGCTCGCCGGGATGGGACGCTGCCGTGGGCTACCAAGGGGATGTGTTAGCCAGAGAGAACAAGTTTTCCCAGTGAAACTGGTCACTCCTTTGGCCCATTTTCCAGCCAGCTCTCCAAATGCGGGCTTTCGCTGCACAGGGGCACGCAGCCGAGGCGCTGGGCCCTTCTGAATGGCGCTGTTTTGTGGTTTACAGCCAGAGGAAGGCACAGGCCACCGAGGAAATTCTCACTCGCTCCCCAGTGCTCAGCCCTGCGCCTCTCCCTAAGCTCCCTGCTGCTCCCCCAGCCCCTGGCAGGGCCGAGGAGGACGTGCCAGCCCCCCCTGCCCCGCTCTTTGTTCCCCCTCCCTGTATTTTCACACAGGGCTCTAACGGCCCCTCTCTGCTCTCAAGGACACGGGAACAAGGAGCGGCCAGGAGATAAGAAAGCCTGGCAGGGTTTGCTGCTCAGCAGCCTGTGGGAGTTTGGCCTTGGCCCCAGGGCGCGCTCAGAACAGACCCTGGGAGCCCACAAAAGCCTTCCCTCATGCGGGGAGGCTGCTGAGACTCCGCTGGGGGCCAGGGGCCGGCTGCCCAACATGGGGCTTCTCCACACCGAGCCGCTCGGAGTTGAGGTTTCCCACTCCCACCCAGGTCCTGAGCTGGTGCCGCCGTCTCCCTGCTCTGCCCTGCTGGCGCTGCCCACCCTGCCCGAGACCCCGCTCCAGCCCCAGACCAGTGCAGGGGGTGGCTCTGGAAGGGGCTGTGGGGCTGCGGTCAGACCCCACGGGCTGCCGGGCCCACAGCGATGTTTTCAGGGCTGTATATTTTAGCATCCTGGCTCTACAGCAAGCGTTGACCTCGATCCATCTGTCTGCATTTGTCGGGATCTCAAGAGAAAGATTCCTCCTGTCTCTGTTCTGCCTTTTCCTGTTGTTTTTCCTGTTCTGCGTCTGCGGAGTGTTGGGATGCACACGGAGGTAGACACAGACGAGATCTCCCAGCTGCATCACACGTACCAGGAATGCTGTGCCTCCTGGGTGACACTGTGCCTGTATCACAGTAAATTATATTTAGATTTGACAGGTAGAGCAGTGGGTGGAAAAGATCTGACACAACCCCTCCGACGTACCTGCCACTCACAGCCGCAGTTCCCCGCGCTGCTGTTTTGATCACAGAGACAATGGAGGCGATTGTCAAGGGGTAACTGATGCTCGGCGCACGTCAGTTCACTCCTGGTGGTGACAGCAGACTGGAGAAATCCTCCCAGCACAGAGCATCGTTCCCATGAAGAATACCGCTGGGCCGGGCTGAGGCTGCTCCGGCGCAAACCCAAGCAGCAGAGGCTGGGGAAATGCGGCACAAGCGAGCGGCGCGTCCGCTGCCAGGCCGGTTTCCAAGCGTGCACAGAAGAGCATGCCACCGTGTCCTCCTCGGGAGGCAGGCGCCTTCTGTACTGCGGCCCTTGGAGAAATCCTGTGAAATAAGAATCATTATCCTTAACTTCAACCTTCCACCACAGCACCAATAATTTACTGACAATTATAGTCCCAAAATCACAGGCTTGGCACATCCACATGCTGTGCACCCATTAGAAGCTGATTATTTGGTCAGCACGTCTTACCTTGCTGAAAACGCTCAGACTCCCTCTCAGTGTGCTCATCGTGGCTCTCGAGGGACCAGGTGACGGCACGACACGCAGAAAACCGCAGGGAGACGGTTTTCTCTGCACCGCTGAAATCTCTGCCGCTGCTCACGGGCCCCGGTTGCTGGCGCGTCCCCGCAGTGCACCGACGGTGCCGGCTGCACCGTGTTCCCCTGCCTCAGCCCGGCCACGTCACCTGCTCTGCGAGGAAAAGTGGCCACAGCACCGAAACACGGCAGGGCACGGCAGAGCCTGAGACCCTCACCGGGGCAGCCCCGTCCCTCAGACCGCACAGGGACTGTCCCACCAGCCTGCGGCCCCCCAGGTCCCCCCGGGAGTGCGGGAGGGACCGACCAGCCCAGTACACGCAGCCCGTCGGGTGCTGCCTCACTGAGTTGGACCCGCTTGGAGGAAGACTCTAAAAATAAAGCCATTTTTCCCCAATTTGTGCTTGGTCTGTGCAATTCATGTTTGAAACTAAATGGAAAAGAAACTGAAGTTTGGAGGGTTCATTTCTGTTCGTTCCACCACTTTCCACATGACAGAGAATTGCAAAACTGAAAATGTTTCGTTTGGAGGAGTGATTTCAAACACAAAAGGTGTTTGAAGGCGGTGGAGATCCCTCCTACTGCTGGAGAAACCATTTCCACCAAGCACCTCTGCCGGGGAGTGTCCCGCTGGGCTCGCTCTGTCACCTCAACGGCTGGTGCTGTGTGATGGGGTCACTGGTGCTGTGTGCTGGAGTCACTGGTGCTGTGTGATGGGGTCACTGGCGCTGTGTGATGGGGTCACTGGTTCTGTGTGACGGTGTCACTGGTTCTGTGTGCTGGAGTCACTGGTGCTGTGTGCTGGAGCCACTGGTGCTGTGTGATGGGGTCACTGGTGTTCTGTGCTAGAGCCACTGGTGCTGTGTGCTGGAGCCACTGGTGCCGTGTGCTGGAGCCACTGGTGCTGTGTGATGGGGTCACTGGTGCTGTGTGATGGGATCACTGGTGCTGTGTGATGGGGTCGCTGGTGCGGTGTGATGGGGTCACTGGTGTTCTGTGATGGGGTCACTGGTGCTGTGTGATGGGGTCACTGGTGCTGTGTGCCGCAGCTGTTGGCAGCCCATCGGAAAGGCCGCGGTGGGAAGGACGGAGCGTGCGCTGCACGGCCTCACCCAGAGCAAGACGAGGGAAGGCCGGCGCCGCGGTGGAAGCCGCGTTTCAAGTAGCTGGATCCGGCTACTTGATCCAGTAGGGCAGGGAGGGGGGGGGATGGACGCGTGTGACAAGGAGGTTTCCACACCCAAGGGAACAGAATGAGAGAATCGGCCGTTTTCCTCCTCCCACCCTGACCCCTTTGTGTGCCTTCGTGCCGCGAGCCCCTGCCCCTCCGCCAGCCCCCCGCTCCCTGCAGCACAGCCACCGCTCCGCGGCCAACCTGTGGAGTCCCCGGCCCCTCACTCCTCTCCCCGGCTGGTGCCGGGGCTGATGAATCCTAAGGAGAGGTGTCGAGAGAGGGGGGGAAAAGAGGGAGCCGCTCACCTCCGGAGGAGTGTTGCGGAGGCTCCAGTTCACTTCCTCGCTACGGAGAAATCCACAGCAGAAATGGAGGCACGGTGCTGCCTCAGCCTCTAACACACATGCTCCGACTGCAGGCTTGCCAGCAGAAGGCTTGTCAGTTGAATGCCTCCTTGCTTTAATCCCCGAGATTGCTGAAGGATGCTGCTTTCATCTGATAGCATTTATGGGCTGTTATAATGAGCTTTGGCTTGCTGAGATAAATTAAATTGCTCACCCAGAGGTGCAAACTTCATTAATGCCAGCAGCGAGCCAGATCAGCGTTATTCTAGCACAGAATGTAAACACGCTGGACACATGAAAGGGGGTTTGGCTGGGATTTTTTTTTCCCCTTTCTTTCAACCTTCCTAATTGCTGTTGATTTGTAACTTTTTGCTGTGTGTGTTCAAACTCTACTGCTTCTCCACCTCTTCATCTTCTAGGGGGAACCACCAAATAACGCGCCATTCGGGACGGAATGATTTAACTGCTGAGTGTTAACGGATAGCGATACGCTCTGCAGTTTTGCCTGGCAACCTGCTAGCTCTGTCACGTATCTGACGAGTCCAAAAAGATACTTAAGACTACATCTGATGAGAAATTAAAGTGCGTCCCTTATTTCTATTCCCACTTACCAGTGGAAATAAGATGTTGCAGACCAAGACAAATAGCACAGAAACGATAGGTACGAAGTGAACAATGTACCCGCCATAAAGCTCCAGACAAAGCGCCGGTGCACAATGTGATGGGCGGGAGCTCTGGCCGTGTCCTCAGGGGTGACACTCAGGCACCTCTCATGAGGTACATGCGCGCATCTTGCAGGGTCCCGGCCATGCAATACGGTACAGGAGATTCCTCACTCATTACGTTCACCTGCTTCGTCACATCTAAAATTAGGTCCAGAGCTTGCGACTGGCTGCAGAGAACCGGACTTTGAGAATAAAATGTCTCAGGCCCCGGGGTTTCCGGCTGTGGGTCCTCCGGTAAGGGTTGGTTTCTCCTAGTACACTTCCCTAGCACAGCTCCTGAGGATGTCTCGTAGCTTCTTTGTAACACAATAAAGTTAATTCGTAACAGCAATTAAAAATCCCCGAGAGCAGGGATCAGCAAGGGAGGATCCAGCCACCGGAGAAGCCTTTTCAGGAGCAAATGTGTGGGAGCCATCTGTCGCCTCGCCATACGTGGTGACAGTCACAGCATGTCTCTCTCCGCATCCTACTCTGCAAATTTACACCGTGACTGGAGGTTGCCTAACACATTTTGCAAGTGTTGCCTGCCAAAAGGTGCATTGCACCAAACGGGACACCAGGCTCAGCGCTGACAGTGCCCCAAGTGGCTCTCAGCAAAAGGCGCTCTCAGCTGCTTTCCCTCCCCCGGGGGGAGCCAAATGCAGCTGGTGGCTTTGCGAAGGCCGCGAGTATTCGCTACGGAAAGTTTCCTGCTTCCTCCGAAGCAGGGCCACAATAATCTGTTGGTTGGAAGCAAAAAAAAACCCAAAAAACCAAACCCTAACTCCTATTGAGAAATAATGGCGAAAAGCTCTCAGAAGAAACGTATTGGCCAGGGGAGCAGCTGGCTCCGGGTGACACCTATGGCCACCCAGCACTCCTTCACCTGCAGTCGCAAGCACAACGAACTTTTCTCTCCGTCCCCCCACATAAAAGCTGAACGATATGTAAGAAGGCCAAAAAAACCCTCCGGGGCTTACAAAACATGACACAGTGCTGCACAAGCTCCTTTCCCCGGGGAGGGTGGAAGGAAGCAAGCATGTGACAGTTACTCATCACATCGCTTAAGGCAGGGCTGGGAGGCACAGAGATGCTGCAGCAATGCACAGCGCAAAGGATGGAATGAGGAACCGGCTGGCAGCAGTTTCCTGGCCCACACAGGGCAGGACTCAGCCCAGGGGAGGACGTGAGCTACGCTACCGTGGGTCCAGGACAGCCTCATCTCCTCGGCGCCCGCTGGCTGGGGCTGACATGCCCCCATCAGTGCCTGGCGGACCCCGCAGAAAGCGAATCAGCGCGTGGAACCGCTGGGTACCTGTATGGCCCCATGCCTTGCACCACCCCTCTGTTCCTTACGCAGCCCGACTTCACGCACAGCACCGATATTTATGTAGGAAAAATGGCTGCGATTTCAGCAAAAAAAAACTGCCCCCTCAGTCCATTAATAAATCCGGTTTCACTGCCAAAACGTTTTAATTTCCACTTCTTCAGACTTGCTTTGTCTTCACGGTTTCTATTTTTACTGCATTTTGTGACAGCTTGTTTCTGACAAATGAAAGTTTGCCATTACGGTAAATCTTTCTGCAGTGTGGCCAGCAAAATATAAGCAGTAGAGGAGCCTTTCCTTTTTCAATAATTCTGCTAATTAAAATCACTGCCTGTAATTTATAGACGCGCTGTCTGTGCTCAGGGAGGAAGGGAAAGCGGAACCGCTGCCCTGTGCAGCCAGGCCTGGGGGGTGCAGCCTCTACAAAAGATGGGGCTCCGGTCCTCCCCGGGGGAACTTGCCCGTGGGCATCGGAGATACGGGATTCCTAAAACTCGCGTGGAGGCGGATAAAATGTTGGGTGTTCCCATTTCTGCCATATTCCTCTGGGAAACGAGTCCCGTTCCAGCAACGCCAGGATGGGAGGCGGGAAGGGGGGCACCCCCCGTGCGGGGAACGGCGGCGGCCGGTGGCCTCCCCCGCCGGTCCGGAGCCGGGCCCTGCCGGGGGCGGATGCTGGGGGCACCCGTCGGGAGTGGGCTCCGGTAGCCCCGGGCCTCCGGGCCGAGCCCTCTGGCCGCGATGCGGTGGGAGGTGCCGGGCAGGGCCTGTGGGGTGGCGGTGGCGGCGGCGGGGCCATCCCGGTCCCGCTCCCACCCCCGCGCCGCGCCGCGCCCGGGAGCGGGGGGGGGGGGGGGGTGGTTCGCACGGAGCCGGCGGAGGGACGCCCCGAGGGGGCGGCGGGGCCGGCGGGGGGCGGCTCCCGGGGCCGCGGTCGGGGGCGGCCGTGTCGGCACGGCCCTGCCCAGCGCCGGCTCCGCTCCGCGCCTGGTTGGTGCCGTCGGGGCCGGGGGCGCGGCCAAGGCCGGGGCCGTCCCGGTAAAGCGGCGGCGCGGGCGGTGCGGCCCCGCACCATGGAGGGGCACCTGGCGCGCTGCAAGATCGTGGTGGTGGGGGACACGCAGTGCGGCAAGACCGCGCTGCTCCACGTCTTCGCCAAGGACTGCTACCCCGAGGTGCGGCGGCGGGCGGGTGGCCGGGCGGGCGGGTGGCCGGGCGGGCTGGTGGCCGGGCCGCGCTCACCTCTGCTCTCCCTCCCTTCCCAGAGCTACGTGCCCACCGTCTTCGAGAACTACACGGCCAGCTTCGAGATCGACAAGCAGCGCACCGAGCTCAACATGTGGGACACCTCAGGTGAGCCGGGGGCGGCGCGGGAGGGGGGGGCGGTGGGGTCGCGATCGTCCGTCCCTCCGGCCGAGGGTCTCCCCTTCCCCCGGAGCCCCGCGTTCCATCACGCATTCTGCCGGCTTCCCGGTCGGGCGGTCCCGGGCAGTTCCCGCAGCTCCGGCTGGTTCCCAGGCACGGCCGTGCCGGTCTTGGCTCCGGCAGCCGTGAGGCCCCCCCCCCTTCGCCCCCGGGGACGGCTCCGTCCCTGCCCGGGCGGCATCCCCCCCTTCGCCCCCGGGGACGGCTCCGTCCCTGCCCGGGCGGCATCCCCCCCTTCGCCCCCGGGGACGGCTCCGTCCCTGCCCGGGCGGCATCCCCCCCTTCGCCCCCGGGGACGGCTCCGTCCCTGCCCGGGCGGCATCCCCCCCTTCGCCCCCGGGGACGGCTCCGTCCCTGCCCGGGCGGCATCCCCCCCTTCGCCCCCGGGGACGGCTCCGTCCCTGCCCGGGCGGCATCCCCCCCTTCGCCCCCGGGGACGGCTCCGTCCCTGCCCGGGCGGCATCTCTCCCCCCGGGGACGGCTCCGTCCCTGCCCGGGCGGCATCTCTCCCCCCGGGGACGGCTCCGTCCCTGCCCGGGCGGCATCTCTCCCCCCGGGGACGGCTCCGTCCCTGCCCGGGCGGCATCTCTCCCCCCGGGGACGGCTCCGTCCCTGCCCGGGCGGCATCTCTCCCCCCGGGGACGGCTCCATCCCTGCCGGGCGGGGAGGAACGGGGAAGAGGCAAAGGCGCAGGTTGGGAAGAGACCTCACCTTGGGGAGGAATGCGCTGCGGGAATGCGCTGTCCTTTCATCACTCCCTGGCAGAGCGTCTGGGGTTCTTTGTGTTTTTTGGTTGTTTTTTTTTGTTGTTGTTGTTGTTTTGATTTTGGCTCTTTGTGTCCTCATTTGTGATTCTGCATGAAGCTGCGGGCACAGCTGTCCCAGCCCCCCCTCCCCTCCCCGCCCCGAGACCCTTCCCGTACTTAATGTCTTTCTGTGGAGGCGCGAGTTGCAAGTGAAGTGCTTGACGCAGAGTTCATAAAAATATTGGCATCCAGCAAAGTTCATGGGCACCTTTTAATTTGCCTCTGACAACCTGTTTGGACTGCTGCGTACACACAGTGCGGCTGAATGCTGCGGATGTCGGTGTGCATACCTCACAGGCTCGCTCATGCTCTTTCCCCATAATTTCTGGAGTCCTTAGGACAAATGAAGTCCTCTCAGTGTCCAAGAGCAATAATAAATTAAAACGTGACCTAGGACTTTCTTTGCTCTTGTACTCTCAATTCCTTGCTATAATTTTACATCCGTCAAATTACAGCTGTAGGATCAGCACAGCTCTAGCTAGAGCAGTGGCTTTACTGAGTCTTGGACTAGCTCTAAGGCGTAAAATGCATTTGTTGAGTCTGCTCTGGAGCTTTCCAACCCAGGAGGTCTTGATTTTGCTGCTTTTTATTCCCTGAGACAAAAAGGAGCCTTTTGCTTTGCCCATATGACGTGTGCTGTGCTGTGAGCCGCAAGGATGCTGGCTCGTCGGGCAGCTCTGGGTGCTGGAGCTGTGGATGGAGCTTTGGCTCGCTCTCAGCGCCCGCTGGGGAGCTGTGCTTGCGGCACAGAATGGTGGCTACGAGGTGCAGGCGTTGCATGGTGGATGGTCCTGGGAGGACGTGGCTGGTGCTGGGAGGACGTGGCTGCGCGAAGTCCTTCATGCTTGGTAACAGCGAAGCCATCCTGGCTGACCAGGGGCTGCCCCACAGAAGGTCCCCGGAGCTGCTCCGAGGGGGTGAGTCCGGGTTGGGGTGTGCTGGGAATGAGGGGTGGCTGACCCCCCATGTCACCGGGGTGCTTGTCGTGCAGCTTGAGCATCCCCCTGGCTGTGGGGGGCTCCGAACCGAGGGCAGCCTCCGAAAAGGGGCTGGGGTGGGGGGGTGTCTATTGGGCACTGCATGGCTTTGCTTTGAGCGTCTGTATTTGACGGGAAAAACTTCACCTTTTCACCTTTTGAGGGTGTGGAAGCACGTTTGATGCATTGTCTGCTTTTTAGGAATTCTCCGGAATGCTTGGCTTTGATCTTACAAATGTTAAAAGAAAAGGACATGACAAAAAGTCTCTAAAGCTGTGTATATGTATCCGATACCTGCATCTGATGCTGTCACCCATTCATTTTTACCCTTTTCAACAAAAGATAGAAGTTTGCCTAACGTTTATCTCTATAGCCAAGAGATGGACTTTGATTTGTTCTCTCTTCTCCTTATGAAAAATGTAAGACCTGTTTAACAGCTTTGTTGTAGATAGAGTTTGCTAGATAGTTCTCCAGATAAATCCGCTTCCATTGCAGCTCTGATTTGAATTACACAGGAGCTAGTTCTTCGATAAATAGTCCTGCCAAGCAATACACAGCAATTTTCCCTGGTAAACTGATATTTTTAGCGGTAGACTGCAAGCTGCTGTTGAATTTCCCCTACCCTTTGGAGACGCTTGTAAACAGGTGCTTTGGTAGCAAAAGAAATTTTGCACAATAGCGAATTGACCCAGCTGAGCTGAAGGGATGGAGAGCGGCTAATTGCCCTCCTCCTGCAGAATGATGGGCACCGGGGTGCACTCTCCCTTGTTGCTGTGCTGCCTCCTGTCTCTTTTGAGCAGCTTCACACCCAGGGGCTTATTGCTCATGATAAATTCCATCCCAGCAAGAGCGGGAAGGGAGGTGCTGGGAAACTGCTCCCCTCCTCCTCTCAAGATCACCCTTTACCTTTTAAACCCTCACCATCTCTTAGGTAAGTAATCGGAGCTGAAGGTCTCCTCCAGAAATCAGAAGAGACCTGGAAGGAGGAGCTGACTATTGATTTACTTCATATTTTTTTTTTTTTTCAATTCCCCTCCCCTAGTTAGTTGTGAAAGTAGTCGGAGACTCTGGAAGCTGCGCAGGGTGAGCTGAGCATCACCCAGCAATGGGTGTTGGGGCGAGAGCAGTCTGCCCGGAAAACTCCCTTCTTTTGCGACTGAGCCTGGCCACAGCCTCCCTGGCCGCTCCAAAGGCCCGTTGATAATCTCTGTACGAACCGGGATGTTGTCGGCTCCCCAGGGCTGGTAGTGATATAAGTGCGTCGGAAAATGCAGCCTTTCAGGGTGAATTTGCCCCTCGTGTGAAGTGGCAAATGCAGCTGTGACGTTAGCAGCCGGCAGGAAGGCGGTAAATCGAGTTAGAGAAATACTGACAAAAGGGGGGGCAGAAGCGATGGAGAACGGAATGGCTCTCAAATTGTATTGGGCCCTCTGATTTCCTTTAAATGTCTTTTATCCCTTTGTCCATTGATTAGTTTTTTCTGAGGCGGGAGGGTGACTCCGGAGAGTTTCCAGCACTGAGAATCCGTCACAGGGATGAAATCCGCGCCGCTCAGACAGGGCAAACGCGAGGACTCGGCACTGTCTGAAGGGCCTCGGATCTCGGGACCTGCCAGGGAGAAAAGTGAACCAAGCTTGAGCTTGACCCCTTGTCCATCCTCTGCAGGTGCTGGTTGCATTTCAAGTTTGTTTCGGTTTAAGTTCGTCCCACCTCGGGGCACGCGGTGGGAGCGAAATTGCTTCGGGTGCCATTTTACAGCACAGCAGGGACGTCCCGTCCCTCCCGTCCCCCTGAAAGCCTGCGCTACGTGCCATTTTCTAAAGCCTCCATTAAAAAGCAGTTTGACACCTTTGTGGGTGAGCGAAGGGGTGCGGAGCCTGCCTGCCGTACGGGGCTCCGCCGTGCCCTGGCACCTCCGCTCCTGAGCCTGACGGAGGACACGGCTCTTTGCTGCTCTTCGTGCTCCCGTTCTGGCAAATTCTTTCTCTGCTGCCTGTTGGCCGAATGTGCTCGGCACAGAAACAACTCCTCTGCACGGCGCCGGTATCATGTGGCGGGGGGGGAAACTCCTGTTCGACGGGATGCCTGGTGGCTTGGGAGTGCTGCTCCCAAAGGGCTGGGTGCCTCCCGGACCCGCGGGGTGCCCCAGACCTGTCAGGAGGAGCTCTCTTCCTCGCGGCCGGGCGGAGGAAGGGCGGGTGGTTTTGGGATCGCTAGCAATGCTTTGCAAAGAGTAGGCGAGTTTCATTTCCGTGCTTCAGAGGTGGGAAAGGGTGTGCGATTACCACTAGGTGTGCGCCGGGCAGGTCGGTTCCCTCAGCGATGCGATAGCTGCGTTCCCAGTGGGATCGGGGAGTGTCCGTGGGTCTGCCTGCTCCAGGAGGTCTCACGCCTGGAGCGGAGCCTCTGCGGTGCTCCGCAGCTCTCTGTCAATGAGGGCGTTCAGCGCTGGCTGACCTCCTTCCCAGGGACCTCAGTGGGCTCCGCGGTGACTCCGGACCTGCTGCCCACAGCTCCAGACTGGCCTGATGCCCCTGCTCGTCCCACGCACCACACCGGCGTCCCCGCAGAGCCCCTTCCCCAGCACCGGGTACCAGCAGGGGAAGAGACGGGCTCAGGCAACACCGCCTCGGCGAGGCCAGAGTGCTGCAGCCTCCGTGCTGGCGTGTCCAAGGCTTTGCCCTGTACCCGGGTGGGGGTTTGGGTTTGTTTCCAGTGATAATGGGGAGGAAGCTGCTCTGTGCATGGCAGCCTGGGCTCAGTTCTTTGATTTTGGTGCACACCCCTTGATGCTGGGAGGCTCTGCCTGCCCTCTGTGTCTGTGGCCTCCAGGAGCAGGCAGCGGAGCGGTGATGTGACCTGAGGCCATTTACCTGCTTGGTGCATCTTTTGCTGATGCAGATCCCGGTGCAGCGTGGAGCTGCCCATTTCTGACAGGGGCATCTGCATCCTCTGTGCCCGGGCCTGGCATTGCGCCTCGCACGTCATCTCTGCCCTCTTGGAGAGCCGCTGGAGAGGACTTTTCTGTCCTTTGCGGACCAACGGGACGCAGTGCTGCCGAGAGCCACAGTGCCTACGGCAACCTGCAACAGCCGGTGCCCACAGGTTCAGCGGTGCCACGTTGTCCCCCCCGTGCTTCGGCTCACGACAGGGGAGTTGCCGGTCCTTGGCCGGGGCTTCTGTCTCTTAAGCAGATGTGCTTTCAAGACAAGAATAACATTGGGACTTGCAAATCCCCCTCTTCTTCCCTCTTCGCCTGTGCTCAGCAAACAGTCTGCCTTGGTACAGCCTGCGTGGGAACCTACAGGCTGCGGTAACGGAGCCTTCTTTAGGGGAACCACTGAGGAATGTTGATGAGATTAGCGAGCTGAAAGGGGCCGAGTTTAGCGATGGCATCTCCATGGATGCTGAGCTGTCTGTGCCTGGATTCCCAGCGCGTGGCTCCGGGATTGCCATGGCTGCCTCTTCCAAAGCGCAAGAGCAAGTTCTCTCTTGGGAAGAGTTCAATGCCGCTTGCACTCTGAGGCAGAGAAAAAATGTGGAGCTGCCCTTTCCATACCAAAATAGCTCCTCCCATGCTCCCTGTTGAGGCTGGGAGCCTGAAACCAGCATACTTGTGTTCTGCCTCAGCACAAATACATAGTTAAGCCTAAAAATATGTGCAGCTGGGTCACGTTCTCAGGCAGGTCAGTAACCAGTCGGACAGAAGTTTAAAGAGTTGCAGCAGAAACGGCATCAGACATGCTCATGCTGGAGTGGGTGGAGGATGGACCTGAGAAGACATGACATGACATGACATGACATGACAGTCCCTGGGAGGATCGCCTCGCTGGGCTGGGCGCAGCGTGGGGGTGCCGCGATGCTGGGTGGCTCAGGGACGGAGGCTGCTTCTCCTGCACCTCCCTCAGCCAGGGCAGCACGCCCCGTGGCAGCATCCGTGCTGTCTCCCCTGTGGAGCCGGGAGGCTCAGCGGGGCGATGGTGTGTCCTGGGAGTCACGGGGGGTGCTGAGTAGGAACGGTGCCATTAGCGACAACCAGCCGACCCTGTTGGCTGCTGTGACCTCGTAGGCAAGGAAGGGCTTTCTGTGGGGTGGGTTTGTTCCCGGCTGTGACGCAGACCCCCTCCCCGCAGCAGGGAGGGGACCCGCTCTCTCCCGTGGGCAAGGACAGCACGGCTCTGCTCTCCCCGTTTCTTCTGCCGGTCCGGCTGCTCCGTGGCACCTCCTGATGCCACTTCAACGCATGTTTAGGGTGAGCAGAAGCTGCTTAACGAGGTGGTCACATAAATGGACCTGCAGAAACTCCCTGGTGCGGGGTGGTCATGCCCCGTCCTCTGCCTGCGGTGGTTTGCCTTTCTACCAGCCCTCAGCCAGCGCGGTGCCGAGGATGCCCCTCTCGCCCCACCACGCGGTGCTTTGGGACGGCGGATGGAGGACGGCAGGAGGCTTTGTGGGAGGGAGAGCTCTGAAGGAGCCGGTTGGCGTGTGCCCCGGGCCCTGTGCGTGCAGTGAGGACTTTTGCAGCTTTCCTTTTGCCCCAGATTCTGACGATAAAATCTCCACTCAGTGAAACTTCACCAGTGTGCGGGCCCAGCCTTCCCTGCGGGGAGAAACCTTATCTGGTAGCCGAGCAGTCAGGGAGGGATCTGCTGCTTATGCACGGCAAACCTGAAATGTGCCACATTGCATAAAGATAATTGTGTTGGTTCAGGCCCCGGACCTGTTCCCTGGAGCCGGAGCGTGTGCTGGCTGGGCCATGCTGTGGGAATCTGTTGCCACTCCTACTCCTTGTTGTACCCCGTAGAAAGGATGACAGGCAGGTTGTGGCAATGCCAGCTGCCCCTGTGACAATGAAAGAGTGCCAGGAAGGGACTTCTGGCTCCCATTTGTCTCCCGTGTCAGCTGCCGCGGGCGGGATTTCCCTCCAGCACGCTGTGAGAAGCCTGGTCGAGCTGCTCCCCTGCAGCCCCAGCAGCCAGAGGTGCCAGCAGGGACCTCCGCAAGGAGCAGGCAGGGCCTTCTAGAGCTGCCTCCCAGTCGGCAGAGTGCGGTTTGCACCTGAGGAAGCTCCTCTGAACCTCTGCGAGCGGCACGCGTGAGACGGGGCACAGGAGCTGGGTAAGGCAGAAGCAGCCTGTTCCTGCCTGGGCTGGGGATTTCTCTGCCGGTAAATCCAGCAGAACAGCCTCCTCCCGAGCGACAGGTTTCCAGTAATAAGGTCTGGAGAGGGGCCCAGAAATGCCACCTCAGCCCGTGCGAATACCATTCCCTTCATCCTGATCATGGCTGTCCTGAAGGTATGCCAGCTGGGCTGGTTAGTAATTTACTCATTTTTGTACGTGCGTCGTAAGAATTAGGAGCAGAGGTTAATTGTCCAAGCTGATTAGCTGTTGTTTCAGTCGTGCGCTTTCCAGACGGTTGCTTGTTCCATGTCAATGGATGTCTTTCCTACACTTCAGGGTTTTGCAGTGATGTCGCCCAAACAAGAGAAACGTCATGGTCCGGCCATGAGAGAAGCTTGTAAAGTCCTGGGGCCGATGGCCATGCTACGTTCGGTCCCTCGGAGTAGCGGCCAGCAGTTCTCTCTGCTGCTTTCTGTCTCCCTCCGGCTTTGGTGGGATGCTTCGTCTCTCCTTGTTTCTCCCGCTTTCTCTCTGGCAGGCAGGGCTTTGTCTCGTTTCAAGACAACTCTGTCGTTTCGAGCCTGCCGGGGTCAGAGCGTTGAGGCCCTTCCCCGTGGCGCGGCTCTGTCACACCCTAACTTCTGAAGAACAAATCATGACCTTCACTTGGAGTAAAACCTTTCTGAGGCCTTGCCTGCGAGGATGGTGGGTCTCCACTTGTGGCGAAGCAATGGTTTTCCATGGGAAGGTGCAGGGGATGCCACGGTGGAAGCTCTGCGCCTCGGGCTGTGGTGGAGATGGCCTCTCGGAGGGAAGGTGCAGCTGCTGTGGACAGAGCCGGGACGCCCCGAGCGGCACAGGGCACTCGGTGCCGGCAGAGCCGGGACGCCCCGAGCGGCACAGGGCACTCGGTGCCGGCAGAGCCGGGATGCCCCGAGCGGCACAGGGCACTCGGTGCCGGCAGGACAGCGGGATGGATTTGTCAGCCCAGATTTTGCCAGGGACAGCCAGGTCTGCACTGCGGAGTGGAACGCGGCGCCATGGCGGCTCTCTCTGACTCTGTTTTGCCAGGTCTGCTTTGCTCTTAGTGCCACTCACTTTAATCTCTAATGTCACTAATTGCTGCTTCTTTCGTAATTGTGACCCCAGAGTTGTCGGGTCTGGGCTTTGGACCGCGGTGCTGCCAGAGTCCGTCATTACCAGTGTCTCTGAGTCTGTCACCAGTGCTTTAATTCCTGTCTCTGCCACTTGTCACTCTTCTGGACTGGACTCTAATGAGCACTATATTAGTGTCAGGAACATGTTTTTTGTATCAGTGGGATCTGCATTATCCTCCCCTTCCAGACAATAACCAGCCAGGCAAGGTCAGGGATCCTTAACCCGCCTCCGAGCCCCGGCTGAGTGGGGACCTGCAGGGTGCTCAGGAACATTGCTGCAGTTTATCAATCTTCAAACAAAAAAAAATCCTCTGATTCTCTCTCAGGAGAGAGGGTCTGATTTCACACTGGGAGGATGAAGTCGGTCTCTGAACTTGTGATGCTTCAGATCATTGTCTCCCTGATGTGCAGCTCTCGCAGTTTGGGAGGCTGCAATGGCTAATTTCCTGGTCTGCTGTTTATATAAAGCCCATCAGCACTAATGATACAGGGAATGAGGAGGGCATTTGCATATTCTGGTCTGTCGTATACCAGGCACACTGAGCTATTGCTCTTCAAACATTGCCTTCTGCCTTTATAAAGGCAACTAAAATCCCAGAATCCCGGACTGGCCGGGGTGGGAAGGGCCCTCTGGAGATCAGCCCCTCCAGCCCCCGGCCAGAGCAGGGTCACCCAGAGCAGGTGGCACAGGAACGCGTCCAGGCGGGGTTGGAATGTCTCCAGAGACGGAGACTCCCCCACCTCTCTGGGCAGCCTGTGCCAGGGCTCTGCCACCCTCACAGCAAAGAAGTTCCTCCTCCTGTTGAGATGGAACTTCCCAGGGGCAAGTTTGTGCCCGTTACCCCTTGTCCTGTCCCCGGGCACCACTGAGAAGAGCCTGGCCCCATCCTCCTGACACCCCCCTTTCAGTATTTATCAGCGTTGATAAGATCCCCCGTCAGTCGCCTTTTTTCCAGGCTGAAGAGACCCAAATCCCTCAGCCTTTCTCCATCAGAGAGGTGTTCCAGTCCCCTCAGCGTCTCAGTGTCCCTTTGCTGTCCCCTCTCCAGCGGTTCCCTGTCCTTCTTGAACCGGGGAGCCCAGCACTGGACACAGTAAATCCCCGAGGCGGGAAGCCGTGTCTGCAGAGTTGACCACGCTCGTGGTTCCTCCTGGGTGAGAGATGGCCTCTCTGTTGTGGATGCCTGTCCCTGGGCTCTGCGATGCCCAGGGTCCCAGCTGCAGCGGGTCTTGCAGAGGAGATGGCCTGGGGGCTCGCGCACGCAGGGGACACCCCCAGACACCCGGGGAGCCGCTGGGGCCGCGTCACGGGACTGGCCGGGGTGGAGGTGGCCGTGGGGATGGCAGCTGCTGGTGGACACGGGTGACGTGTTTTGTCATCATGGGCGGCTTTGTCCTCGCAAAGGAGGTCTGAGCCCGAGGTGTGCCCACTCGGGGAGCTCCTGGCCGGGGCCGTGACCTGCCCCTTCCCTCAGGCACTGGCTGGGCCGTGGTGCGTTCACTGCGTTGAGCAAAAGGACCACAGAAGAAAAATTTCCTTCCTAGTCTGCTCCCAGTAGGATAAAGGGAGCGGGCATGACCTTTGGGGCTGTTTAACCGCTGCTCTTGTGTGTTCCCTGAGGCTGAATTCCTCTTTACCCTCCGCCGTAAACTCTGCCATTGTTTCTCTGGGCTGATTTCCCCTTTTCTAGCAGTGAGAAATATTTTAGGGTGACTCCGTGCCCTCTTGTTGCATCTGCAGAGGAAATGGCAGCTCTGGAGCGTCCTGGACGTCTCAGAAAAAAGCAGCCGAGATTTTTGCGGGCTCACCATGGGGACCGGCCTCTGCACCGGGCGTCTGGGACAGCTGCCACTTCTGCCCTTTTATTCGCCACCAGGGTTTCCATCCAGCATTTTTATGCTTTCCCCTCGGTGGGCCCTGGGAGGGGACAATAGCGGGGGCTTTGAGGGGGGTGGGGGCCTTTCTGATGCAAATGGTGCCTGGCTGGGAGAGCCCACTGGTGCGGGGCTGGGCCAGCGCAGCCGGGCTCCTGCTGGCCCCTTCCCCGGCCGCCACTTTGCCCATGGCCACAGTCCCAACTAGGAGCAGCTGGGTGGGTTTTTCCCTGCCCAGCACGTCCGTGAATCGGGCAGAGATTTCGTTCTTAGGTGTGTTATAAATAAAATATATTATTATTATTATTAACACCTTCATCCTCTGCCCTGGCAAAGGAACAACTGATCATGAAAGCCGTCACGTTCACTGGCACTTCATGTAATATTAACCAGCTCTGGAGCAGTGGGGAGAGCGTGCGGTGGTGGAACACGAGCATCCTGCTCCCCAAGCACAGCTGCGGCAGCTGCGCCCATGAGCCATGGCCGGCGCGAGGGGGCTCAGAGCCGTGGCCTCTGCACCCAGGGCCTTTGCCGCTAGGAAGCAGTCACTCGGATAAATTTCTCTGCAACAAAAGGCCACTGGGAGCTGTGAGTTCAGCTCCAGAAGCTCTGCTTAACCTCGGGAAACGCTGAGCATGCGTGCTGGTACGCGGCAGCTCCAAAGGGTTAGCAGCAAAGGGTTAGGGCTACCGAGATGCTGAGGGGACTGGAACACCTCTCTGATGGAGAAAGGCTGAGGGATTTGGGTCTCTTCAGCCTGGAAAAAAGGCAACTGAGGGGGGATCTTATCAACGCTTATAAATACTGAAAGGGGGGGTGTCAGGAGGATGGGGCCAGGCTCTTCTCAGTGGTGCCCGGGGACAGGACAAGGGGTAACGGGCACAAACTTGCCCCTGGGAAGTTCCATCTCAACAGGAGGAGGAACTTCTTTGCTGTGAGGGTGGCAGAGCCCTGGCACAGGCTGCCCAGAGAGGTGGGGGAGTCTCCGTCTCTGGAGACATTCCAACCCCGCCTGGCCGCGTTCCTGTGCCACCTGCTCTGGGTGACCCTGCTCTGGCCGGGGGTTGGAGGGGGTGATCTCCAGAGGGCCCTTCCAGCCCCAGCCAGGCTGGGATTCTGTGAGCCCCTGTGTTGGGAAGCGCTGGAGGGACATGCAGCCGGTGAAGCTCGGCCATGTGGACCCCTGGCAGTGGAGGGGATGGTCTCCTCATGTCTGATGCCAGCTGAGAGGTGACACAGGCTTCTTGCCATGCATGGAGAGAGGATACTGTGACAGCTGCACCTTGGTCCTCCTTTGACAGCTTTGTCCTCCAGACAAAAGCTTGGCTGAGCTGGTGGTGGGATTTGTCAAGCAAAGAAAACATCCTCTGTAGTCCCTAAAGGCCGCTGCTCGTCTGGCACCGCTCTGCGGGGAGGTAACTCGAGGCTCTTTGGGCTTGTCGATGCGGCTCTCCAGAAAGCTGGGATGAATTTCTGCTTCATCCTGTGAAGGATGTTCTTGGCTGTCCCCGCAGAAAGCAGCGTGCGCCGCAGCGTTGCTGGCTCCATGGGGAGGGTTTACAGTGAGCCCTCCGAGACAAGTGCGATGCTGAAAAAATTTAGGTCTTGGCAGCGCTCGTCTCCGTTCGGAGCCAGAGCTGGCTGGGGTTGCGGGAGCCCCTCGCAGAGCAGATCGCGGCTCTGCGTGCGTCTTTGCTTTCCTGGTCTGTAACGTGCTATTGTGGGATGGAGGGTGCCCATTTGAGGAGGCTCATTATCGCTCGGAACAGCTAATAAGGAACAAATGAAGATTAACACTATGTTGGTATAGATGAAACAGCACATTTCAGTCCCCTGCCCGAGAGCTGCGTCTCCGAGTCACAGTGCCAGGCATTTTGAGGGGCTGCCAGCTGATAAGAAAGAGGCTGTATCTGCCCCCATATTTCAGACAACAACCCGCACGGATTTTATTTTTAAGCTGGTTTTTGGCTTGCTCCAGTTTTCTCCCTGTAATCATGAACAGATGCACATAGGTCCTGTTTCTTGCAAACTTGGCTGCCAAGTGGGAGAATGACTCACGCAGCGAAGGGAGGCTGGATCTGCAGACACACGACCTTGGGTGCCTCGGTGTTCCGAAGTGCCAGACTCTGGGTCCCTGGGGTGTCCTGCTGGAATATCTGAAAGGTGTCGGCTGCTTAGAATCAATGAAGCTCAAGACCTGGAGCTGAGGGAACTGAGACTGGTTTGGTTGTTTTTTTTTTTTAATTGCCACACTCAATGAAAAAGTAATAGATGCCAAAACTAGAAGAATAATCCCCCAAACAGAAAGAATTTGCCGATTCGGTATAGAGACATGTCCAAAGAAAGCTGGAGATGACCTAAGTTTGGAGGACAGCAGCTCTCCTGCCCTGTTGGGAGCTCTGACCATCGGTCTCCATCGGTCTCCTGTGGCCGAGGCCAGGAGCGCTGGCTGTTGCTGCTGCCGGAGCAGCTGGTGAGTTGAACTACCAGCGAAGGTGCCAGGGGCTGCTCCTGCGCTTCGGAGTTGGAGCAGAAAGTTAATGAACGTGAAGGCAATTTTGATCTCAGGAAGAAAACGAGGTTCTTGACCTGGTGCATCCCTTCCGTCAGCTCCTGGCACCAGCACAGGGGTCTCTCCTCCCGTGGTCCCGGGTGGCGAGAGCTCGATTGCTGGCTCCGGGGTGGGGATGGTGGTGGTCCTGCGGGATGACGGAAGGGCTTGCTCGGCTGCGCATCGGTGGCCGAGGAGCTGGCTGGCTGCTGAGGGGAGCAGCGGGTTGCTATGATACAGTTTGCTGTGGCAATGTCTGTGCTGAATGGAGCCAAAACCACCTCTACAAAAGGAGCATTCCTGGGCTGGGAGGGGGCAGATTTATCTGCAGTGTTTATGTAAAACTCAGGAGCCGCAGGGAGAGGATGTGTGTGGGAACGCTTTCCTCCAGCGTGTGCTGGGGAGCCCTGTCTGGAGGCAGATACCCCTGTGGGCGTGGGGGAGAGGGCATGGCTCCGATAAAGGACCCAGCGAATCCAAGCATGCGGATCAGTGCTGGATCTCACATCCCATCCGTTAAACCCACACCGGGTGCGAGACTGAAAATTCGGCCCAAAGTGGAGCTCGGCGCTACTGAGCTTGGCGCTGCCTTCGAAAGCGTCCCCGTCGGGAGCTGGGTCACCTTGCTGCGCTGCAGGAGGGAGCGTTCGCTGGTGCCAGCTCTGCCAGTCACGGACTGAAGCAGCGTCAGCCTGAAGCTGTGTCAGAAATTCCCGCGCCTGGGATGCAGGGTCGCCCCGGCTCGCTGTGCCCGGTGCACCAGCCTGATGCTGGCCAAGGCACCGCAGGGGCTGGCTCCTTTCCATGCAGGGAACATGACTTTCCCTCTGGGAAGAGGGCCGGGCTCTGCACAGATCAGGGTCTGGGTTTTTTTTTAATGTGCTGGATCCCAGCTGCTTCTCTTCCCGGTGACTTTGCAGGGACACAGACCCGGGCTGCGGCTTCTCTCCCTGCTGGGAGCAGGGGGTGCCATTGCTCCTGCGGGCTGGCGGCAGTGTGGCTGCCTGTAAGAGCTGGAGATACCCGTAGATGATTTTGTAGATGATTTAGAATCCCTGGTGGTTAGAATCCCTGTAGATGATTTGGAATCCCCCCACGAGAGCAGTGGGGGCTGCGTGGGCACGGCTGGGGCTGAGCTGGTTGTGCGTGCCCTGGCCTCTGTGCTGCGGAGGTCCCGGTGGTGGCCGCCCTTGGAACTTTGCTGTCGGCTGGTGTGGAGGGGAGAGCGCGTGGCCAGGCTGGGGAGCTGGGCAGGGTTTGGGAGGACAACGCATGCCCTCAGCCTGCCCGTGTGGGCTCTGGGCGGAGGAAGGAGCGGTCGCAGCCAGGTCTGCTCTCCCGGATGAGTCTCGCAAGAGGGCTCCGGGGTGTTTGCAAAGCACCTGGTGCGCAGAGCTGTGCCGAGGGGCTGTGCCCCGCTCTCTGCCGTACATCAGTTGGGAGCCCCCCTGCAGACAAGAGCCAGAGTTGGAGCCCCTGGGGAGAATCAGCCTATTCTCCTCTCACGCTTATCCCAGGCAGATTCCCATCCTCCCGGAAACATAAGCCACCATCATCCATAATTCATCAGGTGCTGAACTTCATCAAGGAGCCACCTGACACCGGGGTTGGGTTGGGTGCTCCACCCTCCTCCCCAGGGTGGGAAAGTGCCGGGTCCGGGCGTCCCGAGGGGCCGGGGCAGGATGCGCGTCCGGTTCCCTCGGCCTCGGGGTGGGCGATCCTTCCTTCAGAGGAGGCAGATTCAACAAGGACTCTGGTGTCTCCGCTTCCCCTTTTCATAAATAAACATCTGCTTCTCATCCCTCCAGGAAGTTTAAGCCATTGTAAAGCCAAATATAAAACCGAAACAGTGTTTTTAAGTAGCAGTGAGCTGATTGCTCCATTACTGTTTACTGAGGCATCTACAATCGCGCACAGAATGCACTTCAAAAAAACCATTATGGGACAATGGCTTTAATGCCTGAAATTTGCATCGAAGGTGTGTGTGTGTGTACGCGCGCGCGTGCGCGGCAGAAGCTGTGCAGGATCCAGGCTGGGCTCTCTGCCTGCTCACTGAGAAATCCTGCAGCATACCGAATCATCCCCTCCAATTTCCAGCTCGCTCACCAAATCCTGTCACATCTTTTATGCACCAAAAAGAATCTGCCTGATTTTTTTTTTTTTTTTTTTTTTTTACCTGCCTTAAATTCTCACAATCCATGTGAGCAAGCCCTCCCGTATAAAGATAGCAAGAGAGGATGAAAAATAGCAGCAGCATTCCCTGTCTTCTCTCAGCCACACCTTTCCCCTGTCGGTGGTACGGCAACGGCATGACAAGTGTTGGGTACGGATGCGAGTGGCGGAGAGAGGCGGGTGCTGCTCTTCGGTGTCACAGCCCTGCCCAGGTCCCTGTGCTGCAGTGAGCCCGCGTGCCCTGGCAGCACAGCTCCAGCCTCGGACTTGCCAGACGCTTCCTAGGGAGGGAGAGGGATGCAAAACTCGGGTTTATATCCTCACAAAGGGATAAATGTAAGAGCACGAGGACCAAACCTCTGACTTCTTGTCTAAACAAAGGGACCAAATCCTCTGCAAACCAAACTCTGCTGAACCTTAATGATGTCTGGTCACTGGTCAAAAGCTTGGGTCAACATCCTTTATTTCCGACAGAGCATTGCGTCATGTGGCAGCGTCTCCAGTTCTTACTGGAATTCTGGAATTAAAGATCTCTGCCTGGCAGAGAGGGCTGGGGCTCCTGCCTTGGGGTGACGAGCGGTCAGTGGGACGGGACTTTCTGCTCACCGCTCTCCTCCCGCTCCTCTCTGCAGGCTCAGCGTATTACGATAACGTCCGTCCCTTGGCCTACCCGGACTCGGACGCTGTGCTCATCTGCTTTGACATCAGCCGCCCGGAGACGCTGGACAGTGTGCTCAAGAAGGTGAGTGCCCGGCGTGCCTTCCGGCTGGAGACATGTCCCCCGCCGCAGCCGCCCTGGGGTCCCTGAGAAGTCATCAGGGCTAAAAGCTCCGGCCCTGTGGCCAAACCTCGGCTGGAGTTTGTGTGCTCAGATGAGAACGGGCTGCTGCTGCTGACAGCAGAAAGCGAGATATTTCCATTTGAAAGGGGCCCAGTGAATGGCAGCCTGCAGCATGTGCGGGCGCCTGTGCGTGTGCACATACAAATGTGGGGACAGAGAGAAATGTAGGGCGTTTGTTCTGGTTTTCATGAAGACCTTGGAAGGTGGTGTGCATCTCTGGTTAGCATAACCACCGGTGAGTGTGCCATGGATCGCTTGCAGCAGTGGAGAACTGGCCCCTGGTGCCTGTTTCCAGGCAAGTAGAGAGCTCAGGTTTTTTTGGCTGTTCCCTCAGTTCAGCGTCTGCACAGTAAGAAAGACAACAGTCGGTTCCCCGTAGCTCAACAACACGAATAATGAGCTGTGGCACTGAATTTCAAACCCAGGAATGAAAAAAATGAGACGGCAGAATGCCACTGGACTGGACAGCAGGGCCCTGAGCACCGTCTGCCTGCGGAGCTGCCGGGCCATGCTCTGCGTTAGCAGCTGAGAGTTTTCTCCCTGCACGTTAGCGCCTTTTGGCAAAGCAGATATTTCCAGCTGGCAGGTCTGGCAGGGCCTGGAGAGCCCCCCCGGGGCTGGGGACCTGCCGTGGAGCACCGCTGGCTGGCCTCCCAGAGGTGCCTGCCTGCCACGCTCCGGGGGAGACGGTGGCACCCAGGGAGCGGTCCCCACGTGAGGCTTTACTCCGAGATGGTGTAAGTCCAGCAACTCAGGATGCTGCTCAGGGGAGAGGGTAAATGGCTTCCCTGCCACTCGCATCCTTTGGGTGATGGCCGTTCCCTGCCTCTTTCCATGAAATCCAGGAGCCGTGGTTCCAGGGAGCTCTCGCCGCTGTGCAGCCGAGCTGCAGAGAGCTCACTGGCGGCTGCATCCTCTCCCAGAGGCGAGTCTTGGCCAGCATCTCGTTTGTGAATCTCGCTGAGACACCGAGGCGTGAAAAGCACTACAGAGCAGCGATTCCTCTTGCTGCTCTCCCCAGTGAGCCCCGGGCTGCCGGCGCTGGACTGGCCACTCTCTGAACCAGTCACATTGTACCGACTGCCCTCTTGGCCTCTCCGCGTTTTGCCAAATGTTGTGCCGAAGCAAGTGCCTCTTACCCAGCTGCTGGGAGGGCTGAGAAGTGGGGCTGTGTCTCAGCGGTGTCCTGGTGAGGGGACAAAGACCCTTCAGATAACTCGGTCAATGGCTCAGTGTTCGTTTCCAAAGCGGGTCCCGGGTACCAGGCGTGCCGGGTGGAAGGAGGCGTGTTTTCATGCGGACTGAAAGAATTCCCGGCTCAGCTCGGGAGTCAGCAGGGTAATAATGCAAGCAAATCACTTATACCTTAATGAGATGCAAACCCATCGATAATTAGCTGGGTTTGGGATTTGTTTCTGTCTCTCCGCACACACTTCGTGTGGGTCTGCGCTGCTCGGTGCAAGGTCTTCCCCGGGCAGCCTCGCAGGTGCTTTGAGCACTGTTAGGCAACGCCTTTTTGATACGGCGACTTAAAATAAACCCTAAATCACAGGGGATTTCTTAAGTGCCTCTGAGTAGACGCCGTGTTTCCTTTGGTGCAGGCTGGCAGCCTATGGAGGTGAGGAAAATTCCTAAGACACCATGAAGTCGAAATGGGTTTTAGCTTTTGATATCAGGCGAATAAGGAAAATAACACTCCCTATTCAAGCCTCAGGCAAAAATGCTAATTCAGCAGAGGAAATCTTTACTACTGCTGCCCTTCTGACGCCGGGGCTGCCTGTACAGCATGTACAGCTGAAGGGAAGGGGCCATCTGAGAGAATGCAAACAAGCAGCTCTTCGTTTCAGACAAAGCGGGTTTTCGTGGGCTGGTGCCTTCGTTCCGACAAGCTTCGATAGCGCAGCAAGTCTTAGGCTCCCTAAGGTGTCAGTCCTGGGAGAAGGGGGTCGTGTCCCTCTCCGTAGACCGGGGAGCCCCACGTTATTACCGACAGCCATGACCTGCAGCAGTGCTGTGTCCAGTGCTGGGCTCCCCGGTTCAAGAAGGACAGGGAACTGCTGGAGAGGGGACAGCAAAGGGCCACCAAGATGCTGAGGGGACTGGAACACCTCTCTGATGGAGAAAGGCTGAGGGATTTGGGTCTCCTCAGGCTGGAAAAAAGGCGACTGAGGGGGGATCTTATCAACACTTATAGATACTGAAAGGGGGGGTGTCAGGAGGATGGGGCCAGGCTCTTCTCAGTGGTGCTGGGGGACAGGACAAGGGGTAACGGGCACAAACTTGCCCCTGAGAAGTTCCATCTCAACAGGAGGAGGAACTTCTTTGCTGTGAGGGTGGCAGAGCCCTGGCACAGGCTGCCCAGAGAGGTGGGGGAGTCTCCGTCTCTGGAGACATTCCAACCCCACCTGGACGCGTTCCTGTGCCACCTGCTCTGGGTGACCCTGCTCTGGCCGGGGGTTGGAGGGGATGATCTCCAGAGGGCCCTTCCAGCCCCGGCCAGGCTGGGATTCTGTGATTCTGTGACCTCTGCCTGGTAAGAGCAGACCCTACAGCTCAATCCCTTCAAGGATTTTCATTCTTCAGGTAAATCAGGGTGCTTGAATTCCAGCTCCAAAAGGACTGCATCGTCCTTCTCTTGCGGGTGTGTTAGCCCTTGATGTTGTGTGGCCATGACACCAGAAATCTCCCAGGAGCTGTGAACTCGGCGTGCTGCCTGGGTGCTGGGATGTGCCTGGGTCTTGGTGGACAAACGTCCCTGGCAGCAGGGAAAGGGGGGTCATGGTGAAGATGCTTGAGCCCACCTCCTGGTGGAAAATAAGATTTTTCCATATTTTGTAGCTGCTTTGGTGTGATATTGGTTGAATGAAACTTGGGTCATTCTTGGCAGTTCCATTCCCCACCAGCTTATGGACCCCCAGGTTGGGGGGGTTGGTTTTCTTTCCCCTTCTAATTGCCTAGGGTATGTGCTTAACCATCACTTAGTGCAGCAGGAAATTGCTAATTACAAGTGATATCTTTAGCCGGGATAATCTCAGTTTATCATCTGCATCCTACTTCAGAAACACCAGGTAAGTAACCAGGGTGTGGACACTCTGATGGGGCTGTGCAGGTCTCCCCTGGGGGAGGTCACAGGGGACAGTTTTATTTACTGCTGGGGACACTTAACTGCACACCGGGCATTCGTTTTTGGAGCTCTGAAAAGGGACTGTTAGCACAAAGGACGTGGATGTTTGCCCTGGCCTTCTCCTGCCATCGTTTCAATTCTTCATCTCCCCGGCTGTAGCTACGCTCTGAACGTCATAATGTTTTTAACATGTGGCTCCCGATAATACACAAATAATGAGTGTGCTGTGCAAACAGCTCCCCGCTGACCACGGTTCAAAAGGTCCAGCGAGTTGACCTTTGCAGTGGGCATGATTTTTCCACTGTCATGCCCAGGACGGTTCCCCCCTGGCCCAGCGCGGGGCACCGCAGCTCAGATTTAGCAGGTTTGCGGGGCATGTCTGGAGCAAGCGAGCATAAAGTTATCCGAGAGGCACTCCGGCCATTCCCATCATTGCCTGTGGCGGTTGTTAAAGTGCCCTGACGAGCCAATCAGTCTCGAAACAGCTGTGACCCCTGTTTGGAAAAGCCACACACACCAGAGTCCGGGTCTGAAGTCCCATTAGAGCCTCGTGTTCTACCCAGAACACCGAAGGTGGCTGTCCCGCTGCTTCCCGCCTTCAGCTCGGCCTCCAGCGCCGCTCCCGGTCTGCGTCCTCGCCGGGAGGATCCCACCCTGACTGTGGTGACCGTCATTGCCTGTGCCCCGTCCTCTCATCCTGAAGCCCGGCCGTGCCGGCTGCAGCGGGGCCGTGGCCGGCTTCAGTGCTGGCACCAGGCACCGCCGGTCCGATGCAAGAGACCTCAAAGCGGCGTTGCGGCGGCTGCCAGCAGCAGTGCCGGCGCTCTGACGGGTCCTGTGCGGATGGGGCGGGCCATGGTGCCTTGGCAGCGCGTGCTGATGCTCAGGCGGTGCTGGGACCCCGGCTGCCGTCGCCGCCGCCGTTCGCTGGGGTGGAGGGAAGACCCCTTCGCTGGCGGGAGCAGGAGAAGCGGCTGGTGGGCCTGCAGCAGGGTGGTGGGCTCTGCCGTGGCGGTGAGGCACGGAGGCGTTGGCTGGATCGTAGAATCACAGAATGGGTTGGGTTGGAAGGGACCTCTAAAGGCCATCTAGTCCAACCCCCTGCAGTGAGCAGGGACATCTGTAGCTGGATCAGGTCGCTCAGAGCCTCATCCAGCCTGGCCTTGAACCCCTCCAGGGATGGGGCCTCCACCCCCTCTCTGGGCAACCTGGGCCAGTGTCTCACCACCCTCAGTGGAAAGAACTTCTTCCTAATGGCTCATCTAAACCTGGGGAGGGACTTTATCAGGGAGTGTAATGACAGGACACCGGGTAACGGCCTCAAACTGAAGGAGGGTGGATTTAGATCGGATATCAGGAAGAAATTCTTTACTGTGAGGGTGGGGAGGCGCTGGAACAGGTTGCCCAAGGAAGTTGTCAATGCCCCATCCCTGGAGGTGCCCAAGGCCAGGTTGGATGGGGCTTTGAGCTGCCTGGGCTGGTGGGAGGTGTCCCTGCCCAGGGCAGGGGGGTGGAACGAGATGATCTTTAAGGTCCCTTCCAACCCGAACCATTCTGTGATACCCTGCTCTAGCATCGGGATGATGCTGTCTGGTAGGCACTGATGGCACAAGTCTCCTGGCCCGTCCTTCCCTCCAGGGCCGGGGGTCTCGGCCTGGTTGGACGGGGTTGGGAGCGACGAGCTGAGACCCTGTGATTGCCTTTGTTGTTCCAACCTTGACCCTTTCGCAGGCTGCCTGCTGCCAAAATCAACTTGACGTGGAGGTGCTGCCAGGCCTCTTGAAGTGTTCTGGTCCATCAGCAGCCCCTGAGCACTTTCTCCCTCTTGTCTCCTCTGTAGTGGCAAGGGGAAACTCAAGAGTTCTGCCCCAACGCGAAGATCGTGCTGGTGGGCTGCAAGCTGGACATGCGGACGGACTTGAACACGCTGCGGGAGCTTTCCAAGCAGCGCCTCATCCCTGTGACGCACGAGCAGGTGTGTTTGAGCAGCCGTCCCCCCGGGGCTCGGGAAGGTGAGGTGGGACGTTTCTGCAGGACCTAATAGTAGAAGGAAGCTCAGCGGCAAATCACCCGCTGTGGCCAGGTCTTGGTCTCAAGCTGGTTTGGTCTTGGCCGATGGACTCTGAGCTGCTCACGCGTACAGCACGCATTTGCCCAGCTCTGGCAGACCTTGACTTATTCCTGATGCTCCGCTGAACAGCCTCCTGGTGGGCAGCTGAGCAATCTTTCCTCAAAGGCGGTGGAGGTGCCTGATTTGATAAGTTGGACTGGCTAAAGGGGAGTGTTGTCCTTCTGCATCTCCTAGATCAGTGCAGCTCTTTCTGCTCCGAGTGACCCTCCTGCTGGGTTCAGTGTTGGGGAAACACTGAGGGGGGAAGAAGCTGCAGCCGGGGGGGGGGTCTGAGGGGCTGTTGTGGCCACCGGGGGACCCCGCAGTGTCTCCAGGCTGGCCCAGAGACCCAACCTCTGTGGTGCAGCGCAGAGGCGGCTGCGCTCTGGGCTGCTCTGTGCCCGGCTCCGTGTTGCACTTTAGCTGCTTGCGCTTTATTTACAGAGGTGGCGGGTTGAGCATTGTGAGCGAGCCGCTCCGGCTGTGCCGCGGCGCTCTGACGGGGCTGCCAGCACAAGGCGGGGCTGACGGGGATGCGAAAGGATGCTCCTTGCAGAGCTCTGGTCTCCTAACCTTCCTCCCTTTTCCTCCCACTCTCTCTGGACCGCAGGGCAGCGCGCTGGCGCGGCAGATCGGGGCAGTGGCCTACGCAGAGTGCTCCTCCAAGGTCTCGGAGAACAGCGTACGGGATGTGTTTCACGTGACCACACTCGCCTCCGTCAACAGGGTGCACAAGAACTTGAAGCGCAGCAACTCCAAACGGGGACTGAAGCGGGCATCACAGATGTCTGGCAGGACGGACTTACTCAACGACACAGAGATCAGGAAAGACCGAGCCAAGAGCTGCTCCATCATGTGAAAAACAGGCTGTAAATAATGTGTGTGTGTTGTCCATTTTTGTACAGTTACTGGCTGAGACAAGGGCATGGTGCTGGCTGCGGGAGCCAGCCCGCCTTTCCAAAGCCTTTCTCTCAGTCTCTCGGGCTGAGCAAAGGTCCCGGCTGCAAACCGGGGTGCAGGAGTCACCCCCACCGTGGAGATTCTTGGGCTGGCTGCTGCTGTGCGGATTGCTTGGGGTGAAGGAACCACTTGGCAGAGGAGTATTGAGGTGCTGGAAGGTCTGTGACTGGGTGAAACGAAGTAAAAGGGAGCGACCCCCGTGTGCGTGCCACCCTCCTGCCCCCACGGCCCAGCCTCTGCGCAGCGATACAGCACGCACAGCGTGGGGCGGCGGGCTGCGCGGGACCTGGGCTGGAGGGTGGGAGGGGGGTGCTGTTGCTAGCAGCAGAGTGCGGTCAGGAGAAGGTATTCTTCCAATCTTCCTTTAGAAGAGAGGTGATGTTTGAGGCGGTGCTGCTTTCAGCTAGGCTGGACAGTGAGTCGCCACAGAAGGTGCAGGTCTGGGCCAGAGCTGGGAGAGAAGGCACCCTGGGAAGGAACCTTAACCTGCCGAGACACCACGGCAGTCCACCTCCTGCGAAGAAAATAGATAGGTGGCTCTTACACGGTATTTTAGATACTTGAACTCCATTTGAAATGCGGCGGAGTGGATCTGGCTCCAAGGGAGAGGTTTATCCCAGTAGATGCATCCTGAGTATTGTGGTTCCCTTCAGCAAGCAAACGCTACTCGGGAGCTGGCGTCCCAGCCGCTGGCAGCCTGGTGACTCGTCAGGCTGCTCCCCGCCGCCGGCAGCCGCGCTTCCGAAAAGGCAGACTGCAATAACTATCCACATCCTGCTCTCCGCCCATTTCCAGCTGCAGATTGTGTTGCATGGTGCTGTGTTTGTCTGGTGCAGATAACCAAAAAGATGATAGGCGCATCTGCACCCCGTCTCCGCTGTGGCGGTGGGAGGGAAGGTGCTGCCTGCGCCTCTTGCCCTGCTGTACAGCCTCCTCCCAACACCTCTCATCATCGCTTCTGCTGCTGCCCTCTCTAAATGCCTTTGACTACAGTGTTAGCCTTGACTTAATGTCACATAGACACTTTAAGGAAAAAAGAATGTGCTCCACTGCCAGCTCCAGCTGTGTCAGTGGGCTCCAGAAAACAAATAAACAGCGTTGGAAAATGCACAGTGCTTGACTCTCTTCATTTCTAATAGTCAGACCAGGCATCCTCTCAAAATGTCTGACTGCCTGCCTGCTATTTGTGTCCTAATGCGTCTCTCTGGCTCTCGAAACACACTCACGCATATACTCGAGTGAAAAACGCCAAGGACTTAGCTGCAGCTATTCCTTTTGGAGCTGAAACACCTGCCTTGAATAACCTCTCACTCCACCCTGAGCCCTTAAACACCGCGGAGCATTTGCAGGTTGTCTGTGCCCGATCCTCCGCTCTGAGTTGACACGAGCTGCCCGAGTCCTCGCTGGGTCGGTAGCAAGTGAAGACGGCTTTTGACTTAATATTTTGTGTCTGCTCTCCCCCCACCAGGTCTTAGACTTTGGCTGCGTCATGGAGGCTATTTGGGAATCGGAGCAGCTGCGCTCCCAGCACGAAGAAAGCTCAAGCGATGACTGGGTGCTGTTGTGCTGGGTGCGGGTTGCAAGAGCATGAAAGTGCCCACCTGCGGCCTGGGAGGAAAGAAACCGAGCAAGGCGCTATGCCAAGAACAGCCTTCGGCATCACCGTACTTTTCTCTGCCTCTGCAGGGTCTTTGCAAACGTTAGTGAACAAAACCGTGTCCCTGCTCGAGCCGCGGCTCACAAGTGTCACTACCGAGTCCTCTTAACCCACCTGCGTTTGTTCTCATCATCCTCGTGCAGTATCGTCACTGTGTCTTCCTCCTCTCCACGTGAGCACAACGGTATTTGGCGAGCGTATCTCCCTCCCAACACCTAGCACCTTTTAGGCTTTTGAATTTATTCCGGCAGTCTATACAAATGCAGCTTCTGGTCCGTCGATTAGTTTAAACTCACAGTGGCCCTATATCGACTTGTTAGCTCACCTTATGAGCGTATCTCCAGCAGTGGGTAGCGGTTGCCAAACCTGAGCTGTGTCGAGTGTAGGTGTACGAAGGAAGGGGCTGTTGCTCCAGGAGGTGGCTGGGAAGCTCCCGGGGCTGTCAGCTGGGTGCCTGCGCCCCTCCAGCTCCTGCAGCAACTCCAGACCCTCCAGGTCTGGAGACACGCAAGAAACCCAGCAAAGCCTGCAGCCGCGCTGCAGCGTCGGGCTGTTTAACCAGCGCGGAGATAAACAGGAGCGGGGATGGCTGAGGCTGTGACAGACCAAACTGACGAGTTTGTCAGGAGAGAGAATACCCCATTTGCCTACACAGCGGGCTGGCGAGCAGCAGGACTGAGATGCCGGGACCGTCTGCTCGCCCTGCCAGGCCAGGGCTGCGGCAGCACAAACCCTCCCGTCCCGCACTTCAGGAGACGCTGCTGTGGATGATGCTGGGCTGGTCCTCAATGGAGACAGGCTCGAGCTGCCCGGCAGCGCCTGGCAAAGCTCTCCTGTTTTCTTGGGGCATCGGTGTGGAAAGATAACTCAGTTGTCAGCTCTGCTGCGACCACAGCCGTGCTTCCCTTGCTGCTGCTGATTTTCTTTTTGTACGCTGAACTTCCCAGGCTCTTGCTGCTCAAATGGCCCTCGGGGATGGATTGTGGCAGTGTAAAGGCACACATCCCAGCAGCAGCTCTGGAAGAACGAGTCAGAGTTAATGGCAACCAAAACCTCTCAAGAGACTAAGGCAAGTGAAACAGCCTCCAAGCCCATTTATCATGAAGTATCCGAGCTGGATCCGTGAGCAGGGTGAAGCAGAGATGTTAAAGCCCATGGGGGCAAGCCTTTATACCCTCAGTTTCCATCAGCAGGCTCTTTTCTTGCAGGCAAGTGAGCATTTCTGCTGCTGCTTGTGGCCCAGGTACAGAACCCGGGACAGCTGAAGGTATTTCAGGGTGCTGACCTCTAAGGACGTGGTTTCAGGGGGATGGAGCGTTGCAGTCCTGCTGTGTCAGCGCATTTACTACATGCCCCTGCCTCTGCACGGTACCCAGGACCTCCCTAAACGCTTGGGGCTCTCACCATGTGCTGCGGGAGCATCTCCCTCCTGTGGGAGATGCTCCCGTGGGGGCAGGACTCTCCTCATGCCTGCCTTAGGGACCTGACACAGTCCCAGCTGAGAGACGCAGAGGGGCAGGAGGCTGCGACTGGCAAACTCAGAGGAGGCTACTACAGCCCAAGGCTTCCCAGCGATACGTGCCCTGGAGACCACGAGAGAAGAGTGAGGTGCACCAGGGGCAGCTGCCAGAAGGCACTGCGAAAGCCCTGGGCTCAGCTCTTCCCTCTGGAGAAGGCTGGCTGCGGCGCGGGCCGTACACCCCAAGGTGAGGGTGCCTGGGAACAGGCGCTCGGGTAGGTTTGTGGTGCCAGGGGCTTGTCCAGCACAGCACGGCCGCTGTACGGACCCGCGTGTCCCCGGCCATCCCCACCAGCAGAAGGCCACCAGCACCGGAGCGCTGCGGAGACGATCCACATGGTGACGAGAGCCCGGACAGCCAGCTTAAATGGCCACAGCCCACGCTGGGCCGGGGGTCAAGGTTAACGGGCCCAGGACTAAATGCAAACTGACGTTCACGAAGGGTTCCTGCAGCGTCCTGGAAATGCGCAGAGACGTGGCTGGGTCACCGCTGACAAGCAAAGCTTTACAGATCAAAAGCCCAAGGCAGGAAAGAGCCTGACCTCCGTGAGTCGGGGCTGGGGCTGGGAGGGCAGAGGGCGGTGGGAGCCGGCCGTAATCCCCGCCTTCACACAGCAGCCTGGCTTCTCGCAGCCGCAGGAATGCAGAGGAGGAAGGATGCTGGTGGTCCTTCCCACCCCCTGGCAGACAGTCAATACTCTGCTGCTGCCTCTGCAGCGTTATCTAGTGCCTGTTTGCCCTTGGAGTGGGAGGGGACAGGGAGGAGAGCTGTAGCGGAGGGGCAAGAGAGTATTTACAGGGCGTCCGTCTGGCAGCCTGAGCCCCTTGACTCCCCCCCGTGCTGCTGTTGTCTGCAGGCACCGTGTGGTTAGGGCACTGCAAAGGCTGTATGGGCGAGTGCCGGAATGTGTTACGCAGGACAGAAGGGATTAATGGCGCTGGGTGTCCACCAGCTCTTGCCCTCGTGCTTTGCCTCGTCTCCGAGCGGGAGGGGGGAGCAGCATCCACCACCGCGCTGCTCCGAAACAGCCCCAGCAGGAGCAAACTCGGGTTTATTCCCGCAGTTGGAAGCGATGGTGGGGCTGTGGCAGGGACGCCATCCCCCGGGAGCTGTCAGACAGACAAAGGGACGGCGTGACGCTGCCCGGGATCCGTCCGGAGGGGCCGCAGCTGAGCGAGCGGGGCTGCGCAGGCAGCCTCCCCTCCACCAAGCCTTCAACCGCATGCATCGCCGCAGCGTTTGCGCGGCAAGACAGACTAAACCTCCCGAAATAAACCTCCCAAAGCGCACCTTGTGGAAACGCGGGGGCCTCAGCATCGCCTGTTTGGATTGACGGAGCTCTTTCGACCGTGTGGGATGCCGTGCTGGCGTGGGCGTGCTGCTTACAGCGCTGCCGAGACTAGGGAAAACAGAACAAATGCGCTGATCCAGATTTGCAGCTCGGCTGTAGCGGGCTGTGAGAACAAGGTTGGTTACAGTCGGGGGAATCTACAGTGCCTGCTCCCACAAGACCCCCCCAGGTAAGGGAAGGAGGCCGCGAAACTCAAAATTGCCCCTGCGAAGAGGCAGCTGTATCATACATGGGCTTCCCTCTGCTTTCCACAAGCCACGTCCAGGTGACACCAGGTTGAAGCTGCAGCGCCAGAAAAGCAGCTGGTGTTTGGGGTTACACAAAAGCGACGGGATCTTTCTCGAAAGCTTCTGGTTCTGGTTTTATGAGCTTGTTTATTTTCTGCGCTGAAGGGAAATGTCATTGCCAACCCCCCCCGACCCCCCCGCTCTCCTCAGTATAGCTCTGGCTATAGCTGGGAGCCTGCGGTACGAAAATAACGGTATTGGATTGAAAGTAATTTGTGCCCAGCTGCTTCCACAACAGCCAAAAAAGACTAACATGAAAAAAAAAACCAAAACCAAACATGTAGCAGCCAAAAAACACGTATTGTGCCGGAGTGAGCAGGAGCAGAGCTCCGATGCAGATCTTGCCGGAGCGGAGCTAGACACAGAAATGTGCATTTCTGCTAGAAGCAAATGAAAACTGAAACGTAGCTGCTGCCATGGCTGAACTGAACCCAAAACATGCATCTGCCGCACTCCCACACAACCCAGACATCGACTGTTGGAAGCCTTCTTTGAAGGCTTGGGCTTGTGCCTTCGGAGTGGGATCGAATTCTGGGCAAACGAGTGTCCCCGTCCCCTTCTCTCCCCCTCCTGCGAGGGCTGCGCTTTGCAGTCACCATTCAGGGCGCAGCTTAATACGCTGGCACTCGCTTCTCCACCAGCTTGCTTGACTATAAAGAGTATTTGGACTCCCACAGTCGTTCATTTAACCAGACTTTTCAAAGGAGTCCCTCTCCCTCCCTCTCCTTCTCTGCAGAGGAATAAACAAGATAAAACAGGAAGCAAAATCAAAAGAAGTAGAGAAAAGGCAAAAAATAAAAAAAAAAAAATCGAAGGAGGAAAGGAGAGCCACAGCCACAGAACAGAGCAAATAAAACCATTGTTGGGTCCCTACTTCTCCAAACCGAGCCAGCAGCCTGCCTGGGAGCACTTGGAGAGGTTTCTTTTTCGTATCTGTGAGGGAGTAGGTGGCTCCAGCACACAAGGAGGGCAGGAACGGTACCGACCGCGAGCTGGACGGCCCCGTGCTCAGGTGGGGAGGGGGGTCAGCTTAGGAGATGGGATACGCCAGACTCCTGCATCGCCAACGCAGGGAATCAAGGTCCCCGAAAGAGTGACTCAAATCACCAAAACTACCTTCTGGTCTAAATCCCAGCCCAGAGAGCTCTTGGTCAACTGGGAGCACTGGACCCTGTGAGAGCTGGCTGTACTTACCTGGGGTGAACGCTCCGCCCCCTCTACGAATGCCAGCTGATAGAGTCACAGAATGGGTTGGGTGGGAAGGGACCTCTAAAGGCCATCTAGTCCAACCCCCTGCAGTGAGCAGGGACATCTGTAGCTGGATCAGGTCGCTCAGAGCCTCATCCAGCCTGGCCTTGAATGTCTCCAGGGATGGGGCCTCCACCCCCTCTCTGGGCAACCTGGGCCAGTGTCTCACCACCCTCAGTGGAAAGAACTTCTTCCTAATGGCTCATCTAAACCCGCCCGGCTCTAGTTTAAACCGTTGCCCCTCGTCCTATCGCTACGTGCCCTTGCAAACAGCCCCTTCCCATCTCTCCTGGAGCCCCTTTAGGGACTGGAAGGGGCTCCAAGGTCTCCCCGGAGCCTTCTCTTCCCCAGGCTGAACCCCCCCAGCTCTCTCAGCCTGTCCTCCCAGCAGAGGGGCTCCAGCCCTCGGATCATCTCCGGGGCCTCCTCTGGCCCCGCTCCAACAGCTCCGTGTCCTTCCTGTGCTGAGGCTCCAGAGCTGGACACAGTACCCCAGGTGGGGTCTCCCCAGAGCGGAGCAGAGGGGGAGAATCATCTCTCTCGATCTGCCAGCCACAGTCCTTTTGATGCAGCCCAGCTTCACACCTTGCCCGCTCCACGGCGCAAACCTGTGACTCTCGGCACAGAAGAGGAGCGGCTGCCCCCGGTGCTGGCTGCAGGACATGGCCACCGGCCACCTGGGGGGCTCCCGACATGGGCAGGCTGCTTCGGCAGATGAGCCAGCTCAGAAAAGAGAGAAACAAACCCAAGCAGATGGAAGGAGCGGAACTGACACATGAAAGACATCGCAAGCGAGGAGGACTTGAGGCCTCTAATTAGTGCCTGCAGAAAAATTAATGAGCAACTCTACCAGTGCAGGTGTCTCGCCTAAAAAAGCGTTCCATCCCCATGAGGTATGATGAGCAGATAGCTGACTGGGACAGACAGCCCTGTCAGTCTGGATCACGACAGAAAAACGTTCTGCTCCCGAGAGCAGTAACTTGCTAATTCTCGTAAAGCCCAGACCTCTCCCAGGAGAGCTCTGCACCAGCTGCGGCCGCAAGGCCGGTGCCCCGCCATGGGAGCTGCAGCTTCTGGGGAGGGACGCAGGTGCCGGCGCACCCGTAGGCAATGCCCTGCTGGGGGAGGACGTGTTCTGGGAAAGACGAGGTCTGACGCCAGGGCTGCACGGATCCGCGGGCTGGGGGCACGGAGGGGTGACTCAAGCAAGAACCGGCAGAGCAGCTGCTGCTGGATCCCGCACGTCCTTGACTGACTGCGATAATTGCAGGGCCACGGAGGAGCAGGTGCCTCTTGCCAGCCTGCGTTAGTAACCTGTGTCCTCGGCTGCCTGCCTGTCTCCGCAGGAGGTCTGTTTTCCTGTTGGGGTGATTTCTGGATATCTAGGAGTAAATTAACTTCCTCACAAAATACGTTTATACCCTATGTACATAACTCTCTCATTACTCTCGTCATTAGGATCTTACTACAGGGAATAGTCGCATCTCAGAAACTAAGGCCAATTAGGTCTGCTAAGGAAAAGGGAAGCCCCTGCCTATAGGAAAGGAGAGGACATCTATACCAACAAATACCCCCTAACTATTAACATTCCATTATTAAGAACATCTGAGAAGCAAATGGATTCCTTGCTCCTCATTATGTATCACTACCTTATTTGACTGAGCATCAATATTGATCTCTGGGATTTTCACAGTCCCGAGCCTGTAAATGAATGGGTGTGTGCATCCGTATACATGGGAACAGGTCCTTTCCCCAAAGGCAATCCTCTTGTATAAATGTGTAGAGACTTGGAGGAATTTTGGACTGTGTTAACAGAACCCTGAGCGTCTGGTCTTTCTCGATGGACTTGGGTGAATGTTCTCCTCTGGTGTTTTCTGTGTCAGCACAGAGATGGATCCTTTAATTTGCTCTTGGAGCTGCTGGAACACAGGCAAGTCAAAGGTGCTTAACGCCGCCAAGCAAAGGAGGGGCGTTTTGGCACGTACCGAGGGATGAAGAAGTAGACGCAGAGAGAAATCTGATTTCAGGTCATGACTGTGTGTATGGCAGAGCCAGGGAAAGAAACTCTGTCCCCAGAGCCAGCCCTCCCCAGTCTAGCACAGAAACTCCCCGGGGTTTCTCACTCCTGCCTCCGGCTGAGCCCGGACCGTGTGCCCAGACCCCAGCAGGTACCAGTTCCCAGCCGGGCAACCCAGCCTGAGACGGGTGGATTTTAGGCTGGTGGTGGCGGTGCTTGTCGGGGAGCCCTGAGCTCTACCCAGCTGGCCGTAGATGTTCTTTGGAGCGCAGACCAGGCGCTGGGGTGGCACCGCTCCTCCTGCAGGACTTCTGCAGGGCTGGAAGCCCGCGGCTCGCCCCAGGGACAGACCCAACGCAGGTTCACGGGGCTTCATCACCGAAGCACTTTTACCAGGCACAGAACGTGTCGCTTCTCTCGTCTCACACTATAAGATTGGCAGGTGTATAAGTTGTTAATTCTTGAAAGTAACGGGAAGCCCGACGTGAGAAAGCCGGGAGCGGAGAGCTGCCTGGGTCCCTCCCGCGCAGAGCCCAGCGCACCCCCTCCGGATACCAGGCGTCGGGCCGCGGCTGGGCGAAGGCTGCCGAGTGATCCCGCACGCTGAGAAAAGCGCGTTTGTGGCTGCTGGACTCCTTCACAACAGCACCATTGTTTGCAGCCCCCAAGCCCAGGCTGCCGTAGCTAATTAGCATGTAGAAATCAGCATTCTTGCTCTACCCCTCGCCTCACCCAGGGAAGAGGGACACACTGCAAAAGCAGCTTCCCAATGCTGCGCCTGCCCCCAGCAGGGAACCAGGCCTTTTCTCGCCACGTTTGTGCGGGGTTTCTTGGATTTTTACCCCTCATGCAACACAGGAGCTCCTTAGGCGGCACTGGGAGCAGGTTGATGAGGACAAGCTGCTGGTGCATCCGCGACAGGGGACCACAGAGCTGCTCCCCAGACACTTGACCCAGACCGTGGATTACAAACGGGAACCTCCAGCCCTTGTTTTCCCGTCGTCAGTCCACTACTCTTGACACCCCAGCTCTTATCGGGCAGCAGAAGGGCTACAATAGTCTGCCCAAATATGTTTCTCTTTTATCCTAACTGGATTCTGCTTATTTAGCCTCTGCTGGGGATGCTGAGATCCCCAAAGGGTTGATAACGCCTCCCAGCACCTATAGAGGCTTCCCATTGGATTCAGAAGTTGGCAAAGTCACAAGAAAAGCACACCTGCGTGTTTCCATGGGATTTCTGCTTCCTAGAAAGACTGAAAACAGGGAATGTAGGAAGAAAACGGGGTTTTTTTCTTCCAAAAAGAGACGCTCCTAAACGTCCACAAACTACTAAGAAACTTGATCTGACACAATGTGGAAATTGAAAACCATTATTGGATTATAAAGACACCGTGCACGAGTCACCAAGAACGATACTACCAGAAAATGCTAATAAATGGTAGGGACATTATTCCTTTGGTGAATTACTGAAGCGTTTTGAAGGAAAACACTAAAAAAACCCTCTGATGTGTAACGTATTTCTGAGGCTCAAAACGCCGCGCTGTTTCTTGGTACAACGCAGGACAGTTCCAGGCCCCACGTGGCTGATGAACAGGCCAAAAACGGTATAATCGCTTTCGGAAACCAACCTGAATTTTACCATTAATTTCAGTCAGGCCTAAGAACGATCCCACGTGCCCAGGGTGCGATGTCTCCCACTGCAGCCGACTCCGCGGCAAGGAAACGGCAGGGGTTTGTCTGGAGTTGAACTGCCATTGTTCACCTGCAACTCTGCTTTAAATGCCAAATATCATGGGGTTAATAGGTCGGTATCTGCGATTATCTGACACGAATATGCAAAATACAGCTCCAAAAATCATTTAGGACTGTAACGTACTGGAAATATTTTTCTCATGTGAGATTTCACTATTTCCACAGACTTGGGAAAAGGTGATATTGTAAAGACACTGATTCAACAATCGGGGCTCGTTAAAAGATGTCTCTCCCATTTTCAACAGGTTACTTTGTTTTTAAGAGTTCTGGACACTTGCTGAAAGAGATTATAAATAGACCAGGTTCTTTGACGTCGAAGTTAAGTGCAGTTAATGAATAATTGCGTTCCGTGGTAGTAATAGGTTTTATCTGCAGGGCCCCAGTTACTTGATAATTTCTTGTATGGCAACATTTTTCTGGCTCGCATCTAGAATGTGAATTTAAATGCCAGAGCAGCTCTTGAGCTGCCACACGCGCTCGGATTCATTCCCTGTCTGTGCACCCAGCGCAACTTATCCCGTGCAATTAATTCTACAGGATTTCAGTTTGGCCACAAAAGCCCTGCAAGTGATTTCTGCACCGGGAAAAGCGGAGGAAAAAAAATAAATCAATTCTCCGTGGTTAGCCTGGAGGGGAGCGAACGTGACGTTAAGGTTTGCTTTGATAATTCCACGTTACTCTGTCTGGAAGCCTGCTGAGACCTCATCTACCTGCGAAATCCGTCACCAAGAGACTCAGAGCGAACCTGTCCTGAGCTTCATCAGGACTCCAAGTGTTCCTCAAGGACAAGTTTACGGTCTCTGTAATGAGCTCAGGTGATCTTTACTTCTGAAAAGAAAGAAGAAAGAAAATGACAAGTCAAAGAAAAGAGCATGAGGTAAGGGTTCCTCAAGCTGTCTAAACCCTGCCTTGGTGCTCTCGCCGCCTGGGACACTGAGGTCCTCCTTGGGCTGGGCTGCCCCGGATGCGGCCACCAGCCCTGCCAGAGGCAGCTGGGGCACGTGGGCGCTGCTGGAGCCGGCGCCGTGGACGGGATGGGGGACAGGACGGGGTCAGAGGAGCTTCCCACCCCTCGGCAAGGGCTGGTGAAACGTCCATGCTGGCAGCACTGGGTCACCTGCTCTGCAACGGTCCTTCCAGTCACGTTGTTGATGAGAGATAATTAATCAGTATAAGTGAGAATGGCAAGAACCATAATAAAACTCCGGTCTGATTCCAAGTTGAGTTTGAAGTGGTAATTAATGGGCGCCTTCCAAGGTAGGGTAACGTTACAGTGAAAATTTCCTGTCAGCAATCCCATCTTTACTAATTAATCTGGTATTTAGTGTAATAGTATTGACCATAACGAACTTAAAGTATTGAAAAGAAACATATAAAGCCTTTATTAATCATTAATAGCGTCTTCCTGGTGTATTTTTTTAATGGAGTTCCATGACCTGTAAGATTAACGATCAGAGGAGCCAAGGGAAAAGGAAGAATGGATGATCAAATAGAAAGAAATCAAAAGCATTTGAAGAGTTCACGTCTTCTGCTTCAATTTACTTTCAGGCTCATGAACTTTACGCCCCTTTATGAAGGGGTATAAAGAAGTCTTTCCAGACTTGACCACTGCGTTAGGCTCCCGTTGCATTGGAAGGAGAGGCTACGGTGGGATGGCCGAGACGCAGCGCGCCGAACGCCTCTTTGAACGTGAAACATCTTTGTGCTTTCTGACAGCGAAGCGCAACTCACATCAAAGCCTCTTCGAACGGAAACCTGTCACAGCTCACACGCAGCCAAAGGGAATGGTCCCTCCGACATCGCACGCGCAGCTCTTTCTCGCAGGCTTTGTTTCAGGCGTGCCGTTCTTTCCGTACAAGAAGGCGTTTGCCTTCGGTATATTTTGTAATGTTTATATCCACTTCCAGACTGTTTAGACCTCCACCCTTCCAGGAATGAAATGAGATCATTTGCTCCAAAACCGTCAGCCTCCCATCTTTTGCTCCGATTCGACCTTGCAATCTCTGAACTCTGTTATTTAATAACGTGTTTTTCAGCAGCGGCAGTATGAGCAGATGCCCACACACTTCTGGATACAGGCATTGCTGGAAGTTTGGTTTTATTAGTCCAATTATTACAATACCTGGACAAATCAGTTTTGTTAAGCGGAGTGCCAGTTTTTCAATTTTTGCAGGGCAAAGTGTGTATATTTCGTAAAAGCACATTATTGTTATCTCTTTGGAACCGTGTGGTCTCCCGAGCGCAGTCGTGTGCGTTGACCTTTCCCCTTCAGTGTGTTTAACACTTCTCACGGCTGTTCTACCTCTATGAGCCATTCTGCCTTTTTTTTTTTTTTTTTGAGCACTAGTGCACTTTTGAGTTAAACATTATCGATTTTTAAATATGCAAAGTCTCCAGGTTCCCTTAAGCTAAGACATCTGAAAAACCATCGCGTTTTCAGCGGCCGCCGGGCCCCTGCTTTGCAAAGGAACAGTTTGGTTCAGAATTGGGCTCCGCTTTGCCACGTTGCAAGGAGTTGGGTCAGGAAACGTCGCGTTTCAGCTCTGCCCTTTGCTCACAAAATGATCCCATTTTCCCTCGGATGGGGCCTTATCTCGGTGTGTACGAGTTGACACCAGAGTGCTGTTCAACAGACAGACATCCAGCGCTTTTCCAAAGGGTAACCAGACTGGAAATGGTGAATTCCCGTAAGCATTTGAAAGAATCAACGCAGAGACAGCAAAACAAACCATCCAGCACAGAACAGAGATGCTTCGTGCTCAGCTGCCCCTGGGCTCACCAGCGAGAAACAGATAATTACCAACAATCTTTGTTTCTATATAATATTTCTACAAGTAACAGGAGAAAATAACCCCTGACAATCCGTTCCCCTGTTAGCGCGTCTGCTCCTTTAGGAGCCAACTTCTCCCGTGCCCACATTGCCTGACTTCAAAACCTGTATATCTCCTTTTTTCCCTTACATTTTAAGACATACTAGATGAATCGCAAATGCAAACATTAACAGCAGACAAAAAAAATAATCAGGGTTTGCAATTGCAGCTATTATTTTTTATTTATTCTTTCAGGGTTTTTTTTACCCCTTTTATGCTTTTGTTGTCATAAGAGCTTTATGAAGAAATCGGATACTCGTGCTTGTAGTCTTTGGAAGCACTCCAACTGAGCGTCAATCTGATTATTTAGTGCTGTGCCTGCACCAGAAATTAGCACAAGAACATGCAATCTGTTGTATTTCAAAAAGGAAAAAAGAAAAAGTTAGATATGATACATATATGGGAAAATGTATGTACCTTTTCGTAAGCTTCCTTTGGAACTGAACCAAGCAAATAACACCGGGGAGTTTCCATTAGCTCTTAGATTGGATGGCTCCTAGCAATGTTTATTTAATATCTATTGGAAAAAAAGTAATCGTATTTTGAGGCGACTTTGCATGATCTCTTCTGTTTAGTAAATATTTGCCTTAAAACACATTTAACAAGAGTCTTTTCCAAGATGATCAATCTGTGTTTAGACTCGCTGATGGAGGCAAACTTGAAAGTGCTCCCAGCCCGCATCACAAGCACAAGAGGAACCCCAGAGCCCCCCGCAGAAGAGACCCCAAGGAGACAGGAGCCAAGCACGCCCCAGGTCGCCAAACCGGGCAGATGTCGTGGTTTACCTCCTGCCGGCAACTGAGCACCACGCGGTGGGATGTGGAGGAGAATGGGAAGAAAGAGGTAAAGCTCCTGGGTTGGGAGTAAAACAGTTTAATAAAACAGCAAAGGAAGAGAAAAATAATAACAATAATACTGCTAAAAGAATATACAAAGCCAGTGATACACGGCGGAATTGCTCACCGCCCAGAAGCCGATGCCCAGCCCGTTCCGAGCAATGATTTCCCCCCGAAACTGCCCGGTTATGTACCGAGCTGACGCCACATGGTGCAGGACCCACTTTGTGCAGCTGGGTCAGCTCTCCCGGCTGTGCCCCCTCCCAGCTGCTCGGGAGGATTAACTCTGTCCCAGCCGACGAGGGCAGCGGCGAAGACCCCCCGGCTCTGGGGGCAGAGCAGCTCCCCGCGGGAACACGGGCGAGATTTAACTCAGCCTGAGCTCCTGACCTTCTTCTGGCTTAATCCAAGCAGTCAGGGCACCAAACAACTCCCAAGCCTTTCTCTTTTCCCTCCAAGGATATACTTCTCCATTGTCCCATATTTACAGGCAAGAACGAAATGTCGTTCACGAGCTAGAAAGACTTCTTGCTTTTGTCCAGACTTTTTGGATCGGATCCAAGCAACACATTAATGACGCGTACCCGCGGTGCACAAATCGCCACAGCCTCTCTCACAGCGTTTCCCTCCCTCTCCAAACAGACCTGTCACGTTCCACGGAGTGGCACCCATGCAAACCTTTGCACCCAGCAGGTGGGAAACTGCCAACATGTGACATCTCCTCCCTGTCAGTCTCCCGGTTTTTATTTCATTGGCATTTCTCAACGCGCTCTGGGCAAATTATTCAACAAGCTAGATACCCGTGGAGAGAGGGTGCGTGGAACACCTCCCCAGCCAGTAGACCATCGATAACATCCCACATGGATCGATGAATATTGTCCATTAGTGTCAGTCAGCCTGTGATGAGGAAGGGAAGGGGAAGCAAAGCCATGGAAATTGTTTTCTCGAGCCATGTGTGACACAGAGCATCGCTGAAGGGCTGTCTCCTCGCTCAACTCACTCACCACGGCACAGGAATGCAAAGACAGCATTGGATGGCAAGGCCTGGGCTCTGCTAAATTTAAGCCTACACCTTCTCAGTCCATAGATTGTTTATTCTTTAACAAATAGCTAATTCATCCTCACTGAGTTCAGCATCTTCTTTACAACAGTAGCAGGAGGGAGTCCCCTGACAGCCCCACCGTGACACAGCCTGCACTGAGCATCCCAAGGAGCCTGTTCCTGCCCCTTCCCACAATTTCCTAGGGACTGTTTGCAAGGGCACGTAGCGATAGGACAAGGGGCAATGGTTTAAACTAGAGCAGGGCAGGTTTAGATGAGCCATTAGGAAGAAGTTCTTTCCACTGAGGGTGGTGAGACACTGGCCCAGGTTGCCCAGAGAGGGGGTGGAGGCCCCATCCCTGGAGACATCCAAGGCCAGGCTGGATGAGGCTCTGAGCGACCTGATCCAGTTACAGATGTCCCTGCTCACTGCAGGGGGTTGGACTAGATGGCCTTTAGAGGTCCCTTCCAACCCAACCCATTCTGGGATTCTATAGAATCACGGAATGCATTGGGCTGAAGGGCCCTCTGGAGATCACCCCCTCCAACCCCCGGCCAGAGCAGGGTCACCCAGAGCAGGTGGCACAGGAACGCGGCCAGGCGGGGTTGGAATGTCTCCAGAGACGGAGACTCCCCCACCTCTCTGGGCAGCCTGTGCCAGGGCTCTGCCACCCTCACAGCAAAGAAGTTCCTCCTCCTGTTGAGATGGAACTTCCCAGGGGCAAGTTTGTGCCCGTTACCCCTTGTCCTGTCCCCCAGCACCACTGAGAAGAGCCTGGCCCCATCCTCCTGACACCCCCCCTTTCAGTATTTATCAGCGTTGATACGATCCCCCCTCAGTTGCCTTTTTTCCAGGCTGAAGAGACCCAAATCCCTCAGCCTTTCTCCATCAGAGAGATGTTCCAGTCCCCTCAGCATCTCGGTGGCCCTTTGCTGTCCCCTCTCCAGCAGTTCCCTGTCCTTCTTGAACCGGGGAGCCCAGAACTGGACCCACCGCTCCAGATGTGGCCTCGCCAGGGCAGAGTAGAGGGGGAGGATGACCTCCCTCGACCTACTTGGCCACACTCTTCTTGATGCATCCCAGGATGCCATATGATCCTATAAACTCAGTGCAGCTCCAGTATTGAAAGCTCAGGAGCAGTGAAATTCCTGGCGGTAATTTCAGCGGGAGCAGGACAGCATAGGTGGGTACAGAGGTGGGCACAGCCCTTTTGCTACCTGGGAAAGGGTCTAATGCCAGAATGCAACAGTTGGGTGTCAGCACCGAGCCTTGGGAAACCAAACGCTCCTCGTCCGTCTCTCACCACAGGCGCTGCTATGAGTTATTAGCCATGAAAAGACTTTCCAGCAGCCCCCAAGTCCATTACCACACGCCAGAGTTTCAGCCTTCTCAGAGACAAGCCCGTGCCAGACTTCTTAACAATGTGACCTCGCAAATCTGACCTCCGCTGCTTCAGCTTTGATTTGGGTTACTGGAATGCTATCGTGTCCCAGAAAGGCCAGAAATTAACAGATTAAAAATTTTTCCCAGAACAACGAAATGTTCTCATGAAAAGAAATTTGTCAAACGTGCCAGAAATTCTAAGCAAACCTCAGAATACCTGCCCTGAGTTCTGATTTTATTTTGTTTTCCCTTGGGAATGAGGAAAAAAAAAAAAAAAAAAAAAAGCGTTGTGTCATGCCTAGTGTCACTCGGCACTAAAATCACAGTGTTTCTTAATAATTTGAGCAATATGCACCTAAAAACTACTTTGAACCTCTGAAGAAAATCCTCATGACACAATTTTGTAATGACACTTCAGCAAAATTAATCTCAGGGAGAACCACCCGTGTAATGCACTGTGCTGAAGCATATTTTTCTCATCCTACTAAATCCTCTTTCGAGAGCCCAAAGGGTCAGGGAAAAAAAAACTTACTACGTCATTTCCTCCAGATATTTGGATTTGAAATCCTTGTAAGCTCCTGCCCCTGGCCTGAGGTTAACGCATTCACGTATTAGCTGCCGCCGTTTCTGTTGAACGAGGAGATCACAGGAGCGAGAAATGGAAAACCTGAAGACTTCATTCTTACGTATGCTAATTCCTGCTTACGCTGCTCTGCCATAAAACCACATCTGTAGCCCATCCGAGCCTTTGTGATTCCACAGGAGAGCCGTAATACAACTGTAATTCAGCCCGTGTTTGAATACCGCTCGTCTGCCGCTGCCGCAGAGGTGTGCCGCACGCCTTAGTGCTCGTGGATTGAAGGCAGGTAACTGCATTTGGAGACAGCGGCGCGGAGACCCTCCCTGCGGCGGCGAGAGGATGGGGTAACGCAGAGCCAGCGTGAGCGGATCCGCGGAGCGCAAAGCGCTCTCTCCGCATGGCCAGGCGCGCTGCTGAAAACACCTTAGCGCTTCAGGGGTCAATAATTACTGTTGTTGATTAACACAGCAAAGCGTACGCAGTGGTCAAACAGCAACGGTCACAGACCGAGGACTCAGAAGTATTTGCCCGTGAGTTGTTTGCTTTATCTCTTTAGTTCACAACAGAACAGCCTTTTTAGCGGTTTCCGAGTATAATAAGCATCGATAGCGTGCCTTGGTCAAAATGCAAGAAAACATAACTGAAGTCAGGCCTCGTTCTGCAACCCACTCATATGGGCTCCCTGATAAGCTTTAATTACAGATTTGGTCTTTGTCTGAAGAAGGAATATAAGCATGAGATACTGTGTAATTGGTGTCAGAAGTCATTTCACTTATTAAATGTCTGCATGAGGAACCTTCTTCGGTTCCTGAGGTTGCCAAGTGGGCTTTAAGGAAATTAAAATCCTAGGTTTTTGTAATCGGCCAGTTGGGTGGCGATTAATGAACATAGCTGACGTCATTAAGCCGGTATGTGTGCCTCTGCATCGCCAGTCGGCATTAACTGCACGGGTGGCATAACGAATAGCACCGGAGCATTTGAGGGAGGAGCTGCTGGAACAAGGAGAGAGCGAAGGGCTGCAGACGTCCCACCGACTGGAGAACACCTAGCACTTTCTGCTGATAAACAGGCAGATTCCTCCTCAATGTATCCAAATCACTGCATTTATTCCCAGGGGTCAGTGGCCCCTGCTGCTGGCCGTTGCAAACCCATGAATTTATCCTTACAAACCACCCTAAAGGTCAGGAAATACAGGTGGGAATGGATGCACCTAAGGACGCGTGCAGGGTGAAAAGAGGAATTAGCATAAGAATTAGAAACAAAACTAATTCTGTTTTTTTTTTTTTCCACACAGTTGAAAAGTCCTCCCCCCACCCCCGCAGGGATAAAGCCAGTTTCAGCATGAGATAAAATTTCAGGAACTTGCCTGAGACCTTTGGAAAGCGCCCAGGAAGAGCGGTATAACAACCTGAACGGCGTCCCAGGGAATCGTGTTCTTCGCAAGACTAATCTCATTTTACTCACAGCTCGTATGACCCACCTGGGTGCAGCCGGTACGCTCGGCCGTGCCAAGCGAGTCTCCACTCCGCGCAGAGCCGCCTCTTCGAAATCCCAGGGAACAGGTGGGACCAGGGCCTTTCCTTGTACCTGCCGTGCTCACCAGCAGCGCGGATGTTTCCCCGCTGCGTAGACACTCCGGCACGTCTGCTCCCAGCGCGCAATCTCAACGACTTGCCTGCAATTCATTAAACCAAGAGATGCGGTATTGGATCCGACAATCAGGAATAACGCGGTGATTGCTTTCATACAGTAGCTCGGAAGTGGGCTAAATCAAAGAGGATTCGGTGATCCCTGAGATAATTACTGAGTATACCGAACAGAGTACTGTTTACCTACATATTAATGTGTCTACCCATATATTTATCTGTGAGATTATCAAACACTCTCGCGCTGCCCTCTGCTTCTCCTAGGTTTGTGCCTGATAGTTAATGTCTGCTCATTATGCAGCTTCTCAAGCCGGGCTTTTACCTTTCCACCCGGCCTACCCTAGGACTTAATTCTGGGGCTAAGGTCCCTAATTAGCCAGCAGTAATTTGCTATTTACATTAAAAATGCCTAATACTCTATCAGAAAGACAACGTTTCTATTCCATTCTAGGGGTACGAAAGCTCTGCCAGCAAAGATGGGCATTGCTGAGGTTCCCACTCTCACAATTCATTTCACAGAATCCCGGACTGGCCAGGGCTGAAGGGCCCTCTGGAGATCATCCCCTCCAACCCCCGGCCAGAGCAGGGTCACCCAGAGCAGGTGGCACAGGAACGCGGCCAGGCGGGGTTGGAATGTCTCCAGAGACGGAGACTCCCCCACCTCTCTGGGCAGCCTGTGCCAGGGCTCTGCCACCCTCACAGCAAAGAAGTTCCTCCTCCTGTTGAGATGGAACTTCCCAGGGGCAAGTTTGTGCCCGTTACCCCTTGTCCTGTCCCCGGGCACCACTGAGAAGAGCCTGGCCCCATCCTCCTGACACCCCCCCTTTCAGTATCTATAAGCGTTGATAAGATCCCCCCTCAGTCGCCTTTTTTCCAGCCTGAGGAGACCCAAATCCCTCAGCCTTTCTCCATCAGAGAGGTGTTCCAGTCCCCTCAGCATCTCAGTGTCCCTTTGCTGTCCCCTCTCCAGCGGTTCCCTGTCCTTCTGGAACCAGGGAGCTCAGAACTGGACACAGTGCTCCAGCTGTGCCCTCTTTCATGGGCTCTTTGAGTGCTGGGGCGGTTTTCACTGCCTTTATCCCTGCAGCCAGTGCTCGCACTTGTGGAAAAGCAATTTCAGAGATAGGGACCCAGCTGCCACCCACAAGAGCAGGGGGGATGGTGCCTTGCTTTGCTGCAGAAGATGATTCTCCAGACTTTGCCAGAAGTGACGGTTCCCAGAGCTGTTGTGATTTCAGCGCTCCTGTTGTGCCACCTTTTTGGCCCTCAGTTATCCGTCTCTCCTGTAGAAGGTGTCAGAATGAGACCCCTTCCCCTGGAAACCCCTGTCACTTCGGTAATAAATAAGCAAAGCTTATCAGTAACAGACTTCCTACTGATTACTTCTCCAAAATTATCCAGATAACGATCAGTCAGTCCTCTTAAGACTGGAAAGGTAGATCGTGGTGAATGGGCTTGTGCCCTTCTCTGCTGAGGTGTTTGTTTGTCTTCCCTCCACCGAAGAGGTATTTCCACTTTGGAGCTGGAACCACAAAAGAGTTTATTATCCCAGAGCAACAGAGGGAGCTGGAGAGAAGACTCTAAGCCAGTCAACAGGTCAAACCAACTTGTGGAAACGTACATGCCATCCTGGTTGGGTGAGTCTAGGGAAGGAAGGGGATGTTTTATCAACGCACCGTTCCCATAAAGCCCTCAAAATCCCCATCTCTAAGACGTGGCAGAGAACCATTGATCTGAGGTGAAAATCGAACCGCAAGTGAACCGCTTGTCTTTCCCATGTGTTGACTCCGACCCCAGCTGATTTCTCCAACTGTCACTTAATTAATCATCTTATTTCATTTAATCAATCAGGCCATTGTGATTAATTGAAATGCATGTATGCAAAATGGCAAATGTTTCTCTCAGGAAGGGCCTTGAGGGAACGCGCTGCCAGCAGCCGCGCTCTGGAAAGCCTGTTCCGTTTATATAAGTGAATAAACACAAATGCTGATGACTTCATGGCCTGAATATTAATGCGGGTAACTAAACGTGCTTATTCTGGCAGGTAAGAGCACGCCAGGCCCCGGCCTGGGGAGGCTCCATGAAGAGAACCTCCTCCTCGAGTCTCTTGTGCCTGTGCTGCATGAGTAGATCCTTGGCTCTTGATTTATCTCCACAGAAAGTTGGGGAGGCACAAAGGCAGTCAGATCGGAAAGATAAGGACGTGCAAGACACAGATGAAATTTCCTCCTCCATTTTGAGTCAGCTGCTTAACATCCAGGTAGTGGAACAAGCCTGGCACGTTGCTTTGAAATGGTAACCGAGACTGAAGAGATGCTCCTGCTGCCGGGCAGTTACTGTCTCGCACGGGTACGTGATGACTGTCGGCAGCAGGGTAGAGTAGTTTCTAGCCCTCTCTGCAATACACCTCCGGGAGTCTCTTGCCCCAGTGAAAGCAGCAGGATGTCCTCAAAGCACCCTGCCCCAAAAGAGCCCCCGACCTCTGCCGTGATGCCACCGTGGCGCCCCGCAGCCGAGCTCCCCCATGGGAGCAGCCAGACGCAGCCTCCGGCCCCAGGGAAATCGTTCGCTTTCCTTTGGCGAGGCTCCGTCTGCGCCGCAGTCTGTTGAAGCAGGCTGGGTCGCTGCAGTCACCTTTTCCTTCAGGCCCCCTCAGGCACCTCCACACCGTGCTGTGGTCTGCAGGAGACGTCCCCAGCACCTCATCAGGCACGTCCACCTCCATCACGGCTGCTCCCAGGTCCAACTACTCTCTATATTGTTTTTTTAGAGTTAGGAGACTTATCATGAGTTTCGAATGTTTCAAGGAAAGGAAAACCTTTCTAAACAGTAGGCAAGACGCTGACCCTTAGGAAAAACACCTCTCCTTTCACTCAGGAGCTTAGCTCCTGCCTGTCACAAGCCCATTGGAGCGTTTCTACCTGGAGTCAAGGCCAAGAAGCATGTCCAGGACATGTTGCAAGAGAGTTCGCATATGTCCCAGTCATAGCGCTGAAACTGATCCACTTGGTGACTATCCTCTTCCAGCCTTCTACCCCCATTTACAGGATCAACCAGGGACAGTTCATGTAGATACGTTGGTTTCCACAGATTTTATCCAATGGAGGTATGAGAAAATTACACTGTGCGGTTACTCCCAGACTTAGCTTTGGTTTTTTACAGCTGTTTTTGTTATAATCCCCCATAATTGGGGAGATTTAAAGAAACGCTCTGTAGGTCAGGTATAAGTCCATGTCTTTGCTTGTTTACCCGTGTATGCTCTCCCCACTTCTAGCCGCATTCTCAGCTGCTTGGTTTTCATTGGCAACAGCAGAAAGCATTGTACTCGCTCTGGGACTGCGGCACGGGAAATCGCAACCCCTGTAGTCTGGTTGCCAGAGTCAGATTCAGATTAAGAAGGGGTGAGTGGCCTTTAGAAAAATGCACGATGATCAGCAAAATAATGAGCCGCTACCATCAAACAGAGAGTTTGCTGGGCAGCGCCCTGCCAGCAGCGCTTTGATTAGTATTGCCAGCACACACTTGCGCAGATGCACGTCTGGTTGCTTGGCTAAGGGTAGAGACAATTCAGCCTTCTTTTCCCCCCTCCTCTGCAACTCTCAAGAGGAGTATTAACAGCAGGACACGGCACACAAACCTCTCTACAATTCACTGGCCATACGAAAAAATAAAATTAACTAATAATTTAAAAATTAAAATCAATATTTCTGCGCTCAGCAGTTCTCGAGGAATGGATACAGACCTCCATAAGGATACACTGAACAGTCTAAAGTCTGCATCCTTTTAGGGACTCAGCACTGAGTTTTCTTCCTGGGACAAGGGAAAATAGGTTTCCTTCATCTGTTAATCTAGAGCAAAAGCCCGGTGAGGTAAAAGGGCCTAACAGGCTACAGGTACACCAGGCACAAGAACTTAGTTCCCCAGATTACCATCAAGAAGGCAGGCCAGACCTCATGCCTTGAGAAGAGGGACAAGAACAGCATCAGCTCCAGAGTTCCCCGTACGTCAAAGCCCTCCAATCCGAGTAAAGGCTCCAGTTCCCTGACGTGACAAATAATCACAATCGTCAGGTGAGAAACAGGTTCCAGAAAATTCTTTAAAGATTTCCCTCTCACACACTCAGTTCTAGCCACAGGGACAGTCCATCAGTACTTGGCCGATGGTGAGGCTTTGGGCACCAGCTCCCCTTCCGCTACAAGATCAAAAGCTTATACATGTTTGTCTAATCCTGAATAGGTTTTAGGTGTTTCTCACCAGTACTGATGATTTTCCTCAAGAGATTACTTAAGAAATAGGGCCTCGGTAAATCAAAAGGTCCCCCAAGCCAGGAATGAGAATAGTGCAAGCAGAGGGAGAAGCCTCAACACACCTCCTAAGAAAGTTTCTGGAGAGGTTCTTATGAATAGGAGAAAATGAACAAAGGAATTAAGAGCTCGTGGGAAATGGTTGACCCAGCATCCCTGCAGGAGTAGTATAAATAGCTGCCCTGATCCACTGCATTCACACTGGATCAGTCTGCCCTTTGTTAAACCTTGCCTGGTAAATGCTTGGAAAATATCTCGGCAGCAGCCCTGCCAGCTTCAGGAAAAAGCCCCGTCTTACTTCAAGGTTTCTTCCTGTTCTGCACCTCTCCACCAAATGGGCTCCCAGAGCCGGGCTTGGCTGGAAGAGCCAAGCCAGACCCTAATACAGCTAACGGCGTTGGCAACTCCGCACTACGCAGAGGAGCTGGCTCCAAGCAGCACGAGTACAGCAGTGTTGTGCACGAACACCAGCTTGAGCTGAAATGGGGCTTTTATCTAGCCTGCAAACTGCATTTCAGCAAGATTCATTAGCAGGACACAGCCACACGCTGATAGCTTTTCCGCCTTTGGCTCGCCACTCAACCTGTGAGGGTTTTCTGCTCAGTAAAACCTGGCCCAACGTGACACGTCCAACTTTCCAGCTTAACACAGACCCACTACAGCGTACCCTGACTGAAGCACTTCATCCGCTATTAGTTCGGTACCACCCCTTCAAATCGGCAACAGGCTACCAGAACAGAGCCCACAGATAAACCAGCGACGGTCTCCACCCAAATCCAGCTAGGGCAATTCTCCCCAGCCTCAGGACAGGGCACTGGTGTTATGAGTCTCCATTTGCAGATGCGTCTTCATCAGCTAGCTTGGAAACACCCGGCACGTCCGTGTGAACACGGGTGATTGTGCTGTACCCATCTGCAAGACGCACGCGTGGAAACTCTTTGGTAATGATGCAGCATTAGTATTTCCAGACATTTGGCTCACAGGGAAAAGAATTTAGAGGTTGCTTTGGAGATGCTCAAACAGACACAGTCTCAGATTTCATCAGCTGACAAAGCCATGGCATCCAGGAGTCTGTTTGCTGCGTGGATTGTGACTGGACAGAAACAGAACGGACTGTAAGGAGCACGAGTGTACTGGCTACGCGCCCATCCTGCCTGACAGAAACATGAACCCCTGCACGGTGGGCACAACGAGCTGGGACAGCCAGTACTGCAGAGTCAGAGGAATTAGCTGTGCACCCAAACAATTTCTTTTGCTGAACAGCAGCACCGTTCGGCGGGTATAGGGAAGCCAGCTCTCATATTGCTGGGTCCCATCCCCACGGGGAGCTGGAAGGAAAGAACCGTTTCACCGTACAACTTGGTCTAACTGAGCACAGTCTGACTTTTGTGCTTTTCATCCAGGAGTAGGGCACTGATCAGGGAAGGAGGACAAAACAAAACCACCAACCCGTCAGACAAAAGTTTGCTTTTCACAGAAAGAACTTGTCCGATCTTCGTACAACTAGAGTACTTCATTTCAAAGCCTTCAATAACCAGACTTGTAGCTCATGAAAAAAAAAAAATAAACCAACAACAACAATCCTAGCAACAGTTTCTCCTGCGACCTTTTGTCTTCCGATAGCAACTTCAGTACTGGAATTGTTTAATGCAGGCGGGCAGCACATCACCTTCACATCAAAAGTCCATGTCAAGCCAGGCGCCTATCGAGCTGCATTCAGATCTACCGCTAAGGGCTAACTGCTATAGTTATTTAGCAGGCATGGCAGCGAACAATATAGAAGGGAGAGCCTGGTTACTGATTTGAGCAGGTACATGAAGATACGATTGCTTTGCATCCTGCTTTAGGGAGAGATTTCGTATTCTGCTAGAAATTTGAACTGTACAGTAAGTCATCTCCTGAAAGCTTTTTTTTTTTTTTTAAATTAGATGCTGCAGCAGCAGCACTCAACACATGAATAAGTCACAGCCTGCAGAATCTGCCCTCCCTCATGGGCCTGTGAAGATAAGTACCTGTTGCCTGCCGAATGCTATCCTTCCAGTATTCCCAACATTAAAGGCTCAGAGCCTGATGAGCTGTGAATGTCTTTGCTCCATGGCAGAACAAGGAACTGCTCGGGAGAAGTGCTCTTTACATCAAAGAAACAAGGAAACAAGAATTGATGTTTTTCAAGTCTGAGCTAAGGCTTATAAGCTGCTGGTAGGCACAAAATAAACAGCACATCCTTTCAAATAGAGATGAACCTGTGGAGATGAGTTCAGAGTCTAATGTTTGTATGACGTGAGAGAGACTGTACCACCCTCCTCTCTTCTGTAACCTCCTGGTAATACGCTGGTCCAAGGCTACAACTGCCTGCCTCCGATCCCGGCCCTTTCATAGACTGCAAGGAATAAAACGTCACCTTCAGCCCTCATCTTGCTGCTACCCAGCAGGTAGCTGCAACTGAAGGCGGAGTGTCTCCAGGCTTTGGGCAAAAGGCAAAGCAAGAGGCACTCTGTCATTCCTACCCAGGAGAGGATGAAGAGATGAGCTCACACGCAAATGCTTGGAAGGACTGTCAGCACCAACTGCTTCTCTGCTTTCCTTAAGCGACTCCTCAACTCAGACCATTGCTTGTGGGAGAGGTGGTTGAGGATCGATTGCAGCGGCCCTAAAATCAGCTGGGCAGCACAAGTGACAATCCACAGTTTCGCTTTGCTCCAGCAGCTTTTACAGGACACAGTCACACCGCCACCACAGAAATCAAATTTCTTGACCTCTGGAAAACACGCTGCTGTGCTTCACGGGTGAATGACTTGTTAAAGCAAAGACACGATCAGCAGGCATTCTTATGCGAGTCCAACATGGCACCTTACGAACCCACCTCTGAACTGCAGAACAGTCTCCGACTGCCTCTGCTACCCCAGAAGAACAGAGCCCATACTCTACCCCGGCCTCCACACCTTCTGCCCTTACCCTGCAGGCGGCCCCCGCACACATTCCCCACCTGTCTGAAAGTGCTGCATTGATTCCATAAGATCGAGTCTTGGAATCCCTTCAGAAAGGCCCTTCTCACCCCTTTCTGGGAAGGTGTCTGGTCTTACTGCCTGTTCAAGAAAATCTATTAACCTATAACTTCAAACAATTAACATCATATCAAATTCATCTCCTTCAGCAGACTCCACTTTGAGCCAAGACAAATGCTTAACGCACATCTTCAGCAGAGAAAGGCTGCAACTGGCAGTAAAGAATCCCTGCACCCAAGCTGGAGAGTCTGAGCAGTCCTTTTGCAGTCTCGGGATCACAGTTAAGATTCTAAAGGAGAGACAGCAAGCTTCCAGAACAATTTAGGGAGAGGAGGACAAAGCCCTTACTGTCACTGCTTAGCCTCAGCTCGCGTCATCTGTCCTGCGCACCAGGTCAATTCATGGGCATTTTCTACCAAGACAGATTTTATAGATTATGCACTAGGTTTTTATTCATAAGATCAGCAGAATAAAACTGACACCAGATCCAAGATGAAAACAATCCAGCAAATCACCAAGAATAATTATAGGAACATACTGAATATTTCTTTGATTTACCATTAACTCTAGTAATGAGTCAGACAAGTGTTCTAATTGCATCCATGAATAAGCTGCTCTCTTATAAATGGCTTCAGATCTGCAAGGAAATAACTCTTAGGGTACGGATCCAAATGCAGAGGGAGGATTTTAAAGAGTAAACTACTTCAGCAAAAAGCTACACACGTAGTCATTGCTGCTCTTCAGCTGTATTAGTGGGTCAGGTACCGAAATAAATACAACTTTACAGAATTCAAAAGGAACACCACTTCAAATTTAAGGCACCCACAGAAAAACCGGCAGAATAAAGTTGTTGCAAAAGATACCTTTGTTGAACAAAGCCCTGCCATCACAAGCCACAATCAAGCCCTTTGTCAGCCTCCTTTCACAGGGCAGGAGCAGTCGGTCTGGCAAACAGGCACTCTCTAAGGCTGGGACACCTCCAGCCTCTACACAAAAATGCTCCTGACCTACCTAGGACCAGAAACAACTCAAAGTAGAGGCAGTAATACGCAGCCCCGAGCAGAATAGGAACAGAAGAGAAGGATCAATCACACCTGTAAAGTGTTTCAAGATACACCACTCAATGTGATTGCTGTAGGACTGACCCTTGTAAATCCAGGCAGCACCAGCACAACGTGTTTGCCAGAGCCCACGGTCCGTTAGTCAGCGTGCACCAGTTCCAGTGTAGAAAAGGCTCAGGCACACTCCATAAATCAGTGAAGCCTCCTGAATCTTTGCTCCACTGTGGGGCTGTGCAGAGAAAGACCCAGCCCCACTGGAACCCAGCCTTCCCTTCTGGAAGCCCTGTGCCACCCCAACGCACCCCCCAAATTCTGCCAGTCCCATAAGCAGGGAGCTACTGCTCCTTTGAGGGAAGAAGGCAGGCAAGTTGGAGTTCCAGTAAATTAAAAACTCACTTTTGCAATAAAGTCCATTTCCAAACAATAATGACAAAGTGAAGTGGCAAGGCAGGGAGCGCAGGCTGAAGAGCTGCCCCCCCTAAGCCCCCAAGCAGGAAAGAACGAGGGGGATCTCTGCACAGCCCAATCACAACAGGACCTGCCGCAGGAATCCCAGCTGCCCTCTTCTCCTTCCTTTGCCTCCTACGTATGTTAAATGGATTTTAGATACACACGTCCTGCACTATCTTCCAGGAGAGTCAGCTGTTTTGTTCTCTTAAGGACCAGAAACTCCCTTTGAGGAGCCGCAGAACCCTACGTCAAAATTCAATATTACCAAATGCAAAGGGCTTTTAACTACTGAGTAATATTTTTACTTTGATGATTAATTACCCCCTACAGTCCACAAACCTCTCCCTGTTGCTTCAGTCTGCAGCCGCTGCAGTAGCTATGAAGCAAACAGCAATTACACATTTATTCCGGCAACATTAACGTAACCTGAGTGAGCTCTGTCAATGCATAACTCCATGCTGCCTAGCAGCAAAATGTAAAGGACAGTCCGAATTGGTAAGAGGCTGCTTACTCTCTGCTGGCCTCCACATCAGCACGGCCGACGGCCGAGAAGGATGCAAGACAAAGCTAAACCTAATTAACATTCATGAATTTTAACCAGGAATCCATTCCCATATATTAGAAAACGAGCCCTGGACAGCTTCTGCCCCTCCCTGGCTTGCTAACAGTTTCTCTGGTGAGATAAGGCAGCCTCACAGAAACACTTCGACTCACGTACGCTGGTGAAAAGGCAGGAATGGAGCCCCAGAACACCTCCGCAGGGCCTGAGGCTCTGGGCTGTGCCCGGTCGCAGATGCTGCAGTGGACAAGATCCAGGCCACACGATTTTATGAGCCAGGCTGGTGCTACGGCTGCGATTCCTGCTCTACATAGCTGAAGGCTTGGTGAAGTAAAGAACAATAGAAACCGTGTATGGCATAGCCAAAAATCAGGCAAAATGTACTACCCAAAACCAGATGCTAAGGATTCTCAGCAACACCTTACAGGGAAAAAGGGATGAGCTGCAACAACGGCGGTGCAGTGGCTGCAAGACAAAGCCACGCTGCTACTGCCCCAGTGCAAGGTCAGCTCTCATGGGCACAGGATGTACTTTGTTCCCCAAAAGTAGTAAATTCCTCTCCTTTGCATTAGGAATTAGTTAGCTTCTAATACCCTCAAGAAAAGGGGAAGGAAAGAATTCAATTGCCCCACCCCCTCGTGTAGTTTTGAAAACTTGTGTACAGTAAAGCATCATTCTCTCACGCCAGCGCCCACCGATTCAGAGAAAGCACGGCCTGAACACGATGTCGAGAAAGGACTGACCAGAAAGAGCAGGTGAAAGCTTCGTCCAAGGGATTCCTCCTGCAGCTGGGACAGGGGAGGGGTACGTACCCTGAACAGCAGCAGAGCTTGGCATTCTTGGAAGCAGCTGCATTGAGAAAAGCTCCTGTTAAGTTACAAAAGCAGAGCAGTTTTAATTACAAATACAGTACTTACCTGATGGCAATGCCTCGGGCAAACTTACAGCCAACACCAGCCTTGCCTTTGTTTCTTCCCTCACTCTAGTGAATAGTATAAAAGGCACGTACTGCTTACTACAGACAGGTTGTATGCAGCCCCCTTAACTGGGTGTCTAGTTCTTCAGTGATGTTTGATTCTGCTACTCATTACCCTCAGGTAATTACCGTAAAAGGCACAGCATGGCCTAGTCATGTCTCAAAAATACATTCACCTCAGAGGCTTCCTACCCTGGGAAGCGTTATAAAGCAAGCTGCTCCTGCGTATCAGTGAACAGGGAGGAAATGCAGCTTGATCCTCATGTTTAAAATGGCTTTTCCAACCCAGGTAGTGGCTGTGAAGCTCCAAGAGCTGGAGTTTTATTAATGAAGCTGGAACTCAGACGAGAGAAGTCAGTTTGGATTCCACAACGGAGGCCACATCCGCTCCCCTTAGACAGTCTACTTCTCTGGAAGCGTATCCCTCCTTTAGCTGTCTGTTTATTCAAACTGTTTCACTTCGTTCAAATCTTAAATGAGACACAGGTTACTACAAGAGTCCACAGATGATACTTAATTAAAAACAAAGTTTCCACAAATCTAGTCTAGTCACCTCCAAGGAAGGAGGGTGATGTCACAGGTGCCATTCCTACAGACAACTCTCTAGCTGGAGCTAGTACCTCACCTGCTAGAAAGTACAACCTTTGTGTCAAGATCTGAGGGACAATTTCTCAATGGCAGATGCAAAACAGATGCTGGGCCTTTTACTCACATCTAACAGGCCGCACTTAGCCGTCCCCCCCAGCTATCTTTTGAAATGTAGATTTAAAAAAAAAAAAACAAACGTCACCACCACCACCCCCAACCAACCTGGGCTCTAGAGATAAGAGGAGCATCAGTCCAAAGGCAAGGCTCTGTTGAACAGCCTCAACAGTTATGAAATACTATCACATAAAAGAAAAAAATAATGTACGTCAACCAAGCAAACACTCTCAGCACATATGCTACCAGGAGCAATGCCTAGTTAGACTACATTTGCCACCACTTGGCAACTGCCAAGACACTCGATAACACATTTGCTTTTCAGGTTGATGGAAATTACAATTCTGATTCCAGCTCTGAAATTCTAGTTTCCATTTTTGACCTCCTCCAGTTAAGTCTCCACTCCTTTCCCCCATTCCAGGAGGCTGGACTTCAAGTATTTTTTTTCACGTATGCCTCAATGCAGAGACTGAGCGACTGATTCATGTAAGAAGAGCTACACAATTAAGCAAAATACTTGCCAAAATAATTTTATTTCTTTTGAGCGTTCCAATACTTATAAACACACTTTCTATAACTTTCCAAGACAACCTAGCAGCATCTGGGCACCAAACAATTCTCTGAACTTAGCTACATATTTTTTTTATTTTTTTTTCTTTTAAAACAACAGCTTTATGAAAACAGGTTCTCTTTCTGCTCTGAAAGTACAAAATTATTTATGAAGCTGAATTGCTTGGCAACAGAAACAAGCAACATATTTTCTTCCATAAAAAGCAATTTATTTTCTTTGCACTCTCATTTTGCAGGCAGGAACTATTAGGAAGCAGATTCTTATAGGGCTTATTAAAAGTCACTGGGATACTAAAGTGCATCTGTTTATTACCTCTTCACAGGTGCCACATACGCTTCTCAGAAATAAGACCGACTGGTATAGGCTTGTGGTTTTAAGGATTGCTTTATGTTGAGAATCAAGTACTGGCTTTTCAGGGGCTGTACCTGTGGCTGATTTTCCCGGTTAGGGCAAGTCGCCACTTTTGTATACAATAGGAGAGCTGTTCGTATGGTTTTCAACACAACTATAATCCATGGCCTAAGATTAACCAGGCCGATGCATTAGCAATTACAAAATAATATTCCATTGTATTGGTATACACCCTTACTCAGGGCATGTATTTACGCAAAATGAAAATGCGGAGGTTACTCGGGAGTGCAAGTACATTTTAATTCAAGCCCTGAGCCCAATATTACTTTTTTAAATGACAGTCCCCAAAGTGTCCTCAGGTACATAAACAGGAACTGGCTGCAATGGTAAATAACTACATCACCATTTCTTTGAGGCGGCCGTGTTTGACATTTTCTAACTTTTTAAATTTGTTTTACGTTAATTTAAAGGACTATTTCAAAATGAGAAATGTTCATCTTTAAAGAACAGTGGGTAATTCTGTCTTCATATGGTAATACTATTAAGTAACTTTATTGTTAAAAAAATGTAGTTATTTTACTCTGAACAAGAACACTACATGCACATAATCTCTGCATAAGTGACTTAAAAATTCTCAGTCCTTAAAACAATCACCAGACTACCAGCACTGATGAGACTTTCTGAGCGGTGAGAGAGAACTGCAGATCACCCTTAGGACACAAGGTAAGCATCCAACTCCTGGCACTCATAGCAGGCAACGCTGTCTAATACCCACTCCCGAGTCACCATGGCAACATTGTTCTCTTGCTGGATTGCTGCAAGACAAAGACACAAACGATAAAACTGTTATCAATGAGGCAAAGCAAGCTTAAGGTGAGCTTACCGATGTCTTTCTAAAGCTGTTTGCTTTATCTCTGGCATTTTGAAGGCCTCGATAAAAACCAGGAACGTGGCACTGCTGTTCCTTTTAACAATGCAGATAATTTTGCTGCTCCAAAAAGAATAGCTGTTTGGCAAATGGTCAGGCAGGAAGTTATGAACACCACAGAATAAACACTAAAAGCAAAGAGTGCAGTCCTTGTTATCTTTTAATTTAGGACCTCGGTGACAGAGCCTCAGTTCCTGTCTGCTCAGGCGTACTAGTATGTGACAAGCAATGAGTCTCGTTAAGAGAGAAGCAACAGAAAATTACTGAAGTGCTCCCAGACTGTTCTTCACCATCTCAGGGTCTTTTTCTTTATTTTCTCGTTTTCTCAGTGCCATGGAAACAGCTGTTGTTTTTACATCATCTTCCTGCTCCATTTTTTTGTTGAACTCCACTACAGCCTAACCAGCTCCCATTCATCCCAGAATACCTACTACCTCATTTAAAAGTAAGTTAATCTGGAACACTCGCACTTTCAAAGTCTCGTGGTTTCTCCGGAGCACTTTTTTTTTTCTCCTGTTTGTTTGTTTTTTTTAAATCAAAGGCAAAGCTCTAGCACTCAACACCCTGTAGCTAGATACTCTTTCCAGACCAAGAGAATCTTGCCCCACCTAAGGCTTTCTCCTAGATCTTACTAGTCCTCCAAGGGCACGCTTCCTCACCTTTTAGAAACTATCTGCAATCAGAAAAGTTTCTGTAAAGCTTATGATATGCAGGACAACTGAGTCAAGAATAGGATTTGCCTGCCAGACTACCTTTTAAGACTCTACCACTGATTCTTGAGATAATATACCTTGTCTTTCCAGATTTTTATTCCAAGACCTATCTCCATCTCCAGATGCAGTACGATTTTATTTCAATTCCTCCACAAACCTCTCTGATATTTAACTATTAAAAGGACTGAGATGATAAAGACACTCAGTGTGTACTATAGAAGAGTTCATGACTGTGTGTCATATTACCTCTGTAATTCGTGTTTTCCATCCAAGCATCTGGCTGCACAACCACGACAGCAGTAGAATTCTAGGATTTCAAGGTAAGAAAATAAAAATGCTGTTGTTATCTGTCTGTCATTAAATCACTCTCACACCTACCTGCAGAGCGCGATAACTGTGCTAATTCTGCTTCAGAGCATCACTTCAGAGAGGACTGTAAGCAGTAGTAAAGGGACAAAGACATTAGTTCCTAAGATTTTTCTCTGATTTCACTCCAGGAACGTTGTGACTAAGTTAAGGCACTAAAGGCTTTTTGCACTGGAAAGTGAGGCTCAGCGTGGATTTCAAGAGAGATTAGCTATCTGGCCTACATGGAGTACTCTGAACGGTTTTCCATTACAAACTAGCCTGTCTTCTAATCCAGAGTGGCCAGAGCCTAGAACACAAGAACTGTTGCCATGCAGTTTGGTGTCATTCCCGTGCAGACAGCTCCTGTGTGCATCAGGCTCCGACAAGCCCGTGAAGGCCAGGTAATCTTTCAACGCTACGTAACTATAGACCATTCACTATGGGAAGCGTAACACTCATTAGCACTTACGGCTGTGTGCGTGAACAGATGAAGCTGCTTCACTACAGAGGCACCACAAAGCTCCACCATCCATTCTAGATGTTCTGAAGAAATCAGATAAACAGTATATTACTTCAATGTTTTATATCCCATTGAATCTGATGCTATTCCCTAAGCCCTCACGTGTTTGTTCCAAGATATAAACTATCATTGTTTGAACGAAATGTAAGCCTTAGTAGAGAATAAGTCCTTTCACTTTCTAGCCTGCTGAGGAACATCAACTCCCTCGCTTCCCTCAGGACTAAACAAAACAAAACACAAAGCCCTGAAAAAGCAAAACATCACACGCCCAAAACTTAAAGAGAAAGTTACTAACAATTTACTTCCTCTTATCATAAGGAGGTAAGACATGAAATTAAAATTAAAAATCAGAAGTTAGAACTGTGATTATCTCTCATTAAAAAAAAGTAGCCAGAGTATTTAATTCCCACCAATTTGTTGAATTGATAGTGAGGATAAATAAGTCTCTCAAGTATAAGAGCCGTAATTGATGATCGCTGCAGCAGCTGAAAGCACTGCATCCTCTGTCGTAATTACTGTAAATGTCAAGAGATGTGAGGATATTTCACCCAGTCAAAAATAAAGTTATATTGGACAAATCAGAAAGTACCTGCTGAATGCGCCATGAAAATGGGAAGAGAGGTACAAATATTTTAAGAAGAAAAATTCTAGCTTAAATTTTCAAAACATCTACTATACTTTATTCAGTTTTAAATTAACAAAAAGAAGCCATCCTGCCCAGTTTTTTCTTTGTGTATGAACTTCTGTCTTTGTTGTGTGTTTCATTTTTAACATCTTCTGCTAGAACGATTACACTGAGGATGTGTCAACTGCCAGAAAAATGATACTTAGGAAGACAGAGAAAAATGCTCAAATACAAGCGTTCAATAGAATCTAAAGCAATTACCAGACAGCATGATATTAATGCTTTTCCTTCATCGCTAGAGAATCAGAGATAAATTAGATAAAAAGACCTGTTTTGAAACAGAGCAAAATTGCCAGAGCAGCTCTCTGAGGACATCCACATAGAAGAGAACACTGTTTCCATTCTGAAGATAGAACCAGATAAAGTTCGTTACCTACACTATACCTCATGTAGGTATTTTGAAAGTTCCAGAGTAAAAGAGGTACAGAATTATCCCAGAAGAGGCCAAATGTAAAACTTTGGTGAATGCACACAATCTCCCTCCAAATATTTTTTATGCTAAGAGATCATTTAATTCCACTAAAATGACACACCTGTAGTCATATCAGTGAAAGGTCCATAGCAGCAGATCTCAAAGCCTTTAAAGATCTGAAAAACAAGGAACATGTTAGCAGAGTACATATGGTATCTTTAAGGGATGCTGGTTTCACTGCCCTTCTAGGACTGGTTATCAAGCTACCACTGTTTCACAAAGTATATCTGAAGCTCTTCATAACCTGCAAAACAAAAGAATATTAGCAAAAAAACCCAACCCCGTGCTATCCTATATTGATGTTTTTAAAATATAGCATTCACTCTAAGCATAGCGAGTCACTTGAGCATATCCGCTCTGCTGCTGACAGAGCTCACCTTTCATGTATAAAACCACTTCATTTGCTGTTCTGTATACACAGAGTTGCACAGAGAAACTGGAAGAAGTTCCAGGCGTTCAGCTAGCATAGCCACGTATCTGAAACAGTCACGGCAGGACAGGATTTTCATCCCGCATGTACTCATACCTTTTCAGTTAGAGACTGTCTAGCCCTCTTGGGACCTTGGTGGTTTCTCCCATTGATTACGTCTCCTCTAACTTCAAAGTTCTCCTGGAACATAGCACAAACAAGCAATCAGAAGTTAGAGACTGAGAACACTTTCCTGGACAGAGTTCTGCATCAGAACAGGAAGAAGTTGTCAGATTTCAGAACTGGAAATCTTACAATTAAGTGTGTGCAGAAAAGGAACTAAAAGGCTTTTCAAGAAAAATGATGAAAAGCAGTACGAAACCCCTGCAGCTAGAACAATTTTTAAAGAAACAAAATTATAGTCACACTGTATAGTAGCCTAGCAAACTGTATAAAAGAAGGGGCACACTGCAGGACTACAATTAACTTACCAGTAAAGTCTCACTTGATAGAAATTAATTATCAGTACATAAGCTCTAGATCTTCAACACCTATTTGATTTCAACGCATTCACTTAGTGTATAGATCAATAAAAAATTCAGCACTGCAGTTGATCATTTCAGGCCTACGTCTGACAAACTCCCATATCTCCAATACTGTCTTGAAACTTCTCCAAAACTTCCATGCAGCCTAACCTGCTACAAGAACAGCTGCATATTTTCAGTTTACTTGAAGAAAAAAAGAAAAAAAAAAGATGGTTTTCCTTATAATTGGAGGCTCTTCTCCTTGCTTAAATCAATGTGAGAATGTACGACAACATTAACAGCTGTCCCATACTCTAGCGTTCCCTGTCAATTCGGTAGCAACTTCCTCCTTTCACCCCAAGCACAGGAGGGCCTTTACTACCCCTTCCTAGGGCTTTGTTGAGGCTAAGATTTTTCTTCACCCTTGGCTTGACAAAGGGGCATATGGACTTCATACCAAAAAGTCGGCATTTCTGCTCATTAGATGTATGATATCCATACTGTGTCACAAATATGACACTCTCCAAAAATCTCTACTAGAGCATGAGAATCCAAATACTACCCAGGAATACAAAAATCCACCTAAATCAGTGTCACATCAAATAAGCGATTTCTACTAGGAAAGGTAGAAAATGCTGGAACGAGTTTTCAGTAGTTGGCTAGATATTCTAAAGTTTAAAAAATCCCCAAAGCTATATATATAGATATGTTCCAATGTTATTTCCTTAAGCAAACAATAGATAGCTTCCTCTATGCTGTAATCCATCAATATTAGTAGGAACACTTAAAAAAATACACCTATAACCTGTTCCAAAAAATAACAGGGACCCATTATGTCTTCAATAGCAATGAATAGATACAGCCTAAGTGTGGCTTTTCGTGCTCACATTTGGTAAAATCAGAATCCCAGTCTTCAGAACCAAATTTTCATATGTTAAATGCTTAGACAATATCCGAGGCTACTAATAGGTCTATCAATGTAACAGCATTGCTTACACATTTGATGTTTCACTCTGAAGATAAAAGACCTACCTCATCCAGTATCCTTCCTTCTTTAAAAGACTGAATTACCCCTAAATAAAAAGAGCAGAACAGGACAAGTCATTTTATCCAGCAAAATTGTTCTTCCACTGCCAATAGCCTGACTCCCTTGCTATATTAAATTGAACGTATTAGTACTAAGGGAAACTGAATACAGCATGATGCCTGAAAGATCTTAAAGAATTTTATCTACTTTTTATAAGTAATATTAATTTTGCACTGATGCGATGTGTCTCAAAGACTTAAATTAAGAGGGAGAAAAGAATTTTGTCAGGGTGGGAAGCAATCCAATGTGCTTATTTGAAAGCAGGAAAAGTACTCAGAAGAGAAAGAAGCTTGATACTGCTGTTTGTTGGGGGTTTTTTAAATATTACTATTTATTTAAAAGTATTTGGAAGAAACTCTGCAAGACGCCAGATGCCAAGACGTGAAGAGATTTTTTTTTTTTTTTTTTTACTGGAACAAGCGAGGAATACATTTGTGGTAGAAGGGCAGAGACCATTTAGCTCCAAAACAAGTTATACTTACACTGATAACTAACTACCCATTTTCTTCCTGCAATACCCAGAAAGTACTTCAGTGTCCGTTCACACACGAGCTCCTTATCTGCAGATCAAACAAGAATAGTATCTCTTTCAGTTTTGCCATTAGTAAGTAAACCAGCTCAGGTTATTTATATCCAAAAGCAAAAGTTTTTTCGCTAAGTGCAGCAGCAAATATCAACACCATCTATAGAAAAGTTACGAAATTCTCATGTCCTGATTCTACTAAACTGAAGGAAATGAGGAGAAACTAGTCAGATGGTACAACTTCTGAACCCTTCTAGTTATTCAGTGAAGACAAGAGGCAAGCAAAAGCGTGAATACTGGTCAAGACAGAGGACGCCAACAGTAGGATTCTGTGCCTAACGTTAGCATAAACTTTCAGATGACTGGCCATTTAAGGTCATCTTCTACTCTACCAGAACAAGCACAACTTCAGAAGGCAGTTTATCCTATCTGCGTTTGTATGAAGAGTAAACACTCCACATCTCCAAAAACATATGGTTATATGTCTACACTCCCTGAAGCAAGCAGCAAAAATTGAGTCCATAGATTTGGAGTAACAGGATTTTCTGGCTTCTTTTCTATGTTGGTTTTCAAAAGCAAGGAAGGCTTGTGGGATACATCGCCCCCAAATACAAGCCAGCTAAAAGTGTTTCTACGAAGCAAAATGCAAGCACGATATATATCATACCAACACCCAGATTTGGCTCAAAATATTTTGCTCTTTAAGAAAGTGTTGGTTAAAAGCTAAGTGCTAGGTTCAGTAGAAAGCTTAAATACAACCCATGCCTAGACAAAGCAATACAGTAACTTAATTTTACTGATGAATGTTATTCTTTTCTGAAGTCAATATAACGCTACCTCTTCCAGAATACATTTTTCAAATTTGAAACTGTAGTATTGTACTGAAGTTTCTATAAAGTTCCTTCAAGCTTTTAATAACGGGATTCTTGAGCTCTACCAAAGAGCAAAAACTAATTTAAGTACCGTAATTAAGCACACAAATAATAGTTACGATGAAACGGTAGTTCTGCTTTGTTCCTGTGGAAGCACGCCTTCATTATCAACTACCATCAGTTATACATAAAGTTAAATCCCACTTCCAGTTTTCTATTAAAGATAAGTTTCTTTCAAAAATTTACAGTGAAACAGCATTTATAATCTCTGCAAGGAATTAGGAAACCAAAATAGCATCTTATTTCCAGAATGTCTGTATCCTATTTCTTTAGGAACTATCTTGCTTTCTTTTTGTTTGGTTCTGAACTATTTCATGTTAACGTGCTGTAAACACCTCAAAATGGTGACCAAACAGCTGGAGAAGAAAGTTAAGTGCCATTAACTTCAAATCACCCAAGGAAACACGCACACCCTCACTCTAATACTGTGAAATAGAATAAGAAGTATTCCCAAGTTTAAACAAAAATTTAGGACAGAGAAGAACATAATTCATACCTCCTCCTCAAACTTAATTAAATTTATCGTTGAACTGTCTGCTTACTGGTTAGCCTAGAGCTAAAATTCTATATGGTGTGCAAACATAGGATTTGTTCACAAAGCTCCCAACAAACCTGTTTTCATTATGACATGGGTTGTTTCTTCAGTAATGTGGTTACATAAAGTGCTGTGAGTTTTTCTGGCAAACTTCTGGACCACCAACTGAAAAACAGTTAAGAAAAGTAATAGTTAGCAAAACAGATTAAAAGACAACAACTCCAGTTTATGGCAGTATAACATAATAATAACCGTTTTAAAGTAAGGGTTATATTTGTGTTGGCACACAGAATGTACATCTCATTGAAAGTCAATAATTTTGGCACTATTCAATAGGCTAAAGGGCTCTTGGTCAGTAGTTTATAAATCAAAAGCCATATCCTCCTAAAAATGGATTGTGGAAACAGGTTTATTAGCAATACAGAATTAATTAATTACAGAAATCCTCACTATGGATCAGAATACAGGAAAAACAGCATTATCTGAGAACATTAAGGGAACTAACCAACCAGTCCCCCTTCATTCCAAGCCCCAAGGTTTTCTAGAAGTAAAGTCCTCTTGCTTCAGAATAATGTGGTTTTTCCCCCTACACAGTAGGCGGTCATTTAAAAAGTTCAAACTTCACTAAGCTTAACAGTGCTGTTCACAGACAACGTTCTTTGTATTTTTAGGAGTGAAAAAATTTGACTTGAGCTGCTGTATTACTCGTCTGCAATTCCTGTAAGATTAGTTTCCATTATACTTAGACCTATGTTGAGGACTACAGTGGTAAATCAGGAACAATTAACAAATGATCGCTAAAACTTCTGAAATATACTTACATGTTCACTTTTATTCAGCCCTGATGCCACAATTGACATTTCTTTCCTGTTAGTCACAGCTAGACTTGTAGCATTGTCTGTCCCAGCTGCATTTTGCAGAACAGGTACAGGAAAACACACACTTCTCTTTGATTTACATTCCTCAGCAGAGCTTTTCTTAGCACTCTGAGCTACAACAGAACGACTCGTTGCTTCCGCAGTCCGAGGATTAAGAAGCCTTACAGAAGAGGAAGACTTATTTGGACTCCTGGTCACATTTCCAGAGAGATTTGATAAGACAGATGCACTGTTTAGCCTGGTCCCAGATTCTTGCTCATCTGCATTTTCTGAAGGAAAAGAGAAATTACTCCTTGAAACAATTTCATCCTTGTAGTCATGGTGGAAGGCTGTTGCTCTACCTTTTAAGTTTAAATGCTGCAGTCACTTTCTCTCCTTATTTGTTTATTACTTCACCTTTGCCTCTATCATTACTTTTTCCTGATCTATAGCTGAGACACTAGAATACCAGTGAAACTTTCAGTAGCACATCTGTCAAGAAGTAACAATTTATACATGAGCCATATAACAACCCCCATTACTGTCAAAAATGCTATCCAGCCCAATTGTGATGGGCAGCTCTACAGTTTGGCTACCAAACAAAACCAACCAAATGAGAAGTAACATCTTTTTAAATTGACTAGCAATATACAAATTAAAATCCTCGATTTACAAGAAAAAGTTGTATTTTGTTGATATGTGAAAACATGAAAAAAGCAGGAAAAGAGCAGAAATCAAAACATGTTGGACCCCTATTAAATGTTACCTGCTTCAAGCTGACACTGATTATATTCTGGCACTGCTTCCTGCACAGGTTTTGTCTTTCCAGAAGGAGCTTTGTTCTTCAGAACATTGTCACACTGAAGGCCTTTCTCCGAATCTGGTCTCTTTAACAAACGGGATTTAGAAGATGGAAGCAACAATTCTGGAGACCTTGAGAGAGGGAAATTGCTTTTAATACTTTTTTTTTTTTACTCTTCTAAGTATCAGAATCATATAGCAACAGCTAAGCTATTGTCATCGCTCAAAACCTGAGACTTATTTATTTCAACACTTTTGGGGTTTTGTTTTTTTTTTTTTTTCCTTTTTAAATACAAGATTAGAAATAAAAGTAAAAAAACCAAACAAACCCCAAACCAAACACATTTACCTTTCTTTTGCTAACTCTTTGATTTTACTGTTGAGACAATCACTTGGCATAACATGGAAATCATTGGCTGAAAATCCCTTTGAACTTCTGCGATTAAGATTTTCAGAATTTCCTTCTGAGGCTGATTCTGCCCCTTTAAAAAAGAAAAATAATTCTTAAAAAAGCAAAATAAAAGCAACTGTTCTTAAATGTTTCTTCAGGTAAGAAGTCAAGCATCTGAATCCAGATATGCAAGTGCAATTTCTGCAAAGCAGAAATCTACACAAAATACTAAGCCATTTGAAGCATGGCTAACAACTACATTTTATTTCACATATTAAATCATCTACAAAACAAAGATCTCAGCTATGTATTAGGTGGAAAAAAAATAGGATATAAAGTAGGCCGAAAGCAAATTTACACTATTTAATGCCGTTTGTTTACGAATTACTTCAATGCACTACCCTATCTCTGTTCAAAAGCAGTAGAGGCATTTATTTGACAGCTAAAGATGCCTGTAATTTTTATCAAACCATCAATACCTCTAATCAGTAAGTGTTATGAGTCAGAAATCCATATCCTAGCATAACAATGTAAACATGCATTGTATTAATGAAATTACTTTAAATAGTTTTCCCATCTGAATGAAACTAACCATTGATTTGCTGACTTAATTTCCAAGCACTCTATTTATAGTTATCTTACGAATTTGGCCTACTGGGCTTAGAAATGTCACATTTCGAAGTCTTCTCTATGAAATAACATTCTCAAACTGTAGCAAGGTTGAATGCCATGCAATTCAACGAGCTCTGTTAATTAAGCGTGGACTGTAACCAGTCTTTTAGCGTTAAGTATACTGTTAACGTTTTAACAGCACAAGATGTCCAAAAGATGACAGAGTGAGAAGGCTGAAAACACAGTGCAGGTGTTAAATCAGGAACACAAAATCAGAAGAGGATTACAGTGAGTTTCTTCCACAACAAATGGCCCTACTTTCCTATCAGGAATCCAGGTACCAAAGCAGCAGCCACAGTAAGGAAGGATGCTGTTACCTCTGATTTTTGAATGACTTGACCAAACCACTGTGCACCCTTCAAAGGCTCAGCCTCTTAATTTTTTTTTTTTATGTCTTAGCTCCCTTTTCTCCATGAGGGAGCTTCCTGATGCAGACTACACTGACAACAAAAACCAACTTACTAACATACAAGCAGCAGATCTATTGGTATGGCTGCACCATTATTGGCTGACTTTTTTTTTTTTTAAAGGGTGGAAGTTAATCTAAAGGTCTCACACAGTACACCACCATCATTCAGGAGATCAAAAGCAATCTACAGATCATTTTGTGATATTTGACTAACATTCACAATAACGATGAATTTAGATAGAAGAGACTCCACAGTGAAAACCATACACAGTAAAGGCACTAAAGACACACATAAGACACTAAATAACTTTGAAATCCAGGATGTTAGTTATTCCAGCTGCCCTCGAAAAAGAAAGATAACTGACTGAAATAAGACCACAGAATTAGATATAAATTTTTAGCTGCAAGTAGGATAATAAAGCACTGCTGCCATTTATCTAAGAGTTCAATAAGCATTACATATTTGGAAATCTTTAAATCGGCACTGGGTGCCGTTCTAGAACACTGAGAAGTTCAACGATGAACATCTGGACTTCCTGTAGGCTTTGTTCAAAGAATGCTCTATGCTCTGTTGCAGACAGGTTGTCAGAACAGTAATCTCAGTATGTCTTGCCATAACACAGGAAAACCTTAAACAAAGCCCTCTCACTATTCCTTACATAGCTGGCAGCAACTCACTTTATCCTCAATATACAATAAGCCTTTGGTGATTACTAAAGTATTTTTCACCATTTATTTACTGCCTTGTGCACTTCCCAGCTAGGAACTTTTTGTTAATGTCCTGTGCAGGGGTTTTACACACCACTACAGGTATTCTCCTCTCCTTTGCCCATCAGCAGCCTGACCTGTAGGGTATTACTTTTGGCAGCCAATATGTACCTAACCTAATTTCTGTCTTGTTCCTTGATACACTAAAGTACAGTTTCTGCCACAGCAATAGAGGCCAAGTACCTAAGGGTGTTCCAGCCACGCTCCCAGTCCCTTACCCATTCCAGCAAAAGAAAACAAGAATGCAAGTAGAGCTGGCAGAACAGCAACCTGGATTAGCACTGCCAAGCCACAAGGCCTACTCACACCGTTTATACAATTACACCACGTAATCTCACATAGATCTGTAACACGAGTTTTTTTAGACTAAGCGTAGTACCTAAGCTATAAATAAAACATGTATGCCTCACTGAACAGCTGAATTTAGGTAAAATACTGCTAACGTATCAATTTTAAATTAACACTGTAACTTGTGGTAAAGGTGAAAAAAGAACTAGTAATAGTCACACAAGTGTTTGTAAGAAAGCTGGGAAAGGTTTTCATTGCTCTTTACCTCTTTCTTGTCCCATTTGTTCCATTCCAAGTGTTCCTTCAGTACTGGAATGTGGCAGTTTCCTATGCATAGGTAGAAATTCATAGTCCTGACTTCCATGCTGCTTCAGCACTGCTTCAAGCATAGCCATTTCTTGCTGAAGTTTTTTTAGATTATTTTGCATAGCATTCTTCTGCTGCAAAGGATACACAATTATGCCAACATCAGCAAAGTCAGTTTTAAACAGTAAGATTAATTTCTTTAACAACAGCTTGAAAATTAGAAACAGCAAAGTTATTATGAATTGGTTTTTACCATGTGTTCCAGAGGGGACTGTGGGGCTTTTACTGTAATAAATAATGCACACGTGCTACGTCAAAAGAAAAAAAAAAAAAAAAAACAAACCAAAAAAACCCAACCACCACCACCACAGTCATTTTGCTGTTCAAATTATTTCAGTTTAGACGGCTCACCAGACCTTAATCAGTCAGGAGAAAAAAAAAAAAAAAAAAAAACAAAAACCACGAACGTCTGCACAGATTTCTTTACAAATTATTTTGCTCCAACTGTATTAGTTTGCAGCCACTTAAAATTTAATAATGATCATCAAGTATGGAGCCTCTGCACTTTCCACCATTACTGAAAAACCCCAAAGACCATTTAAAAGGAATAAAATATTTCATCCTACTCTTCCTTACTTTCTCTCTGAAAAGTATCCTCTATTAAAAACATGCAATCTACAACTCCGTAAGAGGAGCTCAAGGCTTCAAATGATCCTTTGAAAAACCAAAACCTTCGCCATACAAGATAAAGCAGTTTCCACAGCGCTGAATACTGCATTTGTAGCTCTAGCACTGGCACCATGTGGAACTTCCTTGTTACTGAATCAATAAAAAAAACCCAACCACACAGAAAACCCCCATCACACAACAAACCAAAACCAAGCCATGCCGCTCTATTCCACTCAATCCAGGCATATCCCAGAATCTCTACGAATGAAGCTACGTCAGGGAGCAATGTCCTGCCAGTTAACCATATTTTACACTGATGCAGTGTAAAGAACCACTCACGAAGCACAAAAATTAAATTCAGTCTTCTTTGACAAATATTAAAACCCATAGGGCTGTTAATGCTGAAGAGAGAGATCTGGCATAAGACTTACCTTGAAGTTACAAACGACAACAAAAAACAACCCCACCCACCAAACAAAACAAAACCCAAAACACACAACAAAATCCCCCAAAACAGCCAAAAACCCCCACACCAATGACTCGATACATAAAGTCAGGCCATTAAGCAGTAGCCAGGAAATTAATACTAGAGAAAACATACTGTGCTAGGCACAGCTTTGAGTGGACACTTCCTGTTAGATCTTTGATATTCTAATATGGAATGATTTGATTTAGTCTTTACCCTTAGAAGGCAAGTCACCATGCTTTTAATATCATAATGTAGCAAATACAATCCTTATCACCAATCATTATAAATTACTACCAAGGAAGCTTTTAAAAACAAGAAGCTGAGGCTTCCAGCATTGGTCAAGCGTGGAGATTCATTAACTAGCATCTCCCACAATTAAGCACTGTAATCAATACCACAAAACAAATTACGGCCATTAGAATGTAATGTCACCATGGAAGGCAAAGTTGGACAAATAATGGCATAGAAGGAGTTCTATAATTCTTCATTAATTATGCTCTTCGAAGTAATCTAGCGACACAAAGAATTATGATGAAAGCAGTTTCCCACTACCCTGACTTCACAGCTTTCATGTACTAGCTTATATCCTAGAATGCAAACTACTTTTAGAATTTAGTGCACAAACTTACTTACCTGAGTCGTAAGGATTTCACCCTGAGAGAACGGTCCACATGAATCTTCTACATTACTTGTTTCACTGTCATATCCAGATGCTTCACCTTGAAGGTGGAAGAAAATCTGAGTTAATTAAAGAAAAAAAACCAAACCAAGAAACATTACCCATAATCTCTTACCACACAGACCTTTTAGCCAACTGTTAACTATAATAAAATTACACATTTTGAAAACACTGAAGTTAGAAGCACAGAATATTTTGAATACCATGTCACACATACGGCAAAGTAAATAGGACTCAAAGTGTTCCAATAGTGATGAGAGAGTCCTAAATATTTATGAAAGCCATAAAAAGGTCAAAATAAGCACTACAGAATTCTACAGCCAATTTCAACAAACATTTCATCTGGGGAAACAGCTTAGGTAAGCTTTATGAAATTTTGCTGACAGATGCAAGTATCACATTGCAGTAAGAAAGCTAGCATTTCACTCAAGAATTAATTCCCATCAGGCAGACTCAGTCCAGCCTCTAGTGCCCAGTCTACTCACTTTTGCTCTGAACACGGGACACTGGGAGAACTTAATTTTCAGGAAATAAACCACTGAGGGGTTTTCGTTTGATTGTTTAGGGATGATTCCTTTAAAAGAGCAAGCACCACATAAATAGAGAACAAAGTTCCCATGCAAACACCAAAACCCTAGGTTTAATGACATTACAAACACAACTGCAGAGATAAAAATCTTGGTTTGTACCTAGGTTGGCTCCCATGTTTGGGTCTTCCTGGCATTCATCTTTGAAGTTAGTTTTGCTTCTCTTCCACTCTCCATCACAACTTTGAAAAGTTTCTTTACTCTCATTCTCATTGCTCACTTGTTTGGATGTATGACCTTGCATTAAAGGTTTCTTGAGTTCTTGTGCTCCATCAACTGATTCTTCAGACACATTGGACTGGGAAGAAAACAAGTTGACAGAGCATTCTGACTCCTGGCTTGGTGAAACACACCCACTACTTAGGGCAGCTTCAGGCATTTTCTGCATATTATTGTCATCATGACTTCCACTGTGAGGCAATGTGACAGGACTTACTGAGGACGCTACCACAAATGTCCCTTGTTTATTGATCTGCAAAGGTGTGCTCATCGATTTGCCAAATATTAAAGTTTGAAAACATGGTAAATCTTCATCCTCACTAGATTCTTCATCTGAAGATTGCAATTTTCGCGCTCTTCTTCGAGATCTTTGAATACCTTGAGAACTTGGCTTAGAATTAACATTTCTATCGTGCAGTTCTTTTACCAGGGCATTGTCACTTCTTTTTACAAACACAGCAGATCTCTCTCTCCTATCGGTTTCAGAAAAGCTGTTCTCTTCAATACCGTCATCAGAGCACAGTAAGCCATCGGGGGTTTCAGACAAACCTGTAAAATCACTGTTCCCTTGAAGGGGTTCCTCTAGAGCCTCCATGACTGAACACTCAGGCATCCCTGTGCTAGCAGTTTGGGTTGCTTGTTCCTCATTCCCCTTTACTTGTTTTCTTTCTCTTTTGCTACTTTTTTCCCCAGTGACTTCACAGGTGAATTCAGCAGGCTTTTGCTGACAAGCTGCAGGACAAATCATTGATCTGGGCTGAAAATGTGGTGTTGGTACTCTGCTGTCAACAACTTTGGCTTTTCCTGCTTGATAGCTTTCTGAACTGAAGCACATTTTATCGACTGTGTTTAAATCAGTTCTTTTGAAAATGTGCTCTTCTGTATCACTCTGATCACTTCGGCTTCTGTTACTTTTGATTGGATTCTCTCTCAGCTCGCTTTCTATTCCTGCGTCAGTTGACACTGTCTTTTCATTTCCCTGTTCTCCTTTTTGTGATCTGCTTTTGTTTTCAGTCCTAGCAGTACCAATTCTTACTGGCGTCAGATTCCCTTGATTCGCAACCTGTGAAACATCTTCTTGATGTTCCCCTGTGTGCGCACATTCAGTACTGTCGACAAAGCAAGTCACAGGACTAACACAAGCAGATTCATAGGTCTTAAGCTCCTCTTTCTCACAAACCCTACTCAAGCTTTCAGCAGTTGTTTTCTTTTCTTGCAAGTTTTCTGCTTTTAAATATTTGTCGTGCTTATTTTCTACCTGATCAGTACATGGTATCTTTAAAGATTCAGAAGTGGCATCTTCTACTGCACACACTTTTGTGGGTGTAGGATAAAGGCTAAATGATTGGCGTTTTGAATGCCTAAATATATTTCGCAGATACTGTGTGTCTAACTCACTATCTTCAGCTTCCTTCGTCAATTCCAAAACATTTTTAGCCATTGGCAACTTTTCAGTTCCGAATTCCCCTGGAACATTTTGTTTATCATGTCCGCTATCCTGGGGGAAAGTAGTACCTGATTCGGGCATCTCTTCAGTCGGGTGGGAAGCAGTTTGCACGACAGTCACTGAAGGAGGCTGTAGGAGGGAACAGCTATCAAGTATTTCGCCTCCTTGAGAACCTGCATCAGGTGCAAAGGAACTATAGTTTGAACGCTGACATGAAGATGTAGGATTGAAGAAACTTTTTCCAGTTTCTGTGGTGTCAGATGAATTCTTTAGACTAACCTGTACTTCATTTGCTTCCAGATCACCACCCTTCAGATCAGTGAGTGGCTTGTAACTTAACGTACCCTGGGGCTCACACGGGTCTTTGCATTCAGAAGTGGGAACTAACACATTTCTTTGGACTTTAAAGAACTCTTCCTGATCACTGTCATACTTTCTTGCTCCTTTAATTACTACTCCTTTTCCTGTTTCTTTTGTAATTTCTTCAGAAAGTAACTGAAGCCTCCTGCTGCGCCTGACTTGTCTTTGCTCAGAATCAGCTTTCCTTGGTTCTTCGCTGCTTGGATAGCTATCAATCTGTGGCTCACCTGGATCAGGGGAAACAGAATTTCTATCCACTACTAACTGCAGAGCACACATGGTTCTAGTAGAACGCCTGCATTTTTTTGCTGCAGAACTTTTTTTAGTGCTTTTCTGATCAGAGCTATTCAGTTCTAGTTCCCTGTCACAGTGCTTGCCAGTCACCTTTTCAGTAGCTTTTTTCCATATGGATCCTCCTCCTCCTTCCTCCGTTTCTGCTGGTGCATTATCCTCTCCATTCTCAGAGAAGTGACTCTCACTAACAGCAGAACTTTCATCACATCTTTTCTTTTCAGCATCTTCAAGGCACCGGTTAACACTTTGAGGGCACCCACCTGCCTCTTCTGTATCTTTTTTCTGAATGAAATCTTCAGGTTGCAGGACACGGGCAGTCTTCCTTTTTCGTTTTAGTCCGCCTTTACTAGAATTATTCAAGCATTTCTTATCAACCATCACTTCTTCCTTTTTTGTAGTAGGTAAAATGTCTCTCAAGATAATAGGGGCATTTGACCTCCTCTCTCTCTTGTATGTTTTCCCAAATATTTTGTCTTTGATGCTATCTGCTGTTTGTTTTGACCTTCTCTTGTTTCCTTCAACCACTGCAATTTCCACAGAGTCTACCATAGGGTCAGTCTTTTCTGAAATACAGGAATCTTTATCTGATAAACATGTATCTCCTTCACCTGAAACATCAGTTGCTCCAGCAGAATCATCCTGGGAAGAACTGGAAGACAGAGTCTCGTTGCTTTTTGAAAACCATTCATTGACTTTCTGAATGCTTCGCTTCAGTCTCTTCCTAGAGACTTGATTCACGGTAGCACAGTGAAGTGTCTCCGGCTGAAGTAGTTTCTCCAGAGGAGGTTCTTTTTCATGGGCAGAATCATTCTCAGGTTCGTGCATTTCCACAGCTTCCACACTTTGTACAACAGTATCTATTTCCTTGCTTTTATCCAACCTGCTCTTTGAGCTATCTTTTAAGTCAAACTCTTTGCTTTCAGTATTGCACTGAGTTTGCTCTGCAGCCATTTCTTCTGTGTGCTTAAAGAAAGATGTGTCCCCGTTGCTTAAGGGACTGGCATTACCTATTCTGTCACACTGCTCTGTGAGTAGGTCTACAGCAAGAACATTTAAAGGAGAACTCCGGTATTCAGTCATATTCACTTGGCCAGGTTTGGCATATTCAGTGATGCTCCGAGTGCTTTTCTTGCTCAAGCCTTCCTTTGAGGAATCACTTTCACCTGGAGATTTATAGGTATTATAAATTATTAAGCCCTATTTTACACGTACAAGAACAATGACAAGCTTCATGGCTGCTAAGTTTAAAAAGAACTGTTCTGATTTCCCCCCAAAACAGAATATTACACTGCACAAATCTCCCTCTAGAGAAAAGGAGAAAGATCAAATTACATATAACATGTTCATCCAGCTTCTTACATGAATTACCAGACAGCGCTCTCAACTTGTATTAGAAGGGATAATATGGCTTACGTAGACTATAGTAAGTTTTGCACTTTGATGAAGTTACTTTTTTTCCTTCTGTTCCAGTGCAACAGAACATCCACATTTTAAGTATCTAGTCTACAGATAAAGTCTTGTATTATACTGACACTAGCTTTAGGCATAAACAAAACTACAATATACAAGACTGCAAGTATATATATATTTAATCACGTGAAATCAAAACATTAACTGGTGGTCTTTTTTCAAGCTTAATCGTTTGCTCACCAAAATAACAAACACACCTCTGACATTTGGTAGAATTACTTCTTCAGCACCCAGCTTGTCAGGCTGTGTATTGCAAGAATGTTCATTCCCCTTCTCAGCACTCTTAAGTTCTTCTAGCTTTTCTTGAGATGAAATCTGAAGTGCTTCTTTGTCTTCTAACCTGTTGGGACAGGAAATCTGCTTTCACTGATCTCCTCCCACATTCCTGAATTTAACATTTATTTTCTAAAGCATAGTACATGCTTTTCTCTTGAAGATCTAATGTCTGTGTAAGCAACAGAACATTTAGAAAACATATTTAAAGCCTCTTATATGACAAACTGATCGGAGTCAGCTACTCATTCTACCCTGATGCCCTTGAAGTTGAAAATCACTTGTCAGCTTGAAAAATTCTATCAGTCCTATGCTAAGAAACTAAAACACAGGAATTAAAATACTGAACTATTGTCTTTAGAAAATATGAATTCCTTAAACACCTTTACTTACCCAGTATTGCTTGCCTGTTTAAAAAGCTCTTCAGATGAATCAGAACCTAAAAACAAATCAGCTGTTACTCTGGTTGAAATGATTCAGAGAAAGATGACTTGCCAGATTCAGTGTTTATTATCACAGAAGCATGTGTGCTTAGTTCTTTCTAGAGTAGATGTTTTCAACTTTTATTAGATTAAATCAAGTCCAATTGTGCAGTATTTTACCTAATTATAATGATTCCTATGTAAAAATATCTACATGGCTCTGGCATAAAATTCTGTTTAAATATAGTGACTGGTTATAGAGAGCTACTAAGAGTTCATTATTTAAGAGTTAGTTTCTAGTTTCTAAAATTATACATGAAACAGCTGGTAGCATTTAGAATTTTGAACTGGAAGTCAGCAATATATTCGAATATCTGTCTCAGATTCTTTGATCTTGGCAGAAGCAATAAGAAAAAATGAGAGGCACTGAACACCCTCTGTTAAAAGGAGCCATTTCTTCCTTAAGGAAACAGGGAGAAAAGAAACTATTCGCAGTGTCTGTCTTTTTTCTCACAGCAGTCAGCACCAGATAAAAAGGGAGTTCTGAAAATCCAGGATAGAGAGAAATTAAATATTCTTTTCTCAATTAGATTTCATCTTATCTCTGGTTATTAACTAGAGCCTCAAGTACTGATTACAAGGTTTAGTATTCTTTAGGAAACCATAGTTATCATTAGTTATAACAGCTATAACTTTTTTCACATCTATAAGCATCTTCTCTTCTTTGGATCTTTTGCACTGAGGCTTAAAGATTTACTACAGCAGCATTATCGCCTACAATATAACAAGTTATGTGAAAACCCCTTTGATTTACCAACTCCAAGTTGTCCATTATTTGTCCCTTTGTTGTCATTTTGGGTGTTAAGAAGAAATCAGTGTTTACAAAGACTTTGAACTTCGTCACCTTTCATTACTTTGCAAGCATTAGACATAAGCTCAACTAGTGTGGCTCTACAACAGATCTTACCAAACTCTATATAAACCCCTTTTTCAGAGGCGCATTTCTGGGTTTTGTTTCTCAGGGAACACCTTTTGACCCTGGTATCTGTAAGCCGTGTATCCACATTAGCTTCCCGCTGAGAGGAAAATAGAGAGGAATAGTTATTTCTAACAGTAGGTTATTGCCAAAAAAATAAGTAGTAATTACTTAAACTACAGCAGCGGGTGGGGCTGATACATACGAACTAAATATTTAAATTTGCAGCCTCTATACAAAAATCCAATACATGTAATTTATCACACTGATATCAGTAATAGAATATGTTAATAGAAACAATTATCATGCATTTAACAGCTGAAATCATTAACAGTCTTATCTTACTTAACATTGTATTCAGTAACGAGCAGATGAGACAAGAAACATACCATGAACAAACTCATACACACAGCAATCACCCTAAGTCAGGTAATGTCTTAAGAATTCTTATGACATATTCATGGCCTTACCACAAAAAAAGTAAGAAGCCTACCAACAGTTATACAGCCTCATTAAACACGCAGTTTCAACCGTAGTTTCAGTAGCAGAATATATTATGGAAATATCATCTTTAAGTTCAGATCCTTTTAAGCAAACAACTTTTAAAGTAGGTTAGGAAGACAAAAATATTTTTATGTCCTTGTCTGGAATAATATTCAAGTCAAACAGTGATCTGAAAGCAACCCAAAAATCTCCTATTCCATTCATCTATATGTATACATGTATACACATTCTAAATAAAACACTAAACAATGCACAGAAATAAATTGGGGAAAGAAAATACCAAGGTGCAGTTTTCTTGTCCATTTTCCTTAGCATTTTTTTTCCTGTTTCTGAAACCCTTGCTTTGGATGACTGAACTTTCTTTACAGAGGAACTCAGCAACAGTGGCTTCTGTGGATGTTTTAGGAAAGTGATGACTGTTTAAAACTGAAAAATGTCAATAGGAGAAAAAAAAGCAAAAATATTTTCTTACACAGAGCATGACAACAGGTATTACATCTGAATAAAACAGCCTTGCATAGACCCTATGCAACTAGCACATATACAGCTAAAATACAATTATCAAAGAAAAAAATCTGCTTGAATTATTAGTCTAGTTGCTTTTTATGGGTACTTTTCAAGTATTAAGTAAAATATGATCTTACCAACTATTTTCCCCACCAATTTTGCTTACATGGGTAATCTAACAAGAACAGGATCTAATACCAGTGATTTTAGAATGACTGAACAGGCTGAAAAAAAAAAATTGAAAAGAAAGTCTATTTTTTATAGCACAATATACTAAGAGAAAACCACAAACTAAAACCCACAACCACCACCTGCCCCCAACAACAATATCTTGTTTCCCAAAACATAAACAAGTATGTATCTGACTCGCCAATACCCTTTACAAGGCACTAAGTAGTAGAAAGGATAAATTTGGATTCCAGAAGATATAACTGAACGGGACAAGTTAATGTACACTGTTATAGCACTTCCTAATTCAGGCTCTAGGACTGCTTAAGAAGTTAAAGCTGCAAGGTTGGGCATAATCAAGAGCAAGACTTTGCCACGCAATTATAGATTAAAGATTATTTGGTACATATTCAGCCATATTTCAGGAACTGAAAATAAGGTTGGTTGGAGTCATCAAAGGCACAGTAAAACCCCTTAAGAGTGTTCAAAACGTTACTGTAGGAAAAACTTGGGAACTTAATGGAACTTATGCTTCTACATTCAAGAAAAAGCTTGATAATTCTTCCCATATTGAGTACTACACAGTAAATGAGATACCCTGCAAATAATTATAATACAAATGTCAAAATCTAATTTTATAAAAGTGGGGGGTATACATTCACAACACTTACATTTTACTCCAGTGTCAAGCTCAAACGCATGGATAGTTTCCAACAATCCTTCAATTAGTTGCTTAAATCTGGAATTTTCTTTCAGACTTCTGAAATAACATAACCACGCGTTGTTTTAAGACAAATGTGTGTGTTAACTATTAACAGTTATCCTAGAATTTAGGCTGAACAAAAAACAGAGTAGAACTCCAAAGTGGAAGATGAGACAATGAGAAACTGTTGCCAAGAAATAACACCACAGTTCCCCAAAACAACCGTTACTATGGGAACTAAAACTATCACAAAGTAAAAAATTCATACTTTTCCTCATGTAGGTTTAGCACAGAGAAACTAGTTGTAATGACTGAACAATATTACAGACTATACTTGATAGCACAAATGGTTGCTAAGAATAGTGTCTTCACCTGCGACCACTCAAAAAAGTTTATATTGATTTAAGGCACTAAAGCATTACTCCTTTAGAAACTGACAATCTACTTAATAACCACCTGTTCTTTATTTTAGTCTTCTGCCAAGACATTTTTCAGATAGTGATTAACTTTTTCTTAGATTTCAATCTTCTCATCCTCAAGCTCACTTGCAAAAATGCATTACCTCTTGGTAACTTCAGTCTTACACAGAGGACACTGTGTCACACCTTTTTTCTTTTTGCTGAGGAGTTTGAACATGCAGAACCTAGGACAAAAGAACAATCATGATGGTAACGAAAGGGATTTTATTTTCTTTAAAACTGCCCCTAGGCATTTAGTAGAAAAACTTAATAATGAAGTTGAATGCCTGTATTCTTGTTCTGGTATTACAATGAATTAATCAATCCCCTTTGACACATCTGTGAAACTACAGTTATTTCTTATTCAGAATTGATTTTTCCCCTAATATAGCTACATATTAAGTTATCAAAACACTAGCACTAAAGAGGAAGTACGCATGGAGAATAAGAACAGACTGACTAAGCATTGCAATTACGAGTTTTCAAACCTACCTGCAGAATATGTGATCACATTTTGTCGAAACAGGCTCTTTTACCACATCCAAGCTACGAAAAGAAAAACGAAGGAAAACAAGAACACAGAAGTTACATATAAAAGAGGAGCAACAAAGTAAGATTCAGAAATACAGTCACTTTTCTGAACTTAAAAAAAGGAGGACTGATACATTTAGGTTGTAATAGAAAAGCAAAATTTACAAGAACATAAGAGCAAAATATAGTTCTGTCTTGCACTTTCTCACTTAAGCCTTACAAAACATCAATATACTTAGCCTTAAAATAAAATTATTTTTGCTTTCTGATAACCCATAGAACCGACAAAGCATTTGAAAAGAAAGGAAAAGAGAAAAAGACTCGTTAACTAGATTAATAGAAAGTTCACATTATTCTCCCAGCATACCATATTGGGCACTCCAAGTTCTTCTGCATAGCTGAAAGCACATTTTGTACATCTCCAATAGCAATCACTGAGAAGTCCATCCTTCACATCCAAAAATACTCTACAGGAAAAAAAGAAAAAAAAAAGCAATCACTTTTGCTTCTGATCTGTTGCATCCCATGACCATGCTTCCTCCTGTATGGCTCTTCTAGACCATGCTGAACAGTATCGAACACTTGGCTGCTATTTCTTAAGTGAGGCTTGACAGCATCAGTGTTCTCACTCTGAACGTTTACAGCCAAAACCAGTCAAGTCTCTGTAGTCCAAGGAGCAGACTGGAACGTGAGAGAAACGCTCCTTACCAATAACAACAGCTCAGGCAATAATCGACACAAAGCACGTTTTATTTAAACACTCTTGCAAGAATGGGTCTCCCAGCAAGCAGGCACCCCTGAGTTTCTGAAATAACTTCTTTTTATTCCCTATTCCGGGCCGAAGTTTCCCTCCCCTATTTCCCCATTGGCTAGGTACTTCAGGGTTTACAGCCTATCCGATTCGCCTAAAACTGCTTCCGTTTGCTCCACCTCTGTTTACTTCCCCCCAGCACCTCTTCTAAACCTCTTACTTCACCTGTTTACTTCTTCCCTTTTTTGGTAATATTACCCATGATTGCCGGTCTTAGTTAAACGTTCATCCTCGCGTTAAGCCACCGACCCGCATAGGCTGGTTTCTCCTTTGTCTAAGGGATGAGCATTCTTGCATACCTCCTAATAAGCCTTTGTGTTGTTAATCATTCCCTAGCTACATCATTGCAGACCGGCCAAGCTGTTCCTTTGCAAAAACACAACTTAGGTTTTTCTTACAAAGGGTTCACAGGAGCAGCATTCAGCAGAAACCCAGCAAGGGTACGCACAAGCACAGCAGCAGAAACAGATTTCTCGATGAGAAGAGATGTGACGAGACAGCCGACGCGCTCGCGCCAAGGGCCCTGGGGACCGCTCGCACCGACCGGCGCGGGGAGGGCCCGCAGCAAGTACCGCAAACGTAGAGAACGCCCCTGACCTTTACACGGCAGTAGCAGCAGCTCGGGCGCAGGGACGGGTCCCGCGCGGGTCCTGCGGGCGGGACGGAGCGGCGCGGCCCAAGGCCCAGCTCGCCGCCCTCAGGGGCCGCCCACCCTCCCTCAGGGACGGTGCGCCTCCGTCACATTTCGCGCCCTTTCCCGTGCCACGGGACGCCGCGCGCCCAGCAGCCAATCACACGCCCCAACCACAGCACGGGGGCCGAGAAGCGGCCTCTTATTAGCTCCTTTCTGTCGCGTCACGCTCCGCCCCCGTCGCTGGGTCGGAAGGCCGCAGCTGATTGGGTCTGCCGCTTGCCGCGTGACCCAGCCGCACGTATTGCGTCGGAGTGCGCAGTGGCCGGCGCGGTGGATTGTGGGAGCCGTGGCGCAGCTGCGGAAGTGCGTGTCTGCTGGCGGCGCGCCGCGTGCCCCCGCGTGCGCGCTCCCCGGTCTGTTTGTTGTTGTGGTTCCACAGCGCCTGGCCCCGCCCCCGCCGGCCAATCAGTGCGGGGGGGAGGATGAGTGGCAGGCAGGGCCGCCAATGGTGCCGCGCGGGGGGCGCGGGGCGGGCCGGGGCCGGTCCGCCATGTTAGGCTCCTCGGGCCGGCTGACAGGTCTTCCCTCGCTTCCTCGGGAGCGCGGCATGGAGCCACAGGTGAACCTCCGCGTCACCTGCCGTGGGGAGACCCAGAGCTTCCTGGTGTCAGACTCAGCGCACACGACGTGGGCAGACGTGGAGGCTATGGTGAGCACGGCCCGGTCCGCTGCGGGGCCACAGCCGCGGGCAGCCGTCGCGGTGAGGCGCTGGGGGCGTAAGCGCCTCTCTGAGGGCCTGGCATCTTCTCTCTCGGCTTCCTAATCCGTGTCCCCCGTTTCATAGGCTGTTAGAACTGGGATTCTGTTCTGCTGCAGTCTCAGTTTTGCATTTAGCGTTAATGGTAACTTTTTCTCCTGTTATATACTTAGAATGGTGCGGAAAGCCTCTTTTGGTAAAGCTTCTTATGGGTCGCTTGTTTTTCTGTGTGAGCAGGTGGCCATAGTTGTGTGCTTTGCTCTTTCCTGCAGTTGTGGATACTTGGTTTTGGCACTGCACCCCTATAAAGTACAGTGTGTGCCTCTTGCCTACCGTTCTTGTACTCATTGAAGTGAGTATGGTGGAGTCACACGCTTGTGTTGCTTACAGAACGTTTTCCTGAAGGCTTATCTTTGCTCTCGGGGATACCGAGTCACTAACGTACTTTTTTGGTTTTTGCCTTCCTGGTGCCTTGTGCGTGCAGGGTGGGATATAAGTGTTTTTGGTAGTGGGCCGTAAGCGTATAGACAGTTGCTTTATGAGGGTGTGTATATCATGCACTTGGTATATCAAAGAGTTTTTCTTTGGACATTTGTTTCTAGTGTTATCTAGTGAAAATTCCTGTATTGGCTGAGGTTGAAATTGCATAGTGAGGATTCCCTTGGCTATGATGAAGCTGCAGTGATTTATTTTTTTCAGTGTTGTGGCAGCTGTTTTGTTGGTGGTTTGTTTTTTTTTTAGTTTGCTCTCAAAGTTGCATCTTCAGAGATTTTGCCAGTGTTTTATTTTCTCACTTTCAGTTCTTTTTTTAGCCAACATATTCCAGTGTACCTTGTAGGAGGTTCTTGCATTGTGAATTACTCAAAGTTTGACCTGCATCATCTTCGCTCACTGTATTTCAGTCTTCTAGAAGAGGGGGTAGTTTAGGCTTAAAATACTTGTTGATGAGTGGACCCTGCAGGAATGTCTGAACTAGTCAGAATCCTGCTTGTCTCAAAGCTGGAAGCAGATTGCTACGTCAGCATGGTGTTGCCCTTAATCTTAAGTAGTCCGAGAGCGAGGGTGTGTTTGTTCAAGGTGTGGTGTTCTATGACAATAATGTTTCTCTAACCAAGGTAGTACCGCTGGGTGTCTCTGCACTATGTTGTGTGAATTACTGTTTCAAGATAGTATTAATTAAACTGTGTCTTTCCTATGTTTTAATGTAATATTAAACATCCGGTGTTTATAAGGCATAACCCCATCTCTGGTTCTAGCTTGAGCTTTACATGAACAATCTGTGGTACTAGATGATGTAGATACAGATCACAGCTTCTTCTTGACAAGCTGAGTTGGTTCTCTTGCTGCACTCCCGAAATTGATTTGGGATATATCACTGGAAGAACCTGCCTGTTGCACATTCATTGCAGAATGTATGTAGCTATGTCATTGTGCTCTTGTGGGGCTATGAAGTCCCAGCCATCTGCTGTCTTCTAAGGCTGCTAGTGTTCTTATGTTAAGTCTAGGCTAGCAGAATGCGTCTCGGACATAGCAGCTTTTCAGAGAGAGTGTCTGTCAAGAAAAATACATCTTGAGTAGGTAAATGGTACAAAAATGCACATGAGCCTTAAAGACTGTTGTTACTCAACACAGGAAAACAACCACCTTAATTCATGTTTAATTTGATGCTGTTCATTCTGCCCTATTAAGGCAAAATACAAATAGCTACTCAGCTTTATTCTCCTAATTCTGATCTGTGTAATGGATTTATATGTTCCCATGAACAGTGCATCAGCCAGTGAGTAGCAGAATGAGATACTTCGCTCTTTTTAGTACTTGAATTAATCCTAGTTTCTCGAAGTACAAATAGTTTTGTGGAAAAAAAAGTCTGATCACCAGTGTGAGCTGTCTTCCTTGTGCTTTATAATGTAAAAGTTAGCATTTGGTGGTTGTTGGCTTTAGCCTTTGTATATTGCACTGTTTACCATGCCTGAGTTCGTTAACCCTGAGCTAGTCCTCTTATAATGGAAAGGTTGTTATTATTTATTTTGGGGTAAACATTAACTAGGGAAGGTGACACAAGAAAGAAATGATTTTTTTTCTTTTCATTATAGAAAGTTAGTAAAGGTTGGAGGTAGGGCACTGGGTAGAGTTGTTCAACTTCAGAAGAATGAATTTTGTAAAACAGTGTTTATTTCAACTGAGAAACTGGAGGGAGGGACGGAAGGGTTAAAACATTTTTCCTTGCCAATAATTATGGTTAACTGAAAACATCTACAGTCCTGTCTCATTGTGGTTTTGTGTTCCTTTTGCCTTACAGGTTAAAGTTTCATTTGACCTGGACAACATTCAGATCAAATACGTTGATGAGGATAATGATGAGGTAAAATGCCCCCCACTCTCGCAGCCGGTCTACCAAAATATGACTGGTGTGAACCTTTTTGCCTCTTGATAATTTATAGTGGATCTTTCGGGAGTGTCTGTTATATGGGTCGGGGTTATGGTTTTGCCCCTTTGGTAAGAAAATAGCTATAAGTCTTGTGGTTTCACTCTTAATGTGGCATACTTATTTTAAAATATTACTTTAGGAGCTACTGCCTTTTTTTCCCCACCCCATAGAAGCAGCCAGTGGCTCTATGTGCTCTGAGGGAAGGATGCTTCTGTTGAGGGACTCTCTTTTTTTTTTTTTTTTTTTTTTTTTTTTTAATCAGGATTAGGTAGTTGTAACTATTTGTGTTTGCAGCCATGGTAAAACCCTGTCTCTTCAATCTATACTTCTTCCTCTGAAAAACGTAGATCCCCTGTCATTAGCACATGTTTGCTTCAGTGGTCTGGTGTACTCAAATCCTCTGCTTGTTTTATGCAAATGCTATAATCTCCAAGCAGATTACTGATTCAGGAAACAAATTGGTTACTTCTAGTTGTCCTTGTTGAGTAACTTCCTGCTTGGCATAACCTCACCCTCTCATACTCTTTCTGTTTATCTAGAGATTTAGAGTAGAATGTAGCTCTCAAACAAAGTGTAACTTTTGCAAACTCTGTGTTCCACTACTTGATTTGTAGCTCTACTAAATTGCAGAGATGGGGATCTTTGTGTGGGGTTTTTTTTTCCCCCTAAGGGGAAATGTCAAGATGTTTCTAACATTTATGAGAGACTCTCCCCGTATTTTTCAGCCTGTATGTATACAAATTTATAACTGCATCTGCTAAAGATCTTTTTCAAATACTAATAGAGTAACATCGTTCAGAATCATGCAGTGCTGTAGTGATTAAATATCTTCTTGTATGAGTAATTTCTACATGCAAAATTGATAAATGAGCACCTGTAGAAGATAGGCTTGGGTTGTATCTAAATCAAAGAATAGTTTCACGCTGGGCATTAAAAGCATCTGGGTCCAACCTCTGTGTGCTTGTGTAGCGAACCCAGTGGAACTGGTGCCAGTGTACTTCCAGTAGATGAAACAGCACGTGTTCTGGATGCTAGTAGGTGCCAGAGGCCTTGCTTATTGTGCAAACCTAATAAAAACCAACACAACATTGATTAATGATTAAACACGGCAGCAATAACAAATACCTGAAGGAGTGGTATTTTAGAAACTCTGAATAAAAGTGCATTTATTCTGAAAGCATGTTAATTTTAAGAGAATCACAAAAATATATCGATGGCTATTATTCACTATTATTTCTCTTTGCAGGTCTCTGTGAATAGCAAAGGTGAGCTGCTATTTTACTGAAGTGAAATCAGTAAAGAGACCCCAACTGTTGTTCATGGTTTTGGAGAAGCAGTTGAGAATGTTTGCATTTTGTGTATGGTTGGGTATCAAATTCTTCCCAAAGGAAGGAGGTTTTGATCTATAGGAACAAATTGGAAATTACTAAATTAATGGAATGCTAAGTCTCTAGGCCATGAGAACATTTGCTTGTTGCTGTATATACAACTTCTTCCTTCATTAGCACTATTTTAAAAGAATTTACTGAAGTTATGGGAGACACTCCTTGATGTAAGGGTCCCTAAATACTATGTGCTAAATTTAGATCTGCTGTTTGAGACAGGGAAAATTCACATTTCTTTCTCTTGTTCTTTAGAGGAATATGAAGAAGCTCTGAAGGTAAATGCTCTCTTTGACTTTCTTCAATATATTCATCCTTCTCCAATTAAATTTGGTGTAGCTGAGGAAAAAAACAGCATTACCTGGCCCATGGAAATCAGAATAGCTCAGTTTCTAGCTTTGGACATGAGCTTAAATGTTTTGCTATGATTTTTTTCCATCCAGGCTAATCTTGATCTGTATAAATTAGTTGAATAGGCAGTTGTAGTTCGGGGCCCTGAGCAGCCAATTCTTTGGTTAAATGGCTTTCTCAAACACTCAAACAGTAATCTCATGTTTGGAGGTACTGGGCTCTAATGGGATCGCTTTAAAAATCTTGCCACATAGACTCTAATGTTGTGCTCTCTGGCAATAAAACTTCAGTTGGTATCAATGCTTAGTTACTTTATAAGCAGCGAATTTTACTTAGACAAAATAAGAATTGCATTCCTTTAAATTTTAGTTGTACAGTACTAATGCTTTCCAAACTTTTTGCTCATGGTCTGAATTTCAAATCTGATAATAATTTTAAAATAATAATAGATGGAAATTTACTGTAAGTTCCTGGACAGAATCTATGTTGTTTGCTGGCTCTCAGGAACAGCTTTATTGCGGATTGAAAAATTCCTGCAAAATATCTGGATAATTAACCGTTTGCTTTTAGTAAACTTTCTAATAAGCGTATTGGTAACCTTTAAGAAAGGCAGAATAGACTATCAGCTGACTGTACCTTGGCATTTCTATCAATTTTTCTTTTTGTGTGTCTTAGTCTTTCCCAACCTCTCCAGTTTAGTGCTGTATTTTTACAGGATTTTGTATGTTGTTTGTAAGTGGAGTAAATATGTATGTATGTACTGTTTATTTAGATTGCAGGTAAACAAGGAAATCAACTTCAGATGAATGTGTATGATGAAAACTCTTCTCCGAAAGAAACTTCATATTCTTGTTCTTCGCAACTATGTGAAAAAACTGTGACAGAAAAGTTAGCACTTCTTAAAGATGAGAAGAAACCTCTTTCGCCCTATTCCGTGCTAGCTCAGGAGTTAGAGGAAAACTTAAAAAATGAAAAGGAGCTGACAATTCAGGTAGGATGCAGAGCTGGATTGGATATTCATTAAAACAAAGAATTCATAACTGTAATTCACTTTATAGGCTGATCATCATCTTTACCCGTATAAAACCTCTGAGTTCAGAAGTTGATCTTCATTTTCAGCTGCCTGCAGTCATTGAAGCTTGCAAAATTGTTTGAATGTCTTCAAGAGGATATTTTGGTGCTGCGTTTAGAAATGCAGGTTCTTTCATGTTGACCATTCTTAAGTATCGGTCTCCTGAAGCCCTGATTGCCATCAAATAACTTCCAGTTGACCTGATTTCTTTGGCTTTGATGTGTAATTACACTCAAATGCTAATAAAGCAGAAATCTTTTAGGAAAATGTCAGTGACTTGCTTGTGTTGCTTTTCCACCATTTTCCAAAGACCTTGAATATTTTTTTTTTTTGTAAAGGCATTTGAGGGGAGAGCTATTTGAAAGGGGTTACCTTGCTGTATTGAGGGCTTTTACAGCTTTGCATACATAAGGTTTGTAATTTATTTTTGTGGTGTGTTTTTTTTGTTTTGTTTGTTTGTTTTTACTCCAGCAAAAGTTAAATCACACTAGAACAGGAAGAACAAATGATAATCCTCCAGAATGGTTTACTAGCTACTTGGAAACAGTAAGTGCATTTTCTTCTGAATTTTAGTATTCTTAAAGGAATACATAGGAGGCTGTGGGTGGAAAAGATACCTGTGATGCCTCTCGTACATACGATCACGCTTGCTCTCAGTGCTTGTGACCAGGATCTTAAAGGGCATTTAGGCAGCTAATCACTAGACAGTACAGTGTAGGTGTTACCTTAAAAAAAAAAAAAAATAAAAAAAAAAAAATGTTGATACATGCTGCTTGTCAAAAATGGATTGTTTGGTTTATGGATTTGATTGGTTTGAGTGTAGTTTTAAGCAGCTCCCACGCTAGAATCCTTGTTGCAGTCCAGATAGTCATAGGAAGTTCAGGGTACTCGTGATGAGGGTGAGCATGAAATACAGTGTTGCTGTTGGAGAGTCTTGTTTGACCAGTTTCAGTAGGGTAATACTTAGGGTTTCTTGGGATTTGAAGCATTTGATGACCTTGCTTTTCTTGATTGTTCAGTTTAAGAAAATACTTTCAGGAAGCCAATGAGTATAACCTATAGGTTAATAAGATGTGGGTGTTACCTTGTTTTGAACAGCTAATAAACATCACTGAGAAACAGTTGGATATGATTGCTAAGAACTAATTAGCTAGTGAGTTCTTGAAACTAATAGGTACGGTGGTGCAATATATATGCATTTATGTTGAAGCTTTTCTTTTCCTAGAATCTCCCTTCCTTTGCCACCTCTTTATACAAACTGAAGGGTCGGGAACTTAATGGTTGTATTTAAAACATCCCTGGTGGACAAAATCAGGACTTACTGATAGAGGCGCCAGAAGGGTTTGTTAGGGGTTTGTGTTAATTATCTCAGAGATTAGTTTCCTTCCCTTCATGCAAGGTTATGGAAGAACCTTAATATTGCGAACATGATGTATGATTTTTAATTTGCCTTGATGAAACCAATGGGCTGATATTTTCTAAAATACAAATCCTCTTTGAGGAATGTGATACTTGTTTATTTTCATCTGGAATGTGCTGCGGGGAGGTGGGAAGTGGATTCTGAGCTGCTTTATGATTTGTAGATAGGGAGACTTGGGGCAAGTAGTTGAACTTTTGAAGCCACATGGGTGGGTCTCATCCGTGACAACTTTAATTTTTTTCCAGTTCAGGGAACAAGTAGTTAAGGAAACTGTTGAGAAACTGGAACAGAAGCTGTATGAGAAGCTTGTTCATCACAGTCAGCCTCCAGATTTTTCCGAGAGCTCTATTACAGCAGCACCTCCAACTTCAGAGAGTGAATCAGTGAATGGAAACCAGTGTGACTGGCTGATCTCCTGTTGCAACTGCCAGGCCCGAATTGTTGGAGTTCGCTACCAGTGCAGGTAGCATATGCTGGGAGATGGGAGTGTGGGGCACCTCTAACACGTAGGGCATGGGAATGAGTCTGAGAAACTATCTTGATGTCATAGACTTCTAGATTTCTGATCTGCAGCATGCTGTACGTTTCAGAACCTCCATATGTGTCTCACAAACAGCTTATGTTCTTTGCCATGGTGACTAGACTTTATCTGCGTAAGAGCAGGATTAATACTATTTTGAGAAAATGTGGCTGTTAAAACAGAGTGAGAGAACTGTATAGCACCTCCTGTATTCTCAAGCACTTTTTACCTTTTTTTGCATATAACATGCAATAATTGTAAAGGAAGATGTTTCCTTTCAGTTAACTAAACAAAAAAGCAAAACTTAACCACCAGTCTGTAATAGTCCTTTAGTTCTGACAGCCAATGAGACTAAGGCAGGTCATGGGTTTTTTTAATGATCTTACTGTTGTCAGTCTAATATTATGAAATAGGTTTTGATAAGTGTCTCAAGTGGTGTGTCAGAAGTGAGGTTTTTATTTGAGTGAGGCAACTGATGCAAAGGTAAGTATCTTAGGACTAGGCAGCAGCAGTGAATGTAATGCCAACAGGGGTTTTTCTTTGGATGTTTATTTTTCTTGCTGGCAGGAATTGACAGTGTTTTTTACCAGTCCTGTTCCTGCAGAAGCAATTTGCTTTGCATCCCTGAGTATTTCAGTTGACTTTATCCTCTGTATTTTTATAAGATGGTGTTTCTGGCATTGCATTTCAGTATAATGTTTTATCCTTTATAGCGACAATTGTTAGTCACTTGTGCTAAAGGAAGTGTCAGGTTTTTTTCAGCGTGTGTTCAAGAACGAAGTGAGAACTGTGTTGCAGTTTTGCCAAGAATAGAGATACTGATCTAGATATTCCATATGGCTCCAAATATTGATGTTTAAGTGAGAGGACCAGCTTCTGTTTCACTCAGGCACTACTTACAATGGTAGTGGGATACAGAATTGTTTCTCTGCAGAAATGCAAGGATTAATTAACCTTCATTGTCTTTTTCTAGTGTCTGCCTCTTCGTAACCTTCTGGTTTTTCTGCTTTGCAGCCTTTGTCCAGCCTACAATATCTGTGAACAGTGTGAAGCAGGAACGTATGCACACGATCCTAATCATGTCTTGTTAAAGCTGCGAAGACCTGTACTATGTGTTGCTGAGAATTACAGCCCTGCGGAGTTTTCGCCTCGCCTGCCTGCTACTCTGGAGCAAGTTAGGTAAATAGTGACATCTGTCAGTACCAGACAAGATTATCCTGACAGCAAAGTGGAAACACCTGTATTGGGGTTGATGTTTTGTTTTAGAGATAACAAGAAGTGGAAATGGTACTCAAACTTAATTGCAAGTAGCTAAAAATAGCTGTATGCTTATAAATGGCCTAAGTCATAAATCTTACAGCATTTTTAATAACAAAGTAGAAAAGGCAGAATTTTGTGTCGTAGGTGGGTAGCAAACTTTGAGAGCTTGCTTTTTCTTTGAGAATACTGTAATTTGCCTTTGAGTTTGCTCTTTCACTGAGACCATTCAAAATATCTTCACAAGCAACTATAAAGTTATTCTTTTAGAATCATCTGTTCTCCAGTCTAAAAGCATGAGACGTTGCCTGGAGTGTTCCCTTTGAGACTAAGGCTGTGTTGGCTAAAGCTGAATTCTGATGAATTTAGTGTATTGTAACAAGGTGGCTTACTCTCTCTGCAGGCTCCAGAAACAGATGGACAAAAGATTTCTGAAGGCAGAAAAGCAAAGATTACGAGCAGAGAAGAAACAGCGAAAGGCAGAGGTCCGAGAGCTCAAAAAGCAGCTAAAACTGCACAGGAAAATTCATCTGTGGAACTCCGTCCATGTATTGGAAACTAGTGGCTCACCTACTCTGAAATCTGAGAGTCTCCAACCTAATACCTTCATGTAAGAGATGTTGACAGCTGAGCATTCCTTAGTTGTGCTGTCTGTCCTTTGCGATGAGACCAAGTTAGCGTAGCAGGAGGAAGGTTATGAAATTGCTCATTTAAAGTATCAGTTGTCATTGGATTCTGTGAGAATTTTGTCTAAATGGAACTTGGAAGGTGGAGTGGTTTTACTGTTTTTTTACTTGGGAGGAGAGTAGCAGAAGAAAAAAAGCAACTGATAGTTATTAACAGAAACTTACAGAGTTACATAGATTAGGAGGAAGGGGAATGCCTGGGATCACATGTGTATGCATGCATGCGCATATGGTGTAAACTCACGTTATTGCCAGTTTTAAAAAAGCCTGGATCTTCCTGGTATATTACGTGTCTCTGCCTAAAGTCAAGTATATTCCGTGGTGCTTATGTTCAGCGCCCTTTTCATTTTCTTTTTCCTTTTTTCTGTGATCTTAGGCTGAGGCTCACTAGATAGCAGCCTTTGCAGGCAACCATTTTGCATTTTCTGTTCCCTTCGGTTTTATGAATGTACAGGTGTAAAACTTGTATAGTTCTAGTTTCTTTAATTTATCCCTTCCATTTAGGGCATTTAAATGTCAAATTAACATTAATCAGTTACTTATGTTTGTGGAGAGCTTGAAATAGCTGTCTTTGCTTCCTTTTTGCTGAACAGGCATATTACAGGAACAAAACCCATGCTAATTTAAGTCCAAAGTCTTTTTTTAGGTCTTCTAAAGTTGTCATGTGTATGAACCGTTTCACCAGTCTCCCCTCAGTGTGCCCAAATTAACAGTAAAGCTTTGGATTAAAACTCTTTGAGCCCCTTTCAGGAAAAAACTGCAGTATCTTGCTGAAAAATGTTGTTTGTAAGGCCAAATAAGACACTAGTGTTAAGACTATGGTACAATCTTTTTGATTCAGCATCATAAAGATGACAGCTTTTCTCTAGCAGAATAGCATAGCCCGAAGTTCTGTCGGACTAAATCAAATCGAGTGAAGAACAGTAAACTTTTCTCTGTTAATCCTGAGTTCTGTAATTATGATAATATTCTTCCAAATAAGCAAATCTTGTTTTGATGCATTTTTTTTCCTTAAGCAAAGGAAAGCAAACTGCTACGTGGTGTTTAGACTTAAGATGAAAACAGTAGCTAAAATGTTAAATATTTTGAAATGCCTCTAGAGATAAAAGAAGAAAACAAACTAAATGGCCTCTTCCATTTTTTTTTTAGCCAGTGAAATAGCAGCTGAAGGACTTCCTCAGTCTTGCTGGTTTTTTGCTGATTTTTTTTTGTTTGTTTGTTTCCTCCCCTCCAATCCCAGGAGTCCTAGTCAGCCCATCCAGGCAATCGTCCCAACACTAAGTGCAGTATTTGTGGATGAGAATTTGCCAGATGGGACTCACTTGCAACCAGGAACAAAGTTTGTCAAACACTGGCGAATGAAAAATACTGGCAATGTGGAATGGAGCTCAGACACAAAGGTATCTTTCTTTTGCTATTCCTTTTACACATTAAAATAGTTCTGGAAGATAATACTTATATGCATTAGGAATTTGAATTCTGTGTCAGAACCCGCTTAGCGTTTTGTTTGGCCTGTTAATTCACAAGCTGGGCCTTTTGGGGCAATAAGCTGTCTAGGTACTCTTTACAACTGCGGAGTGCAGGAGGAAGGTGATCAACATTAACATCACTGAACATGTCTTCCAGTGCTGTTATAATGTCACAGTTCCACCTTGTTTACAATAGGTGTGTTGCTTTTCTGACTTCAAAAAGCCTTTCCTGTGTGAGTGACTGAGTTCCTGTTGAAAGCTGGAAGTTGTGGCGATAGTGACTAATGTGAGAATGTTTCCTAGCAGCCGCTCTTCTCCATGCCTGGCGTCTGCGTGGCCTTTCAGCAAAGGAGCTTTGAAGTGCTCCTTACTGCCCGCAGTTTGCAGAGAAGTTTGTGAAGTTAACTTTTGCTTTTTTCTGTTGTATATTTCAGCTGAAACTTATGTGGGGAAATCTGACCTTGGCATCTTCTGAAAAAAAAGATGTGTTAGTGCCATCCCTTCCATCGGGACAAGTAGGAACTGTTTCAGTTGAGTTTGTAGCTCCTAATATAGAAGGAACTTACACTTCTCACTGGAGACTGTCACACCGAGGGGAACAGTTTGGGCCCAGGATCTGGTGCAGTATTGTTGTGGATCCCTCCCCAGCTACTGACTCTGTAGAAAGCAATTGGAAGGAGAAAGCTTCCAGCACCAAACAGGCAAGTAACTCACACGGTATTTGGGGCAGTTATAAGTTGCTTAGTAGAAGGAGCAATGAATATCGTTTGTTGCAATGGCGTAGTGTCCCTAGCTATATTGATTTCCAGGGGATTCTTTTAGTTGTTTGCTTCTAATTTCTATTTTTAATAGAAGATAAACAACGTTTATTGCATTTGTGAGCTCTAAGATGGTCATTCTTTTTGACAGGCATGGGATTAGTTATCAGTCTGTTGCAGCTATTTGTCTAGTTCTTTGATTGAACTGAAACACTGCAGGATTTATCTTTATGTTAGATCTTGTCTTTTTGGCTGTAAAATGAGTTAGATTAAATCTCTTTTTAAGTTATTTGTGTTCTTGTACACACTATTCAGGCATTACGTTTCATGCAATTGTTTTATTTGCTGCCTGCCTTAAGGCGCTTCTGTGGCAAATTTTTTTTTTTTTTTGCTTTTGCAGGATGCTACCTTAAAGACAGAAGCAGGTGCTCCACTGATGGGTGAAATCATGGAGCAGGCTGAAATACCTCTGCCAACTATTCCTTTAAAGATCAAAAATCTGCCAAGTGAGAGGGAATTTTATATCCCATCTGTTGATCTTCTCACCGCACAGGTAAAGTGCTAAAATTCAGGTAGAGATAAACCACCTTGAGTTTGATATCTAGATACATAGACATCTATAAGAACAAAAAGCTTCTGAGCTCTAAAATAGCCACTGTGTTTTCAGGAAGAGTATATTGTATTTTATATAGCAGAACTATTTTTTTAAATTAGTATTGGGGACTGTCACTGTACGGAAGGTACGTGCAGGACAGACTAAGTTTCTCAATAAAGAGTCACAGAGTTGGGTCTTTCTCTGGCCCCTAGCAAGGGGGTACTTACCTTTGCCTCTTGCTAACCTAATTTGTGTACCATATTCTACAATGTAGATATATATTATGGGAAAACTGACCTCTGAGATCGTGCCAGGTAGCTACCAAGGTGGAGTAGACTTATTTGTAAGTTGATGGGATCTGATGCTGGGAAGTACAGCATAAGATTTCCATTTCAGGGTTTGCTGATGAAAAACGTGTGGTGTTTCTTTATGTAGGATTTGCTGTCCTTTGAGCTGCTGGACATTAATATTGTGCAGGAATTGGAGCGAGTGCCACACAATACTCCTGTTGGTAAGGTTCTTCTCATATTCTGTGTGCTGTCTCTAGTATTCTGAGTTAACTGCTTACCCAATGAAAAGCTGAACTTATTTGTGCAAAAGACATATTTGCTCTTCAGGCTGGAGTGTCTTCACAGCTCTCCTGTCTTTTCATTTAAATTCTCGCCGCAGTCGTAGAGGATATATTTGATAGTGCTTTGTATCCTTTGTATTTTTCAGTCTTGGCTTCTTTTCAGCTTCACATCCGCAAGACTCTAAGATTCCAGACATTGAAGAAGGCTGCCACTTTCTTTGCTCAGCCAATGCCAGTGTAATGCAAAGCTAGTTGTTTATTTCTCCAAATTATCCGGGAAGATAACTGGGCTTCTTCAGTCTTGGAAGAATATCCCTTAAAAAAGGATAACTTCTTAAAAGGTTGCCTCCTGGAGGAAGGAAAGTTCCTACTCCTTTAGGGCCAATTATCTTTGCTACCTTTGTTTTTCAGACATGACTCCATGCATGTCCCCTTTGCCACACGATAGCCCCTTGCTGGAGAAACCTGGCTTGGGGCAGATAGAGGAGGAGAATGAGGGGAGCGGATTTAAACCGGTGCCTGGTAAGCAGTAGCTATGGGGAGCTTGGGTGTGAGGGGAGGAGGATATTGTCACTTTTGTTCAGTCAGCAGTCTTGTTGTCTAAAAAGAATGTTAACTTCTATCTTTCCCTTCTGTGGAAAAACAAGCAGTTGTTTGGCTCATAAACCTCTCGTCTGATCCCACTCTCTGATTGTAGAGGTTGGAGCGTAATATATGTAGAATTCAGAAATACAAATGCTTCTCTTGATTTGTCCAACTACTGGAATTGTTGGGAGAATTGACAGTTTGCCTCTTGTAGACTAGATCACACTCAAAACACTCCAGGTGTGGCCCCCATACTTCTCAATCACTTTCACGTTCAACTTGAACTGAATTCCAAAATCTTTGAATTTTTAAAAAGAATTAACACATGGACTCAATATTAACCTTGGCTAGCCTAAAAAAAAAAAATCTTTTTATGCTTACATTTCCTTCTGGTGGTGTTAAAATAACCTGTTATGTTTCCCTTTCAAAGGAATGACAGAAGCTTGCTTTCCTGCAGATACTTGCATGGTGAAAGTGAAAGCTGAACATCCGTTGAACCAGGAGGAAGGGGAAGAAGATATGAGTGGGACTCAGTTTGTCTGTGAAACTGTAATTCGCTCTCTAACCCTAGATGCTGCACCTGACCATAAGCCTCCACAAAAAAAGAAAATCCTGCAGAGTAAGTACTGTCCTTAGGTGGCTTCTGTGGCTTTGCTTTTTAGCAGTCAGACACTGGCCACCAATTGCCCTGCAGTGCAGGTGGCGATATCATTTTAATTGTTTTTCCTGCTTGTTTTATTAGACTCTTTACAAACATTGCAAGACACCTTCGGTTGCAATATGATAAATGAAGAATGTCCTAGGATAAAAACCAATTCCACTTCCAAAAAGGAAGCACAGATTCATCAGTCAGAAGCAATGACAGAAATTGCCTGTGGTAAGTAAAATAGGTTTGAATTTAAGATAAAACTGTAATAAGGGCTACAAAAAAAAATCTGCGTGTGTAAAAAAGATCTGACACTGTTCTAGGAAGCTGATCCTCATTAGATCAAGAGAATCATTATTACATCAGAAAATTGGTGTCAGGACTGAACAAGCAGCTAGTTTAACAGTTGCTTTGAAAAAGTGAAATTGATACATAAAGGTTCCAGTGGGTATTCAGATAAGTGCTCATATGTTGCGCATGGCTGGTGCTTTTTCCAAGTCGGTGCCTTGAACTTTGTGATGCGTGTAATTCAGGAGCTGAAAACTACTGTTTAAGTTCTCAGTGTAGCTCCTATTCCTGTTTTTATTATAAGCATTAGTATCAGCAGCATATCTGCATAGGCTTAACAGTAAGACCTGTTACTCTTTCACACTGCACCCCCCCCCTCCTCCCAATAGACAAAGAAAACTATAGCATTAATATCAGCAGCAAAGGTTTACAGTTGTTTCTGAATACTTGCCTTTCATATCTGAGACAATACGGTCCTTGCTGTTATCCATACAAAATGGACAATTGTTAATGCCTCACTTTTCCTGTTAGGGGACCTTCCGCTGTCTGATGAGAGAGCAATCCCCTGTAGTGATACTGGCAATTCTGATGGAGAGGAAGATGATGATAAAGATGATGTTCAAAGTCAAGGCTCCTCTGCTTCATCAGAGGATTATATCATTATTCTCCCTGAGTGCTTTGACACCAGTCGCCCTTTGGGGGAGTCTATGTATAGTTCGGCTCTTTCTCAGCCCAGTCTGGAAAAGACAGGAGAACCTGAAACAGGAGCAGCGAATGCAGAAGGGGGCAGCCAGCCACAGATCCACAGCGTCAGTGATATTTTGTCAACGTCACAAACACTGCCTGTAGTACCACTAACCCCAGAGGCTGCGGACACCTTACCCCAGACACAGAGGTATGCTGCTTGGACAAGAACAAAAGGGTTGTGTTAGGGTTGCTGTAGAGTCTGCAGTGTGTTGTGCTTAAGTTCAGTGTCCAAACAGAAGCTTTTGTTGCAACAAAAGCTTTGTCACGTCCTGGAGTGAATGTCCTAAATCCTGCAACTCTTTGTAAAGCCTGTACTCACTGATGAGGTGAGTGCGAGAGAGGGAGAGAAGGGAGCATGTGAAGCTTTTCCTCTTGTCTGATGACCTTGACTTACCTACATGTGTACATGTAGAATTAAAGTAGTAAAAGTAATTTTTTTTGCTCTATATTCTCAGGAATCTTGCATCTCTTCAGAATCATATCTTCCAAGAACCAAACATACCAGCTTCAGAGAATATCTCTTCTACTCCTCGTAATCAAATAAGAGAAGGTATTGACAGTACTTAATGAAGGATGCATTCACAGTTGTCATCACCTATTCCTTATGCTTAGTATTGGATTTGATGTTGTCCTGTGCTTGAAGAAAGCAAAAAAACTACCAAGTCATGATTGGTGTTTTTTTTTTTTTCTGGGCTTTGAAATTTTGCTGTATAGAAGATTTGAATAAAGAAATAATTGGCTTTGTGAATCGGCTAAGAACATTAATTAGAAAGTGTAGGAGGGTACTCAGAAGTATTTGTAGACATCTGGAAAATTACTTTGCTCTGGAATTAATGAGCTATGTATTTAAGCTGTTGTTAAAGTCACTGGGAGCTCAGACAGCAGTTCATGTCATGTTAAAGTAAACACCCACTGACTAATCAGCTAAATTACTTTGGAAATTCTTTTGATTGTTTTGACTGCAGTGAGAATCCTATATCCTAGTTTGTGTCTGGATGACTAAACTTGAAAGTATTAATTTTGGTCTAAATCCCACTGCTTTCCAATTACGTACATGTTGCATCTTTTCAGCGTCTCATTAACGACATGTTGATATGATATTTTTTTTTTCTTCCTGTTCCAGAACCCAGTGGTGAAGACAGTCATGAACCAGGATCTTCTGGACTTCTCACTAGTAAACAGAGGTGCTCAGAATATCCAAGGTAATGAAGCTGTGACTGCACAAATACTGCTTTAAACTAAGAACTGCTAAATCAGTCGCCTAGCAAAACGCATTGGCTTACAGATGGAGTCACTATTTTGGTAGAAAGGCCTCCCTTCTTAAAGGAAACATGCTGAATTACATAATGCTATGGTTTCATAAGATCTTGGTTTCTACTTAGACAGGAATTTGAAAGATGCAGAATTGGCAAGGAAAAGTGTACGAGAAGCTCAAGATGAATCCTTCTAAAGTTCTGTGGGTTTTCTTCTGGAAAATCTCAGGATTCTTAGAATAGGGATTTCCGAAGTTAGCTACAGAGCTAAGCATCTTAAGATATTGAGACTGGAGGAATAAGACAAAACATCGAGCAGAATATTAAGTGACTTAAGAATTGACGGAAAACAAATGGGAGTTACTCTGGCCTGAATGGATGTGTCACAGTGCACACCTCTCAGGTATAGGTGTACTCTTCTGTGTGAGAATATTTAATTCTTTACAAATGGCTATGTTATGGAAGGCAAACTAATGTACTTAGCATAAAACCACAATTTAATGGAAGGTATCAAGAAAGAAGGAATGAGCTTCCTGGATAGCTCAGTTCCCAAACAGCGGTGATTCCTTTGGATCATAGGCTGTTCTCTCCAACAAGAGCTACGTCTCAGTTGGCACATCAAAGGGAAAAACTTGCGTTTCATGTGAAACACTGGCTTGGCTTTACTGACGCTAAAGTAATACCTGACTTCTCTGCAGATACCCTCAAGGAAGCAGCATTGCAGGAGAACTAGTTAAAGGAGCTTTGTCGGTTGCTGCTTCTGCCTACAAAGCATTATTTGCTGGACCACCCATTATAGAACAGGTAAATGTCTTTCCTGCATGCTATGTGAGTTTCACAGAATGCCAGCCTTAAAATTTTATAGGTCTGTGTTTTATAAAATCAATATTCTGTATAGGACTTCTTGCAACAGTAAAATGCTAAGTTTGATGGCACAGCTTTGAAGTTTGAAGTATGCTGTTCCACCAGCAGGTAGGGAAGTTCAGAGCGTGGGGACAGTAGCATAGCTCTTCCAGCATCGTGTAAAGAGTAGTAATTCACCTTTAAGTGAAAGTGAATATAAACAGATTAATTGTGGACAAAAGGGCCTCTGTGCCTTAAATATATTCCGCTATAATGCAGGACTACTGCTCCAAATGGCAAAAATAAATTATCTTTTTATAGCTTACCTTAATATCTTTTGTTTTCATCAGCCTGCAGCTACGGAAGAGCACACTGCTACCCTTCTATCCAGTCTGTGTGAGATGGGATTCTGTGACAGGCAGTTAAACCTGCAACTGCTGAAGAAACACAACAATAATATGGTTCAAGTGGTAACTGAATTGCTTCAGATCAGTAACAGTGACTGGTACAGCAGTAGATGCTGAACCTTCCTAGTGGAGGGAGGAATCATCTTCCTTGAGTAAACTCGCATTAAACACTGCAACAGTAGCAGGCTGCTCCTCAGCTGCTTTCTGTTTGGAGGTGTGACTAAAACTTTGGCTTTTCTTTGAGCTTTTGACTCTTCTTTTTTTTTTTTTTTTTTTCCTCCTTTCCTCATGGAAATGTCAAACAGTATTTGTCACAGCATCTTATGAATTGGAGACCAGAATTTCAACTGTTGTTTGGAACTCACAGTCTTTAAGTCTCTGATTTCATACTGAATCCTTTTGTCAGGGAATCCTGTAGAATTAATTTAAACTTCCACCCAGATGAGAACTTATCCTTTTATTGTGTGTAAATTTGTTTTTAGGCAGCTGGAAACTTGTTTTGTTGACTTTTAACAAGCTTTGGAGTAGGAACCAATGTAAAATGCTGCTGTAAAATGTAGTCTTGCCTAATTTACGAGAGATCCCCACAACTAGCAAGGTATTTCTTCTGATACAATTTAGTAATTGATTTGTCCAATGCATGGTAGTAATGTAACAGACTTAAACCTTACAAATGATTCTTAGAAGGTTGCTCATAAACAAAAGCCATCTTGAACCGTCAGCCTTTGTAAAGTCTGAAAGTGTAACCACCAGGAAAGTTGTTTCTTGTAGCAGAATGATGCAGGGGAGTGAATTTACCAGCAGCGATTGAACCATCTCAAGTAATGACAGTGCAAAATGTATCTCCAACAGGAAAATATAGCCTACATCAAATATTTTGTTAAAAATGGAGTGTAAGTGCAGGAAATACCTTTCTAAGAATGTCTACAGGCTCTTTGTAAAAGTGTTAAAAAAATTGACTGCTATCTTTTTTTTCCAGTATAGCACAAACCTCTTATTCTGTTAAGACCACATAGAAGATTTGAAGAATGTGTAGAAACCTAGACCCTGAATTGGAGTACAAGTTCTAGTAGTATTTAGGAATGGGAAGAATGCTTGAGGTAGGGATTGCGTGACTTACATTATAGTTTGAAAAACGCATTAACTGAAGTAGTTTTAAGTGTACAGTCTCCTGTGATGGTTCTAGCTGCTCCTGTGTTTCCATTGACACACCTGTAGCATTCATTTTTCTCACAAGATTTTGCTTTTAGATGCCCATATTTTAATTTGGAAATCCCAAGAATTCCCTTCAAAATGTGCTGAGAGAGATTTGATTCCGAAGAATCACGAGAAACGAGCCACGTTACCCTGCTGTGCAGTGGTGTATCCGTACGTAACTTTTCAGAGTCCGGTCCCTCTGAAGGGGACAACAGTGTTGGCTACGCTCTTACTTTCAAGCAAACTTTGTTCCTTGCTGCAGTAAGAGACCATTGATCCTAAAATATTTTATTACTGCTGCTTCAAACTAAGGTTTTGTCACAAGATAGCTGAGGCGGTATCAGTATTGTGACTGACTAGGTGATCAGTAGTAGTAATTTTTTTTTTAAAAGACATAATACCCTTAGAGATAAGATACCATTAAAATAATTGAAGGAAAAAAAAATAAATGTATCATACCATTTTTGTTTTAAACCTATTTTTATAGATTGTGGAAGATATACTCTTAAATGTTTATTTTGAAATACAGTAGAACTATTTTGCAGTGTTTCCCATCTCTCTGTAGACCAGTACAACCGTCTGCTGTGGACCAGATAAAGATCTTTCTGTCACATGAAACTACTGGGTTTTTTTTCCCCTACCTGAACTTACACATACTGTTTTGAGTACCTTTGGGCTTATGCCTACTCTAGAAGGAGGAGGAGGGAAGGAGATGGATGAAGTGCCGCAGCTGGTGAAGTTTCCAAGCGCTGGGGCTTGTCATCTGCTGTGGTCTGGGCCAGGACACGTGTCCCTTCATCCTTGGAGTGTCAGTGTGTTCTGTAAATTAACAAAACACTAAGGCGTTTGAGAAGGAACACTTCATTGCAGTGTGAAATGCTGTTTTCCTTAGGTTACTTTTTACTAGGGTTTAGATAATGTATGCTCAGGCTTCAGATAGATATATTTCTGTTGGCTTTGTATATTTTGTTAATGGATGCATGGTATAATTTATAATATATTCTATAGTGCACATACGACCTCTGTGTTTTATTTAGGGTGGGGGCCTTGCCCTGGGCTGCGAAGAGGTGGGGTACGGTGCCGTAAAGCTCTGGCTCCCTCACCCTGTTCCTCCGGGCCCGCCCCGCGCCCGGCCCCGCTCCCTTCCGCCGCCGGGGCCGCCCCCGGTTCCGCTCGGCCGCGGGCGCCGGGTAAGCGGGGCTGGGGAAGGGGGTCCCGGGGAAGGGCGGCGGGGCTGGTCCCGGAGCAGCGCGGTGGGGTCGAGCCGGGGCCGCCCCCGGCCCCTGCGGCGCTTCCCGGTCGTGGCGGGCGCCTTCCCCCGGGGCTGCCTGGGCCGAGGCCGCCGCGTTCCGCTTCCCCTCGCCGAGCGGGGCCTCCCGGCGGGGCGTCGGGGTCGTGGCCACCCTGAGGGACCGCCGAAGGGCAGCGCATGGAGGGGTCGGACTTCGCCACACGCTGCGCCTCTCGCCGGGGCTCTCTGATGCCCACTCGCCGCTCTGAGGGCTTTCCGGGGGGTTTGTGGCTGCTCTGTGGAAAGGCCGCGGCTCCTCCTCGCCGCTCGTTCCTGAAAAGCTAGAAAACATCAACTGAGGGCGTAGCTGAAGCTGCAGCCCCGCTGCCTGCGGCCCTCAAGAGACTGCGGGGATGGGGACGTGTGGCACGACGTTAGAAAAGCCCAGATCCTTCAGGGCTTTGTCCTTCCCTGCCCCTCTGCGCGCTGCAGGAGCATGGGGGGCTCTGGAACCCCCTGGGCAGCGTCTTGGGGAGTTTCACGGTCCGGGGCCAAATCGGCTGTGCTGCGGCCGCCTCCGCCAGTCAAATCAGATCCTCTGTCCTGGCTTGAGCGACACGGGGCTAATTTCTCATCTAGTGCTTGGGAAAACTGTGCTTTTAGAAGACTCAAGTGTCTGAATTTGCGAAAATACTTACTTTATAGCCAGCTACGGTGTGTGGGTTAAAGGGCTCAGTGTTTTTGAGTTAGCCAGGTACAGGGATGAGGAGGAACAAGATCTGGGCACTTGACCCGAGCTGCCAACAGGATTATGTCATACCATGAATGGCACGCTCAATATAAGTTAGAAAGTCTGCTGTAAAGTGCGCTCTCTTCCTTGATGGCTGCAATTCTGAGAACTCCTTGCCCTGGTGCCGGAGCCCTCAGCCCTTCCCTTCCTCCTGAAACTGCAGCGCTCGCAGGGTCGCACGTTTGCTGTCCCTGCGGGGAGTGCATGGCTTCCTGACGTACAATGGGCTGAGTATAATCCTTGTATATTTTATATCGGTATCAGGATCAATGTTGGTTCTTTAGTGTTAATGTTAAACAAGTCTAATAGAATGAGACGAGATAGTTATATTTCAGCCCTCAGGTTTCCTTGGGTTTTTTCCCCCGATTCCCCTTCCCGGGTGGGGAGGTGTCATCGAGTGATGGAGTAATTGTCTAAACGACAATAAATTGCTGTGGATTTCTCCCGCTGCCAGGCAGGGACTTCCATCCCCAGCGTGTTTTATAATAGAGCCCTGAGGAGTTCTTCACGCAAAGCCTCTGGATCATCTGGGCAACTGTAGAAGCTGCATGTGTATATTGAGTGGCTGAAACAAGACTGCCTAGAGGAGAGACTGGCGCAGGTAGGAAACTGCATTCAACTGATGTCTTTGATGAAAATACAGTTGCTTTTACTCAGTTTGGTATTGTTAATGTTTTTGGGAGGATTACTGGGAGCTGACGTAAGAGATTTTGACTTTGAAAAGCCTGGGAAAATAAGTTCAACTCTATTTTTAACTTTTAAAAATAGACTATCTTTAGGTTCTGTTATTTTATTTTGTCTGGTTTTAGCTTCTGTTAGCACACTATTTGATTTCAGTCAGGCTGCTGTTAACTGTCAGTCATACTGTGCTTGATTGGCAATGCCAAGGCCTCGATGTTCAGGTGAGTTCCCTGTTGGATGCTAGAAGATGGAATGTTTAAAAGAGGGAGTTACTTGCAGTAACTCAGCTTTTAAAGCAACTTCAGGGCTGTCCTTTAAGAAACTTCCTAAAGCTTAGGATACTTGTGATCTACTGTAACTACTAATGGTGCTGCTCCTGGAGGTCGATTCACAGAAACAATTTTATTAATGCATTTTTGTGTTGGATGCCTAGTGAGAATTCTTCCTTCAACCATGGGTGGAGAACTTTCACGGTTGTGGAAAACACCTGACCAAAAGGAGAGTGAAGACAAACTGATCTTGCCCAGGCAACTGGATGCTGGAGATGAAATCGCCAATTATGCCAGTATCAATGACTCTGCTACGTCCTGTGTGGGCATCGCACGTCAAAGCTGTATCAACTGTCCAACGTGTCGGGGAACGGGAAGGATCCCCGGGGGTAGGCGATACCTGTGTGTGCTGCGTGAGTGCGTGTTGAGCCTTCTGAGGTTGGTACGCGTCTCTTTGCCTAAAGGCCTTGGTTGAACCGGTTGGTCTTTATTTTATTCAGTCTAGGAATGTCCTGCCTTGGTACCTCCAGCTCACTTGTGACTTCCATGGGCTGCCTCTATTGGAGGAGGATGGGGTGGGAAGGCGGGTAGTGCTGTTTCTAGGTAATTGCTCGAAGCCCACCCTGGAGCCCCTGGGGAGTCGTCGTTTCTGCCCAGCGATGGGAATGCTTTCAGTTGCATCACACCTGCCTTCTAATTGGACATTTGCACTCACCCGTGAAGTGAGGGCAGATGGACACTAGGCTGCTGTGCGATGTCTGTGAAGCAATTTGCTTTATTTACTTGTGTGTTTAGTGTGGTCTCTGATCTGCTGCCACCTCTTTCAGAGCAAGAGAAGGAGCTGGTGGCTCTCATTCCATATGGTGACCAGAGGCTGAAGCCTAGACGAACGTAAGTCCTGTTAAATTTTGCCCTTTTCTCAGCTTTTGAATGCTCTGCGTATGAAGGAAAGCCTCAGTCCTTTGTGTGTTTTGCTCTTGGTGCTCTGTCTTGCAGTGAGTTTGGTGTTTACTGTGTCTTTTCAGCAATAGCAGATGTTGGAGAGTCTTCTGGGAGCAGTTGTTGGGGATCTCCAGCAATTTGTACTGTAATGCACCGTGTCAGTGTGTGGGACTCTGCCCTGCTTCTGCTGGGATTTGGTAGCTGGCAGATAATTCTGCACGAACCCATCCCAGTTTTCTGGCACTCAAGTTTTTATTGTCTCCCAGCGTTTGAGCTGGAGCAGAACTCCAGGTGCTTGCAGCTGACAAACCAAGAGAATGATTGTGGCCCTGGTGCTGTTTTGCAGGAAACTCTATGTGTGTCTTGCTGTGACAATCTGCCTGCTGACAACATCCCTCAGTATTTTCTTCCTGTTTCCTCGCTCCATTGCTGTGCTGCCTGCAGGGCTGACTGGCTCCTCCATTGGCTTTGATGCCAACACCACCAGTATGTACCTCAACATGACGGTAAGTGCTCGGTTCACTGTCAAAGGGTGGATCTGAAGCGCTCCCTGATTATCTCCTGTGCCACTCCATGTGTAGACTAACTAACCGATCACAGTCTGAAGTTAGTCTTACCATCCCCAGAGACAGGACAAGGGGCAACGGGCACAAACTTGCTCATGGGAAGTTCCATCTCAACAGGAGGAGGAACTTCATTCCTTTGAGGGTAGCAGAGCCCTGGCACAGGCTGCCCAGAGAGGTGGGGGAGTCTCCGTCTCTGGAGACATTCCAACCCCGCCTGGCCGCGTTCCTGTGCCACCTGCTCTGGGTGACCCTGCTCTGGCCGGGGGTTGGAGGGGATGATCTCCAGAGGGCCCTTCCAACCCCTACCATTCTGTGATTCCCACCGTCTCAGACCACTCTCTGGCTGCTTGGAATCAATGTTCAGAGTGTGTTACGGCATCAGAGATGTGGCTGCCCTGACTGCGAGCGAGCAAGCCGTGCAGTGTCTAAAGAGGCTGTGTAGAAGCAGCACTGTAATTAATTCTGGGAATCCTTTTTCTTTTGCATCCTTGAGGTGCTTGGTTGTCCCCTTTTGACCGTCATGGGACGCTGCAGCGTACATGCCTTTGTGGCCAGGCTGGATGTACGCCTGAGGATTTGAAGGGGACGATGTGGTGTAGTGTTGCTGTAAGGTCATAGCAGGAGGATGCTTAAAGTAGCTTTGCAACAGTAACATATGGCCACGCTGCAAGGTGATACGTATTTGGGGGTTGTTTTCTTTCTGTTTCTCTCCCTAGAACGTGCTGAACATAACTAATAACAACTTCTACGTGGTCACTGTAGTGCAGCTGGACATGGAGGTTTTGCACCAGTCGCTGGTAGTAGGGAAGACCACCGTGAAAACCCTGCTGAATATGAACCCTTTGCAGAGTGGCCAGGTGAGCTCTGCTCTTTCTTGCACTTTCTCCTAAACGAATCTGGGTGTCCTGGACAGGGAGGTGCTTATCTTATACTTGATCTGCTCCTTTGTTACTTGCCAAATACTCAAAGCTCTTCCACGTGCAGCTTCCCACATCCCGCGGCAGGAAGGGGTGTCGTAAGGCTTTATGTGTTGCTGAGTTTGAAGCTTACGCATTCCGGGGCGAGGGAATCTGTCTGTCTGCTCTTCCAACAGTGGGCTGGATTGTGTGCTTGCCTTAAAATGATGGCAAGCTTAAAAACAGGTTAAACAAAACCCTGGTGGGAACCGTTTGAGCACAGCTGATCCATTACTGGTGTGAAGGTCAGGTGTATGGCCTAGGTGACCTTTTTAAGGCCTTTTTAGATCTAATTTCTGATTCTATTTTCTTACCTTCTGTTAAAAACAATTGTTAGGCTAGATCTGGAAATTCAGGTTCAGACACTTAATGAGAGTCCAGTTCTCCCCACTTCAGAGCTCTGAATCTTTTACAAACGTAACTGCGGTTCTTGTATGCTTCCTGCTTTCTCTTCTGTTCACATTTGCAGATCCATTATATGGTGGCCAGTACGATATCAGACGACAACACCTAGTGAGTAATTCTTGAAGATTTCTTCCCTGGGTTAGTAAGCAGCACTAATGCTTATAGGCTGCTCGTGACGAGATTTCTTGTGCTGGTCCTGACCGTAGAGCAAAGCCGAGCAATTGTGTCATTTTCAGTTTAATGTGTGGAGCTGATCCGGATACAAGTCTGGCACAGCCATTTTAAACTCATTTCCCATTTATTGGTATTCTTTGCATGGAGTTGGCTCAACAATGTTGTTTTCCGTACATTCTGGTGAGTAAGTGATGATATCAGTTTGATGTCTAGGACGTCAACTTTAAATGCTCCATTTGCAAGCAGCTAAAGGTACCTTGTACAAACTGCATTTCTCTGCAGATGACCAGCAAACTGTGTGAAGTTCAGAGCGCCCAAGGCTGCTGTTCACACAGGGTGGTGCATTGCTCATCTACGAGGCCCGTGATTACTAGATCCACAGTTAGAGTTACACCAGCAAAAACATGTTTTACTGATGTCGATACTGCTGTGCTTGAAGAGCTTTGCCTGCAGAGCTGTTGTCAGAATATTGCAAAGACAGACCTTTTTGGAGAAGCAATGGAGTAATTGAGGACAGGAGACGCACGGTGCAGGCAGCTCCTGTGAAATTAACTCTCTCTTTTCTCTTGCAGTAACATTTGCACCTGGACAAAAGTCAACGTTCACAATATTCTGCTGCATATACAGTAAGTGATGCCTGGTTCAGAGCTATGACTAACATCCACGTCACCTACGTTGTTTCTCAGCTCCCTTCAAGGAGATCTGCAGTCACTGTTCTTCGAGGCCAGTGCGGGGTGAATGTGCTGTTACCCAGATAGGTGTGCTGGGGTGTGAGGAGGAGATAATTCTTCTCCAAAGCCATCGCTGTCCTGAGAAGTCCCCTGGATTCAGGCTTACTGACAGCTCACGCTGTCATTGTTACTCGGAGCAAGCTGAATACAGCTCCTGCTGGGGCAGGTTGCTACTGTTCTGGTCTGAGTTAGAGCTAAAACCGGTGCGTGAGACAGGGAAGCTCTTACGAGATATAGCAGTGCTAAATACCTCCATGCAGCCATGAAAGAAGAGTGGTCTTTATTAGCTGAGTTTAAGCCAATTTGGAAAACTGCAGCAGAAATTGTCTCCTTGTGTAGCCTGTGCCCACTAGAGGGATCTCCCTGCATGTCTGAGGTGACAGACTCCTGGTTGAGAGCCCACTTTTGGAAGACGGACCTCTAGGTTCACTTGCTGCGGACTGTTGTCACTGAGTCCATGATTCCTTCAGGAAGGAGAAACTGCTTTTGCATCGTTGTCTCTTGTGCAAATCTAAAGCCAGGGCTTCACCTGCTGCATCTGGAAATGGCCTGTGAATATTAGGAAAAGCGTTTGATGGGAGAAAGTATTTGAATCTCTCGGAGGCACGCCAGGCTGGAATTCTCTCAAGTCATTAAAGAAATGTCACTGGTGATCTCCTGAAACACAGGTGTTTAAATCTTGGTCTTCTGTTGCAATTTGAAGGGCCGTGTTGTCAAGTTTTTTGTTTTATGGGTCTTAATGCAGGTTTTAACCATAATCAACGCTGAGCGATGTGAAGTTTCAACAGGTAAAGTATGCAGAGAAGCCCCACGCTACTCGAAGCATGGTAAAAATGGTGTGTTTTGGACAGCGTGGAGGATGGCTCTGGCTGTTAAGGCAACTTAGTCCTCCTTAGCTGATGCTACGGGCTGACGGGGCCTTTGCACTCTCTACCTGCAAGCTGTCTATCAGCCAGAAGCTGAAGAAGATTCCAGCTATCTCTGTGTTTTTCTGCACCACATCTCCTGCCAGCATCACCCACTGATGGATTGCATAGCGTTAGGAGAAACTACTTGATGCAAACAGCTCTTGAGGTGGCACAGAAAGATAGCGACAGAAAGATAAATGCTTTCGTCTAGCCAACTCCATAAACAGCCACCCACTGTGACTTGCACTAGCACTTTGGGAACGAGTGAATGGTGAAATGGTACAGGAGTGTTGTGCTGGGGTAGGAAGTCTTAACAGGCTTCTGGAATGGCTAAAACATCTGTTGTGGTGGTAGTGATTTTGTAAAGGCTTTCTTTAATGTGGTCGGAAAGATGCTTTCCCTCTCCAACGTGTGACATTGGGCTGAGGGTATCTTGGCTGTGTTGTGTTCTGGGGCTGTGTAACAGGGACAAAACAGGATGGCAGTGGGAGCTTTACACTTTGTGAAGTCTCAGCCGGGACAATCACAAGGTCGGTTCTGGTCTGCTTTTGCCTTCCAGGGGTACCCTGACCTGCACATACCTGTGCCATTCAGAGCAGCTGGCCTTTGAGGACTACCAGTACGTGGACTGCCGGGGGAATGCTACGCTACCTCACCCACTGTACCACCGCCTGCCGTGACAGGGCCGGGCTGGCCGAGCTTTTGGGTGCAGCGTATTCCACCACAAAGGCAAGTCACAGGGAGACAAACCTATGGGGCGGCTTCTCAATCTATGCCTTAGACAGGAGGCTCGGTGTTTCCTGGATAAGAATTCCATTGCTCATGCGAAGATGGCAACATCCTTGGCCTTATGAATGTGGTCTCCACTGCCCTCGGATTGCAGCTTTCTTTTTTCAGTGCCTTATCGTGGCTGATGCTTCAGCAGTGACCAGGGGTGTCTCTGCCTGGCTGATCGGAGCGGGATGCACTGTTCCAGTGCTGCTTTGGAGGCAGCGCCTGATTAGTTGGACTAACTCTTGTTGTTTCCTCCTTGCATAGTTTTGCACTTCTGTCCTAAATTTAAGTATTTCATAACTTGAAAAAGAAGGATTGTGCTGAGACTTTTTGGCTGGATCGCATCTACATCACCAGAACCTACTGACACTTGCACAACCTGCACAACAGGAGCAAGAATCAGGACCGATGTCTCAATCTCTCTGAGTCTTAAGAAAAACCGCATGTCATGCCAAAACAGCCTGTGAGCAGGACGCTTGGGTGACTGCTGTGTTAAGCTGTCCGCTATAGCGGGTGAGAATATGCATTTTTGTATACAGGTATTTTTAAAACAAGCTCATCCGCTAGCTGTTCCTTTCAGGCATCCATTTCAGTGAGAAGAAAATGCATTCTGTATTGCGGACCAAGAAGATTGCTGCTTTCCAGCCAGTGGTGTTTGGTGGACAGCATGTGCCGTTTGTGATATTGTTCTCGTGTGTACTTTGGCATTTAATGCTTTCAACTTGAACAAGCACGAGAGAGTTCATCGCTGACTGGAAAAGCTTAGTCTGCACAAATATCAGGAAACAGCTTTGGGGTGTGGTGGTTTAGGTTCTCTTTTTTTTCTCGTTTTTTTTTTTCCTAAAGCTTCAGAACTGCCCAACAGACTTTACCAAAGGAGCAGCCCTGGCAGCCTTCTCTTCTCCCAGGGCTGGCAGCTGTACCCCCCAAACGATGGAGGGGTTAAACGTTATTCCTTAGGTTCTAGTTTAGATGCTGCCTGATGCATTTTTAGACGGTAAAACAGGAGCCTGGGAGCTGCTGGATTAAAATTTTTACTCAGCAGTTTAGCGTTTTCCTGTATCGGTCCCACTGAAGGGTAGAACCAAGGCATCAGAATAGTTGAAGACTATTGAAGAAAGTCTCTGATCCTGTCCTCAAAACACGCTTCCTATACCAGCACCTCTGGCAGAGCTGCAGCAGAGCGGTGCTCCTCGTCCACCGCCATCCCACCGCCATGGGATCTGGGCAGCGTCGTCCCTGAGGTGGGGATGAAGCAGCTCCACGTTCCCCATCACTTCTCCCCAGTGCCGCGTTGCTGGCTCCCGGCTGCGCTTCTGTTATCTGAAATAAAAGCTCTTGAAACCAAAAGTAGTTTAGTGAGGAGATACTGCTTTATTCGACATCAGGTGTTAGGGAGAAAACCCACAAATCTAGCACACCGCCCCGGGCATCTTCACTTATTATTTATAGACAAAAAGATTCTCATAATTCTGCCTACCTAATATATAACTCCACCTAGACTCACACATTCATTAGGATGACCAAATAGCCTTTTTGCACATGCGTATTAAGTGTTGCTCTGTTGGCAAAACACTTCTGTGCAAGCGTTGAGTGTCTCAGTGGTGGTTTAGGTAAGGAGACCCTTCCTCACGTTATCCTTTGGAGTCATCTCAGGACAGTAAAAGTTTACTGTACGTTTGCCAACTTCTTGAGGATGATAAGGATGTTCCTTGAAGTAGCCACAGCTCTGTCCTCATTGGTACAGGAGCGCACACTTGATGTAATAGAACCTTGAAGTGATTAACTACTCATTATCCCATCCTTGGTGACGAGCTACTTCTGGCTGTCTCCTCATCACTACCTGTAACGGCAGCTCCGTGACTAACGATTTTCTCACACAGTAAGAAGGTCAGTAATTAGCTATTTTCTCACACAGTAAGAAGGTTAGTATGAAACAAACAACGCTTTAGTTAGCATATGGTTATAAACAGAGGAGTCTCTCCTTGGTAACACTTCTGGCCCCCGTTTGTTCCGGTTCCATCACAACAAAGGCCCCTGTGCAGCCCGAGGGGTGACCGCTCCCTGCGGCGGCCCGTCCCGGGCAGGGACCCGCGCTCCCGGGGCAGCAGCAGCTCACTCCGCGTTCGAGCGAGGAGCGCTCCGCGGCTGCAGCCCGCCGCCGGCCGCCATGGCGCTGGGCTCCGGGCCGGCATCGCCGCCCCGCTTCCTCCGCCGCCGCGAACCACGGAGCCCGCGTCATAGACCGTCCGCGGGCACGAGCCGCTCTAGTCCCTCTCCGCCTTCTCTATGGTCGCCGGCCCGCCGCCGTCGCTCGCCACTTCCGCCGCGCCCCGGATGCGGAAGTGCCGGGTGCGCGCGGTGGAGTCATGGCGGACCTGGCGACCCTGGAGGAGCTCGCCAAGCTCGAGTACTTGTCGCTGGTCTCCAAGGTGTGCACCGAGCTCGATAACCACCTGGGCATCAACGACAAGGACCTAGGTGAGTGCGGCGGGCCCGGCCTGTGGCTGGGAGTCGCCGTGGCCAGCACGGGCCGGGCGCTCCCGGACCGGCCCGAGGGCTGTTGTTGCCGTTTCTGTCGGACAGAAGGCGTTTTGCCAAGGGGCTTTGCGAATTCAAGAAACACGGCAACGGGATTTTCCTTCGAAAAATAAAATGCTCCGTTGTGGGCTCCCGGGGAGGGAGATGGGAAGGAGCCGCTGCCTCGGCGGGTGGCGACGCAGCTTTTCCGTGGGGAGATGGACCCAGCTGGTCTCCGCCTCGCCGGGAGAACAGCCTTTATCCAAACGTGAAGTGTTTGTGCTCCCTTTTGATTATTTGTTCTAATTAACTTTCTGCTTTTTCTTCGCAGCCGAGTTTGTGATAAGTCTTGCTGAGAAAAATACCACATTTGATACGTTTAAAGCAGTTCTTCTAAAGAATGGTGCCGAGTTCACTGTAAGTGGACGTTATTTACGTGGTTTTCTTGTCTTGGTGTATTTTATAGAGCTGCTTATTTTAAAGAGAGAGAGGTGCGAGGAGTAATTATTGGTTTTCTTCAATTCCAAAACTGCACTAATTAGCTTTTGAGTATTTCTGTCTCATCAAGCCATGCCTCCCTCCCTCTTTTTTTCCTTTTTTTCAATTTTTGTGGTTTTTGTGAGGCATTCTTCTGAGGATCTGTACTGCTTGTTGTCTCATTGAGCATATAAAATACAGAAGAAACAACTTTTCACAAAAGCAAGTGTTGTCATAAGTCCTTTTACGATACTTTGATGCTGGATTCATGAGTTTCTCAGAAATAACTGTAGTTGAATTAAATAGGTGGTTGAAAATAACAAGTAGAAAAGTCGCTTAAATGGAATCATCGTAATAATTTTCAGATTCAACTTGTATATTTTTAGGATGTAGTGATGCTTTCTTAACCTGCATCTTCAGAATTGGGTGGTTTTTTGATCCTGCTAATAAACCCTCACTTTTGTCTTCTAATAAAGTATTTTATTAAATTTTTTAGGATTCCCTTATTAGTAATTTGCTACGTCTCATACAGACGATGCGGCCTCCACCAAAACCATCTACGAGCAAAGGTACGCGTAATCTTATTCCTCTTATCAGTTCAGTGTAAAAAGAAAAACAAAACTCTTAGTCTTTTGTAGGTTTTGGCCACGTTTGGTGAGATTGATGTAGTTATTGTTCTAGTGTTTTAAGGCAAGACTTTGTATCTTACTGTTGCAGTAGGAGTCTCTCTGTTGTTACTGGGAGATTAGCGAAGCTGTTTAAGCACTAAAAACATACTGAGTACCCTGTATTAAGTAGTTATGTATTTCAAAGATTTATTAATAATCAGAATATTTATAGGAAAGTAACGTTGTAATCTTTGAATTGAATCTCTGTAACATCTATATCAACCTTTGCATTCAGATGAAAGTTAAACTTCAATTACAGAAAAAACAAGAGTGAATCGTTCTACCTCTTCTAAGTTTGGGTGTTTTTGTTTGTTTTTTTGTTTTAAATCTCAAAATCAGAGACAGTTGTCAAACCCAAATCGGAGAAGGAAAAGTTGAAGGAATTGTTTCCAGCCCTTTGCAGGCCAGACAATCCCAACATCAGGGTAAGGACATAATTTCATGTTTCTCTTGTGAGTACGTGAAAACATAATATTTTTAAATTTCTTTTTTTTTTTTTTTCTGTTTTCCTTAGTTTCAAGTTTTTTTTTCACGTTAACGTGAGTGTCTCCTACTAGTACGTGGATAAAAGTGGACTATGAGAAATCAATACAAAAGAGGCAGAAGGCTGGTATTATTGCATGTCGTTATCAGGAACAGCTGTTACAGCAATTGCCACATTGATACTCTTTTGCAGAATATCTGGAAAATGAGGCTTTTGTGACATGAAATTTGTCACCTGGCCTTTCTTACATAATGTTTCCAGTAACGATGGATTACAAACTAGATAAAAATCTTGGATGTTCAGGTGCTATGAGGGACTTGCATTTTATGTTTCTGTAATAATTTGAGGTGTTGAGATTAAGCTGTCTTTTGTATAAAAGCAGAATTGTCTCAGTACTGTAGCAAAATACAGTGGTAGCTTTATTTTTTTTTTTCCTCATATCACATATTCTGTCTGATCTTTTTTTATCTTACGTTCTTTCTAAATAGATATGTATGTGCTTGTCCTTTCTGTAGATTAATTCTCTGTAACAGACTTTTTATCAGCCTTCTTACGGAATGGTTCTCTGTTCTTGCAGAATATGTTGGATGAAGATGATGTGAAAGTGGCGGCTGATGCACTTAAAGAACTTGAAGCTCTAATGCCTAGTGCAAACCGGCACGGCAAGCAAAGGAACAGCGACCACCGGTAGGTTTCCAATATGCCTTTGAGGGATGGGTATTGGCAGTTGGTATCGCCTGCTCACTCTGATCTTATGTGGAATTTCACTGCAAATGTGTACTTTGTTTGGCAGGGCAAAGAAAAAGAGGAGGAGCCGAAGTCGTAGCAGGGACGGGAGACGAAGGCACAGATCTCGCTCTAGGTCTCGTTCTAGGACTCGGGATAGGAACAGGGGAAAATCCAGATACCGGTCAAGGAGCAGAAGTCGGAGTCCCAGTAGGGACCGTAGGGATCGAGAGAAGTACGTGGAGAAGAGCAACGAGAGATGGAGAGACAAACACGTAGACCGTCCACCCCCTGAGGAGCCTTCCATCGGAGACATTTACAATGGCAAAGTCACGAGTATAATGCAATTTGGATGCTTTGTGCAGCTGGAAGGACTAAGGTACCTTCTGATGTTCACGATCAATCTGGTACTATTCTGTCTGAGTTTTCTTGTCTGCTAGTATCTTAAAGAGGCGATAAGGCTACAATAAGGTATGCTGGGTTTTGATGCCAAAATGAAGATGTGTTTCAGAAAAAGGAATTCAACAGCAGAGAACGTTCTCCTTATAAAAACCAGTTTATGAATGTACACAAATGATCAGTTGACAACAAAATATTTTAATCTAGACTCTGAATGATCTGAAGCACTGTCAGAGTAATAAAGCGCGGCATCTCATGCCCTTCTGTTCGTTTCGCCCGCAGGAAGCGTTGGGAGGGCTTGGTCCACATCTCAGAGCTTCGAAGAGAAGGACGGGTTGCCAATGTTGCCGATGTCGTGAGCAAAGGACAAAGAGTAAAAGTCAAAGTGTTATCCTTTACTGGATCCAAAACCAGCCTGAGCATGAAGGTATGGAAAACATAATGTAGTGCTTCTGATAGCTTGTGGTGCCAAAATTTTTAAAGATTACTTCTCTTGCTGTTTTTTTTTTTTTTCTCTTTTTGATGAAAATTGATACAGAGCTGTCCAAGTGGGAGTTAAAAAAAATTGAGTTACCATTCTGTGTTTGTGACCTAATACTTTTTACTCATTTTCTGTAGGTTCTTGTTTTTGATGTAATGTTCCTAACAATATTTTGACTTGTGTTAGTGAAGTGACGAGGCAAACCTCAAGCCGTTGGTATGTTTGTCTTCCTTTTTCAGTATGAGCGAAGCATTTCATTTTAAATGAAATCGCTGCCATTGCCAAGGCGGAGTAGAGTGTTCCAGGCCTTGGGGTGTACTTACCTCACAATGCCAGCTGGAAAAAAAAAAAAGGCATGCAAAATAGCATTTTCCGTGTATGGGCTGCAGTTGGCAATAGTCTGAGTAATGTATTCTGCGTTTTCCCTCGTGTTAGAGGAAGCGCCAGTGTTACTAGATAAGAAGTGCAATACAGTTACAGCTGATTGATTAATCAATCTAATGTAGGACGTTGATCAAAACACTGGGGAAGATTTGAACCCAAACCGGAGGAGAAACCTGATTGGAGAAACTAATGAAGAAACCTCTATGAGAAACCCAGACAGACCCAGTCACCTGTCCCTGGTGAACGCACCGGAGGTGGAGGATGATAGCCTTGAACGAAAACGCCTTACCCGAATTTCAGACCCAGAAAAATGGGAAATAAAACAGGTGTGTTTTCTATTAGTCAGGGAAATAGGGTGTCAGGCAGTAAAATTGCTAGGGAGTTTCGTGAACTAGAATATAGCTCCTTGATTGCTTGTTTGTTTGTGTAACTTATTTCTCACCTCTAAATTGCTGCCTTCTTGCCATTTGGGACTCCTAGCTTAATTCTAGCTATGAAGTTAGCCCTGCTTTTTGCGGGAGATTGGACCAGGTAACCAGAGATCATTCTGACCTGGGGGATGACGATCTTTATCCAGAGATACTTAGGTGGTATTTGGCTGTCGATGCGGTCCTGCCATGCATCTCACACTGATGGTATTTAGAATAACAAAAGGACTGTTTGCTCAGAGGCTGGATGACTTGGGGAGACGTGTGCCAGAATGCAGGACCATTCCTTTGTTCTGAAATCGCAACGTTCCTTTCTTCCTGTTTTACAAGTCTGGCAATAGCATTAGAACTGAGACCTCGTAGGCATGAGTTGTGTTGTGTTGGTTAATGGGCAAAAATTAATGTTGTATTCGTTTTGTTCCCAGATGATTGCAGCTAATGTGCTTTCCAAGGAAGAGTTTCCTGACTTTGATGAGGAGACTGGGATTCTTCCTAAAGTTGATGATGAAGAAGGTAGTATTCCCAAGTAGTCTTATTTTATTGTAAATTCCTTGTGTTTCTGGATGTGTTTTGGTTCAAAAAGGGATGATAAGTGGATGTGAAGGGTCTCACAACTTGCTGTCATCTGAAACATTAGGAACTAGTGTTCCTCTGGCCTTACTGTTAGTGGTATTTGGATGTGCCCTGTCTGCGTATTCATTTTATTTGTGGTGTTTTCACTTTTAAAACTATTGAATTACATTATAATCAAGAGTACACAGCAAGCACCATTTGAAGAGGTAATTTGATGTACCTGAAAGATGATGTTTAACTGTCCTATAAAAGTTGTCACTTGTGAATTTTAGATGAGGACCTTGAGATTGAGTTAGTTGAAGAAGAGCCACCGTTCCTTCGAGGTCATACTAAACAGAGCATGGATATGAGTCCCATCAAAATAGTAAAGGTAAGAGATTTCCAGGACTAAAACCAATATACTTGATTTAATTAAATAAATATTTGGTAATTTAACAACCAGTTTTCTACCTGGACATTACTAAGAGCCCTGAAAAACGTTACCACTGAACTGAGGATCCTTTCTTTACTTTTAAAGCTGATTTCTTACTTTAATTGGTGACAGTGAAGTGGAATAATAGAACCAAAATGCACATTCAGCAGCAACCGTTTCATACAGGTGTGTTAGAACATGCTTTCTCTTTTCTGCCTTTTCTTAATTTTGAAAGTAGAAGGTGGTAGAGAAATACTTCATTTTCATTGGTTGTACCGATAATCCTACTGACTGGACAGTGTAGGAACGCTCCATGTTAGTCATGACTGTGGAAGTTCATGAGTCTGGGCTAATGGAAATATCCTGGAACTCAAAGACTTAAAAAAACTAACATCTTTTAAAACATCTTCAGAAGAGGCTTCCGAAGGACAGTGGCGACAAAGAGATAACTGAAGGATTGGGAGTGCTTGAAATCTTAACCTTTTTGTTGCTTTGCAGAATCCGGATGGTTCCTTGTCCCAGGCTGCAATGATGCAGAGTGCTTTAGCTAAAGAAAGACGAGAACTTAAACAAGCCCAGAGAGAAGCAGAGATGGATTCTATCCCCATGGGACTGAACACACACTGGGTAGATCCTCTCCCTGATGGTATGTCTGAACACATCTAAGTCTAAACTGTGCCTTTTTTGTGATAGCTGAGTAAGGCAGGAGAAATGTCTTGATGTTGTGTTTGTCTGCCTCACTTCAAAAGCAAGGCAGAGAGGAAACGCTTTTCCACTGAAGTGGAAATAGGATAGGATAACAGGTATATCCTGCTGTCCTTCAAGGATGCATTACTAAAAGATGCAATAGACGGTGAATCAATTTTTTACATGGAAATTAATGTAATCGTGGGGGTATGCATGTGGGAACTTAAACACACGAGTGTAGAAGACATGGATGATGGAACAGTAGGAGCAAGATCATCGGAGTCTGTGCTGTGTGAACCTGAATATAATGGTGAAATTATTTCTCTTCTAGTGGACGGAAGACAAATTGCTGCAAACATGCGAGGTATTGGGATGATGCCAAATGATATCCCAGAGTGGAAGAAACATGCATTTGGTGGCAACAAAGCTTCTTATGGTAAGAAGACCCAGCTTTCCATCATTGAGCAGAGAGAGAGTCTCCCTATCTTCAGACTGAAAGAGCAGCTGATACAAGTAAGACTCTTGAAATGGCATTCTCGCTCGAGCAAGTGACAGTTTAAAATCACAGAATGGTTCATGTTGGAAGGGACCGTAAAGATCATCTAGTTCCAACTCCCCTGCCGTGGGCAGGGACATCTTCCACGAGATCAGGTTGCTTAAAGCCCTGTCCAGCCTGGCCTAGAACACCTCCAGGATGGGGCAGCCACAGCTTCTCTGGGCAGCCTGGGCCAGGGGCTCACCACCCTCGCAGTAAAGAATTTCTTTCTAATATCTAATCTGAATTTCCCCTCTTTCAGTGTAAAATCATTACCCCTCGTTCTATCACTACATTCACTGATCCAGAGTCCCTCCCCAGCTTTCCTGTAGCCCCTTTTTAGGGACTGGAAGGGGCTCTAAGGTCTCCTCGGAGCCTTCTCTTCTCCAGGCTGAACAGCCCCAGACCTCTCAGCCTGTCCCCATAGGAGAGATGCTCCAGCCCTCGGATCATCTTCATTGCCTCCTCTGGACCCACTCCAACACATCCATGTCCTCTTATATTGGGGGTCTCACGAGAGCAGAGTAGAGGGGCAGAATCACCTCCCTCAACCTGCTGGCCACACTTCTTTTGATGCAGCCCAGGATGTGGTTGGCGTTCTGGGCTGTGAGTGCGCATCGCTGGCTCGTATTCAGTTGTTCATCCACTGATATCCCCAAGCCCCTCTCCTCAGGGCTGCTCTCAGCCTGTGTTTGTGCTTGGGATTGCCCTGATCCATGTGCAGGGCTGCGTACTTGGCCTTGTTAAACTCCATGAGGTTTGCATGGGCCCACCTCTCAAGCCTGTCCAGGTCACTTTGGATGGCATCCCTTCCCTCCAGCCTGTCAGCTGCACCCCACAGCTTGGTGTCATTGCAAACTTGCTGAGGGTGCCCTCAGTCCCACTGTCCATGTTGGCGACAAAGTTGTTAAACAGCACTGGTCCCAGTACCGACCCCTGAGGAACCCCACTTGTCACTAGTTGCCACTTGGACATCAAGCCATTGTCTGCAGCTCTTTGAGTGCAACCGTCCAGCCAATTCCTTAGCCACCAAGTGGTCCATCCGTCAAATCTATGTCTCCCCAATTTAGTGACATGTCGTGCGGGACAGTGTCAAATGCTTTGCACAAGTCCAGGTAGAAACCAGGACCGTGTTGGCAAGGGATGAGTCGGGTAAACTGTTAAGCAGTTTGCTGACTTGATCAGTAGGAACACTTGTATGATTTTTGGTCTGGGTCAGCTGGAGCGAGAGCAGTAGATACTCAGTCTAGTCCTAGATGTACTGTGTTGATTCTTTTTTGTTTGTTTGTTTTAAAATTTTGACAAGTGTATCTCTTATGATCTTTTTTAGGCTGTGCATGACAACCAGATTCTGATTGTTATTGGAGAGACGGGATCTGGGAAAACGACACAGATTACCCAATACCTGGCTGAGGCAGGTTATACATCAAGAGGAAAGATTGGATGTACTCAGCCTCGCAGAGTGGCTGCAATGTCTGTTGCGAAGAGGGTGTCAGAGGAATTTGGTTGCTGCTTGGGACAAGAGGTGAATTTCCATGCCAAAGAACATGTCAAAATAAGCATGAGGAAAAGTAGGAAAAATCAGTATTGGAGCTAGTTTGCTTGCGTGTCCGTGTGTCTGTTCCCTCGTGAGCTTGCAGAATAATCAAACTGGGAACTAGTGATGCTAATAACTTAATTCTGCAGCTTCCATTTCTGTGCAACTCTTTTTTTCTAGGTCGGCTACACCATTCGATTTGAAGATTGCACTAGCCCTGAAACCGTTATCAAATACATGACAGATGGTATGTTATTGAGGGAGTGCTTGATAGATCCGGATCTGACTCAGTATGCCATTATCATGCTGGATGAAGCCCATGAGAGAACCATACATACAGACGTGCTCTTTGGACTACTGAAAAAGGTGATGTAGCATCTGATTATTTTTTTTTATTTATTGCTTCAGTGTCCTCTGTATGCTGTGTATGGATAGGAGCGCGCAGGGAAAGGCAAGGTCACACAAGTCAAGTTCATTCATGTGCTCTAAGAGTCTCTCCTGAAACAAAACAAATGCTCCTAGGGGCTTGTAGTCCAAATTTTCATGAGATGAGCCTCTGTGTGAAGACAAAGCAAGCAAAATTCAGCAGAAACACTGGGAATTGGCAGCCCAGGATGCTCATAACGATGGATGAGACAGAGGAATGTTCTTGGTTTGCTCCTCCTTCTCTGACAAAGGCTTTCTGTGATAGGTGCTGCTGAGAAAAGTTTGAAATGTGACCTTAGCGATCAAGTGTTTGAAATTCTGACTACCGGAATGAGATGCCCCTCTACTCGGACATCAGAATGCCTGATATTACTGGTCAGATTCCTCTGACTTAAATCAAGTGCCATATGTTAATAGTTCCAAAGGCAATAAATGACTGGAATTTTCTATCCCGCTATAGACGGTGCAGAAGCGGCAGGATATGAAGCTGATAGTGACGTCAGCAACGCTGGATGCTGTGAAATTCTCACAGTATTTCTACGAAGCACCAATCTTCACAATTCCTGGCAGAACATACCCAGTAGAAATCCTGTACACCAAAGAGCCAGAGACAGATTATTTGGATGCCAGTCTGATTACAGTAATGCAGATCCACTTAACAGAGCCACCAGGTGAGTGGGGAATGGTCTAGGCTGGTTGGTGATTCAAGGACTCTTAACACCTATGAACAAGGTCTTTCTGTAAGTCATGGATCATGTATTAGTAACATGATGAAAATACTCTCAGCACTATCCTCTATTCTTTGCAAATACAGTAAATAATATGCTGAAAAAGTTGGGTGAAAGACTGAAGTATGTTGCTTCTGGCTAGGAGTTGTTGCCCAGGGGCTAGCAAAAGTTGGGGATCCTCTGCTTTAAATGGAGAAAGTGAGGGATGGCAATGTGGTAATGCAGGAGTTGTACTGAACAGAATTGATTCCGTGGATGTTTTCATTTACTTCCTGTGTAGGTGACATTTTGGTGTTTCTAACTGGTCAGGAAGAGATTGACACAGCCTGTGAAATCCTCTATGAGAGGATGAAATCTCTAGGACCTGATGTTCCAGAGTTAATTATCCTACCGGTGTATTCGGCTTTACCCAGTGAAATGCAAACCAGGATCTTTGACCCAGCCCCCCCAGGAAGCAGAAAGGTAATTTCAGCCAAGTGTGGCTTCATCTTCTGCTGTTACATTTTAATAGTGGGGTGTATTACACTGCTAATCAGATGTGGGTGGTTTTTTCTTTCTTTTTTAGCACTTCTGATTCTGTTAGTTACAACTTCAGACAAAATGAAGTAGTCTTGGAGAAAAGGTGGCTTATGTAGCTTAGAGCATGTTTTTGGTTGCATACACGCCTATACGTGTTATCTAAGCCTTTGAAAATGTACATAGAAACATCTGGTGTGGCAAACCTCCGTGTGGGATGTTCTTGGGGTGTTTTTTAATGCTGCCTTTAAAGGATATTAACTTTAGTGAAATCTAAATGCAGTTGCCATTGGGTGGATGTAAATTTCCTACCAAACAGCTAATGAACGTCTAGAGATATATTCTCTAGAAGATTGTTCTCTACATATGGATTGTGTTTGGGTGATAGGCAGAAATTCTTCCTGAAGTCAGTGCAGTCTGCTTACAAACTTACAATGATCTTTCACTTGCTTTTAACTACAGATTTTATCATGCTCTTTTCCCATATTGCCCAAATCTAAACCAAATGTAGATACTTAAAATCTATCCGTCTCTGCCTTTCCGTGTTAAATGATAGTAGTTGCACTTATAACAAACTGCTCGTATCACGTAGAATGGGTTGTTTAAGTTGAGCAGCGTGGTTGGCTTGGCAACCAGAGACAGAACTGGTACTGAGTCAGACTGTTGTTGGCAGGTTGTCATCGCCACTAACATTGCTGAGACATCTTTGACTATTGATGGAATATATTACGTCGTCGATCCTGGCTTTGTGAAGCAGAAAGTTTATAACTCCAAGACTGGAATTGACCAGCTGGTTGTTACACCAATCTCACAGGTAGGCATTCTGTGTTTCACAACTTTTTTTTTTACTTTTTTTTTCCTGCTGGTAATGTGTATCTCGATAATGTGGGTGTCCAAGCATGTGGAAGCAAAGTGAGGCAATGATAAAACCTCATTTTTGGTAACTCCCTGAGACTCCTTGAGGCTGTGCCTAAGGAATGTATGCTCTCCTGGGTTGTATTGGAAATATCTTTCTATTAATACAAGTAAAATTGTGAATAATTATTTTATTTTACTTGTTTTCACCTGTGCCTGTTTGCGCCTGTTCATTGAGATGCCTTGTTACCTTTAGGCTCAAGCAAAGCAGCGAGCAGGAAGGGCTGGGAGAACAGGACCAGGAAAATGCTATAGGTTATACACAGAGCGCGCTTATCGAGATGAAATGCTGACCACCAACGTGCCTGAAATCCAGAGAACAAATCTGGCCAGTACTGTACTTTCCCTGAAGGTGGGTATTTCACCGACGTGTAGCAAGTCAACAGGATCGTAAGTGTCTCAATAAATGATTCTCTGCCTTTATGAGCTTCAGGAAGTACTTCTGTAATTTCAGATCCTTCTAGTGCACAGAGGTATTTTGAGAGGGAGGCTGCATCAAATGCAATTCTCAGGCACTGAGCTTTCTCCTGCGTTTTTCTGCTGGGGGTTATAATGTTGAACATCCACCGAAATTACAAGTCTCAGCTGCATAGAACAGTTAGTCGCAGGAGGTTTGAAAAACAGGAATCTTATGGGCAGTACACATTTGCTATGTAAGGTACATTTATATTCTTAACAGATGAGACATACTGGTTTAGGGTGGTTTTTGATCTCCAAACATCTGTGTACCATTCCTCTGGGAGTCTGCAAACTGGATCTAACTCAGTGCGTAGCAGCTGGGGAAGCTGCTGCCTTTCCCCCTTTCTGAGAACAAGGGGAAGGGTGGAGACTTGTTTAGTATCCATTGGAGCTGTCAAGCCACGCTCTTTGATAAGGCAGGAAGTCCTCAAAACCAGCACATATGTCTCCTTATGGTGAAATCATCTTGCTTGAGGTGGATGGAACAGTACCAAAGGAACAAGACAGGAAAACTGGACAGTGGGTGAAACCCATGGGCCAATGCGGATTATCTCAAGTGTAGAAATACAGCCATGTATACGTGACTGCGGTTACAGTCGAGATAAGAGCATGAGGCTAGGGTTGGTTATAGTTCTGTAGTGCCTCGTTGTTTGATGGTTATATGTCTCTGGCTGGAGTCTGGTGTCTCCCTTCTCAGTGTTTTCTCCGCTCCCTCTGTTCAGGCCATGGGCATCAACGATTTGCTCTCCTTTGACTTTATGGATGCTCCCCCGATGGAAACTCTCATAACTGCCATGGAGCAGCTCTATACCCTGGGAGCTCTGGATGATGAAGGACTGCTGACTCGACTTGGGCGCAGGGTAGGCAAAATAGAATACTTCTTACTGCTGTCTGGGTTGCAAATATTTAGGGGGTGACATGCGAGTAGTTGTATAAGGACTTGCCTAGCGCTGTTGGTTTCCTTTTCCTATTATTCTCTTGTGTTTTATTGGTTGTTTTTCACTTACTGGTTACGTATCTTCTGCTTTTTAAGGAGCATCTATTTATTTCTCCTTATTCATAAGGTTACTTTTATTCATGTCTAAACATTTCCTATAAGTATTAGGGTATTCTCCTGATAGTGAATATAGACAAATAATTTATGCCATGTCCAGTAAAGTTATCCTGGGTAAAACATACTGCTTTGGAAAGGAAGCATGGAAGAGGGGGTGTTGATCTCTTTTGCACTGAGAGCTCAAGATGCTGCAGGGTACCCTGAAACAGGTTTCTTGCAGATGGCAGAATTCCCCTTGGAGCCGATGTTGTGTAAGATGTTGATCATGTCCGTACATCTGGGATGCAGTGAGGAAATGTTGACAATAGTCTCCATGCTGTCTGTGCAGAACGTGTTCTACAGGCCGAAGGTAAGGACTGCAGCCAAGGAGCAGCAGCGTTACGGTTTGGGTGGGTTTTGTGTGCGTGCCTCAGGCGTTAGAGAGTGAGCATACGTGCCAGAGTAAACCTGTGGCTTGGTTAGACTGTGCTCATGTGTTACGTTTGTACGTACCTTTTGGTTAAACACCCCGTAGCTGGGGATGTTGGTGGCGTCTTTGTAGATGGGAAGATGGCAGTTAGAAGTCTCACATTCTCTTTTGTATTTCCCAGTAAACACATACAACCCTGAGCCAAGTCAGTCCCAGCTCTGGAGTTCAGAATGCCTTTGTCACTTTCAGATACACAGAATGTATTTGTTCGTGGCGATCCTATCCCGTGCTGATTTCTTCTAAGTCAGCAAGCAGCAGACTACGGCGTGGTGGGATTCCTCAACAGCAGGCTCCTCTTGAATCCGTTATTTCTTCATTATGATGACCTGTTTTGGCTTAATGAGAGCAGTCCCAGTGACCTTTAGTTTCCGATCGCTTGGTCTTTAGTCACTCACAACTCAAAATTTTGTGTTATCTTCTCAGTCTTATGTTTTTTTGGTAGACTTAAAAAGCCATGGTATGACAAGGAGTCCGTGTCCTCCTTCACGTTGCACAAGGATTGTCTCTGTGATGTGGATACCTGATTGATACGTGTTTTGTATGTTAGGATAAACAAGCACTTGCTGATCAAAAGAAAGCCAAGTTCCATCAGACAGAAGGTGACCACCTCACTCTACTGGCTGTGTACAATTCCTGGAAGAATAATAAGTTTTCAAATCCCTGGTGCTATGAAAATTTTATCCAGGCCCGATCCTTACGCAGGGCACAGGACATCCGCAAGCAGATGTTGGGCATTATGGACAGGTGAGCATGTCAAGGAGGACAAGTAGTGACTTTGTTTTTTTAGTGTTCTTACAGTGTAGTAGCTAAACTAAATTTTTAATCTGATGTTGGTAGCTGCATCCAAATCTGGAGAACTCTCTCTTTTTTTTTTTTTTTTTCTTTTTTTTCTTCTTCCTAACTCTTCTCTGGCAGGCACAAGCTGGATGTGGTATCCTGTGGGAAGGCAACAGTTCGAGTCCAGAAGGCCATCTGCAGTGGCTTCTTCCGAAATGCAGCAAAGAAGGATCCCCAGGAAGGTTATCGGACACTCATTGATCAACAAGTAGTCTATATCCACCCCTCCAGTGCTCTCTTCAACAGGCAGCCAGAATGGTAAGCAAGGCAATAGCGTGTAATTTTCTTTTTCAGTTTGGATTTCATAACCGAAAAGGTTGTGGTGTGCGCTATTCGTGGGGTACAGGCCAAAGTACAGGCTGCAGATTTCCTAGCGATGAGCAGAGTGAGAAAAGATTCAAGTCTGCTTTTGGCTCTTTTCTGCTGCTGAAATTAGCGCCTGTGCAGAGATGAGACTTACTTTCTGAGCCAAGGCCAGGCCTGGAGCCTGCAGTTCTGTGTTTCTGTATTGTGGAAGTGAGTTTAAATCGCTGAGTGTTGAGGGAGGGAGTGGGGAGAGAGAGAATTGTTCTAAATTGAATGAAGTAGTTCTGTGCTGAAGAGTAGTTGTGAATTAGGGGTGGGGGGAAGAAGATAGCTCTTCTGGATGGTTCTTTTGGACCCTGCGGTGGAGCTTATAGGGAGCTTTATCTGAAGGAGGATGAAACAGAGATAAAGGGTCAAGCTCAGATACTCCAGGCCTTGCCTTGTCTCTTCTCATTTGGAAAAACTGATTTCCAGAGTTGCTGTCCCTTTTCACAGGGTGGTGTATCATGAACTGGTGCTGACCACCAAGGAATATATGCGTGAAGTGACAACTATCGATCCTCGCTGGCTGGTGGAATTTGCCCCGGCTTTCTTCAAGGTTTCTGATCCAACCAAGCTGAGCAAACAGAAAAAGCAGCAGCGGCTGGAACCCCTGTACAATCGCTATGAGGAGCCCAATGCTTGGCGGATATCGCGTGCATTCAGACGGCGATGAGCCTAGCTCCCTCGTGGACTCTTACTGGTTTTATATCTGTGGGACTGTGATTTTTTGCACTGTTTCAAGTGCAAAGAAAGGTCATTCCGTTGAAGCTTACCTACAAAATGAACAGAAAATAAGTATTATGTGAGCAAAAGCACAAGGGGGCGATGTGTGCTCATGTCAGCTATCCCTGAGATGCCACAGCTGCGTGACAAACGTCCTGAGTCTGCTCAGTGTTTTGTATCACTTCAGAAATGCTTCTTGAAGCACTTCTTGAGTCATTCCCCTTTTAAGAGACAAAACTTAAGACTCGGAAATCTGGGCACTGAGTTGAGCAGCAGCAAAAAGATAGTGATTCAAAAGTAGTTGTCCACCGGCCTGACTGTTCTGAATGACCAGACAAATAGAGGCTGGAAGTTTGTTTCTTTACCCTGCTAAAAGGGATTTATTTCTGCTTACACTCTTGAACGGTGGCTGCTTTTTGGGAGCTGCTTGTTCTCCATTTTACCTATTTTATGCGTTTTCCTGCTCAGTGTAACTATTTGTCTTTTATGCGAGCCATCTGTGGTGAGATATTTAGTATCTGTGGCGTTGGGGTAAGGCAGGAAGGATCCCTTGAAACCCAGCTAGAATGTCAGTGATACTTGGACAATGGCGCGGGTCAGACTGCAAGGCTTATCCTTCATCACCATCTCCTGTGTGCTGAAGGCTAGTATATCAAACGGTAATTAGCCACATCCACTCTGCAGCACGGCTCCGTCTGTGAACATAAGTGGTTACAGATGTGTGGGCTTTCTATACAATATGTCATGTGTCTTATTTCCCCTTACAGTGTTTGGTGACATCACCACTGTTGGGCTTTTTAATAGAATATGCTTTTACAGCTTAAAATGTCTGTAAAACATTGTGTCACGGTTCCTTGTTAAAAAGGGAATTGCCTCTTCAGTGTGTGCTATGTCATGCTGAAGCTATCTCTAAATTATTTTTTTTTCTTGCAAATAGATGAAACTTATTTCACTTACAGCTGCAGATACCCTTTTTTTTTTTTTTTTTTCTTCCCGAAAAGCTGGGACATTTGCTAAGATTATTGTTGAAATGAGGAGAGTTAAGTTAGCTGGTTGTTTTACACTCAATGAATTTGAAGAATGTTTCGTGCAAAAGTAGCTATATTAGAAATCTGGATGTGTGTACAGAAGTGGGCAGGGGGGGTGTATATACTGTTTTACTCTGTTGTATAAATGCCCTGAGCTTTCCCGTGGTGTTACATCTTCTTAAAGTTAAATAGAATTAAAAAGTTTGTACGTTTGGAGCCTTTTTTCATTATGGCATTGGGCAGAGAAGGTTATCCTACTGAACACTCTTCCAGGCATATCCTCCTTCCACCAGCTCTGCAGCTGCCTCCGGTACTGTTTTCCATGAAAATTTGCACTTGACTTTCAAAAGTCAAATGCAAGCTGTAAAAGAGAAAAGGTACAGGGTGGAAGTCCTGGTTGTGCAGCATACTTTGAGGTATTTCTGTTCCAAATTAATTTTGTATTTGCTTCTCCGGTGTAACCTCTTTCTAACTTACGGTAGGGGAAAACATCAACAGCGAGGATTTTCTTTTTTTAAGTGAATAATTGTCATCTGTTCTGTGTGTGTGTGTCTTATTTCTTTCCTTGGTGTATTTTCTTCAGTAATAGCCTTTAATTCATTTACAAACAACTTTTCCCTGTCAACCTCAGCTGCTTGCTTTGGGAATACCCCGTATCCAAAACTAGCCTGTGAAACCAGAATGCTTGAACCACTTCCACGTTTTTTTCAAAGCGAGTTTTATCAACCTCTTACCGCTCTGAGGTTTCCGACCGTAACATCCTAAGGTCTTCTACTGTTTATGTGATTCTTAGTTGGTTTATTGTGGATTTAAAAAAAAAAAAAAAAATCTGAATATAAATTGTGTATATAAGAAATCTGATCCTAGGATAAAACCACAGGCTTTGTTCTGGCAGTACGTGCGTCACTGGATAGATGTTTTAGCCCCTTGGTGGGAGCGTGTTCCTTGAGGTGCTTGTGTAAGCACTTGCCAACCTGCCCCTAACTGAGCTGCCTTATTTTAAATAGTATAAATTGCAGAACTTCTGGGTCATTTTGACAGTATTAAGTTAATGCACTAGAACCGGTAACACAAGTTTCTTACCTAAAGGAAAAAATTCTGCCAGCAGAGGCCACTGGCCTACTCTGGAATGTTTTTTTGGAGGTGTTAGGTTTAGCATAACGGCGAAAAATTTCCTGGGTAATACAGGTACGTGGGTGTGCGCAATCTTTGCGCGTGTCCCTTTGTCAGCAATAAATTGTCTCCTTGCCTTGAGCAACTGTTGTGCTGCAGACGCACACAAGGAGTGCTGGTGGCCCTGTCTGCCGTCTCACGTGCCAGGAGGAGAGATGCACTTGCCCTGTCTGCTGTCTCGCTACTGCCAGCAAGAGGAGCTGATACAGGCACTGAAAGGTCGCCCTCCGGCTCGGGTGACTCCGGGCTTCCAGCAATACTTGGTTAAGGTGTTGAAAAGAGGCTTCAGCTGTAATTAAGGGGCGAAGTTTAGGCTGCCAAAGCGCTGGGGTTATTCTTATACCCGCTGGTACAAACTAACGGTAGTTAGCCACAAGTGAACAGAGGGGGAAAACAGGGATACAGACAGGGTGAGAATAACGAAGCAAGAGTATCATTCTATTATTCTAAGAGTAACCGAAGGATCACATGCAGTGCCAACCCATGGAGGCTGGCAATATGGCACCAGCCTTTGGGAGCGGGGAGGGGATGTAGATGAAGGCTCAAGCTATTGTTGCCTTTTTTTTTCCCTCCCCCCCGCCTCCTGGAAGACCAAGGAGCGATGTCAAATGCTGAATGGTTCCCTGAGGAATTCCAAGGCATCTGTGAACCTCTTCACTCTTCAAACGTTGTAGAACATTTAATGCAAGTGGCATGGACTAAACATTGCTGGTTCCTGTCCCCACTCTGGTCCCCCGGAGCTTGGCGTGGTGTCCCTCGCCTGCTGGGGACCTCATTCTGCTTGTGGAGATGTGAATCTGGATGGATGGATGGAGCAAACAATCCTTTGTCTCAAACTCCAGCAGCGTGTGCCATGGGCCAGTTGGCCTGTGTTGGCTGGTCGTCGCAAGCCAAGGCTTCGCAGCCCAAGAATAACACACACCTTCACGTGTACACACACGCTTGCACACATCCCAAACCAACCTTTGCCCTAATGCAAGAAAGACAAATATGATTTTCACAGCCAGCCGCACACATGCTCCATCTGTTATAGTAACGACCTTAACCTCGTTAACGGGCTTGTTACCAGAGCGGGTGTGACAGCAACGTGCTACTTACACAATGGGGGTTTTGTTTTTTAGTAATTCAGTTTTCATGAGATTCCTGTGACAATTGCAGAAGGCTGTGATACTGACCCATTAGCAGTTTCATGGAATTTTTCATTTATGAATGTATTGTTCTTTCCAGCCAGCTGGGAATACAGTGAGTGAGGATCTGATTTTAGCAAATGTGCTTTGTATGTGTATGTTCTGTAACCTGCATAAATCTTCTGGCTGGTCTGGCCGTACACGAGGTGGAGAAGCGGGGCTGCACTGATCTGAATATGCTGGTTTATTTGGATCAAAGATGATCTTGTAGTTCTTGTAGCTGGTAGACCTGTCCCTCTGCCCAAACACAGCTCTGCTCTGCCAGCTACGCTGAATGGGGTGCTTTTTGTTGAGTGTAGAAAAGTCTCCTATTTGAATTCAGCATTAGCTCACTTCTAGGAAAAAAGGCAAGGAGGTGGAAGTGAACTGGATCATACTAAGTGGCAGATCCTGGCTATTTTGGAATGTGAATGTTAGTTTCTACCGTTTAGGTCTGCCACAGTGACAGTGTCTGAAAAGGCTGTTGATGAAATCTAGTGTTAGATTTTCTTCAAGTTTAGGAAACATAAAGTCTATCAGAGGTGTGGGGACAAGCCTTATAAATTTTTACGCCTCTCTTGACTTTGATTAATTCTCCACCACGTCCGTTTAGGACTCAAACATGCCTGCGCCGCCCTATCTACCCCTACGCATAGGCCTGCCTCCCTGAAAAGGTGAGAGGGACTCATGGCCCTCAGGTGGGTTTGTTTATTACTTCAGTAATTAGAATGCTGTGTTTCTCTCCCCTGCCCTCTGTGCTGTGCTCCTGTTCGAGCTCCTCTCTGCAGCCGGGAAGCTCTCGGCCTTGCTGAGAAGCAGGATCAGCAGGAATTCCCTGGCCGCTTTTGCATCCGGGATTTAGAGTGTTCAGCTAAACACCGGCTGCCACCAACCCCGGGGCTGCGGGGAGCCTGTCCTCTGAGGAAGCCATGGCTGCGGATGCGTGCGGTGTTGGGAACGAGCTCTCGGGTAGCAGAGGTAAGGAGCACTCGTCTGCGCCGTTGAGTTGGGCACAGCCAGAGAGAAGGGTGAGGACCTGCCGGGTGACGCAGGTGTTGATCCGTGCCCCGAGGGCTCGCAGGTGGCCGCTGCCGGTGCGGAAAGCAGAGCTCCTTGCCCTGTTTGAGAGGGGAACGGCTGGAGGCTGTTCTCTGTGCCTCTCGTCTCAGGGTCTGTTGGGTCTCTAGGGTCTTTTCTGCATTTAATTAGCCTTAGGATTTGGGGGCGGTCAGGGCAGGACGTGCCCCACCTCGGACGCGTTGGGTTCGCGCGTGGTGCTGGGCCCGCCGTCCCGCAGCATGAGCCTCCGGCCTGGCCCCCGCCGCTCCTGAGCCCTTGCTGTGGGCGAACACGAGCGGGTGGCCTCTGGAAGGACCGATGGCAACTGGTAGAGCACGAGGCGCTCGGGACCGCGTTTGTCGTGCGTTGAGAAAAAGGGGTGACGTTCAGCTGAAAGCGCCGGTGCTGCGCTGGGGCAGCCAAAGGCCCCCGGCTGCCTCCGTTCTCCGTGTGGCGGGGCCAGGCCGAGGTGGCGTCAGGGCGAGCTGGGGCAAAGGGGTCTCCAGGACCCCGACCTGGCGAGGGGGGTGGACTGACCCCTTTCTCTAGGAACAGCCCCTGGGGAAACCTCGCCGGAGCCTGGGAGGCCTCCCGGGGACTCTGCAGGCCGGCGAAGCCTTGTGGCCCTGCAGATGTAAATGGTCAGAATGGGCGCTCCTCAGCCTCTGCTGAGACGTTAGTGCAGTTTGCTGTGCTGATTTCTTGCTACGTTTCTCTTAACGAAAGCAAGCAGGCTTCATAATTTCTCTGTTATGTGTTCTTGCAAGAGCTTAGTGCTGCAAAGGAGACAAGTCCCTCCTGGGCTCAGGTTAAAGGTACTGACCAGGAGGGGTCTTGGCCGGCTCTGGTTTTCTTTGCTCTGCTGAGCCGCTTAAAAAGGTGTGAGTGAGAGTGTGCTGTACACAGCAGCGTCTGCCTGGCGCAGGGCGCTCGGTGCTCCCACCGGGCTCCGTGTGGTGGGACAGGAATGGCACCAAAGGGGCAAAAGGGTCTCTGCTGCTCTCCTCCTCTTCGAGGTGACACCGCTCAGCTCCTGTGGCTTTTGGAGTCTTGACCTGGCCAGGCCAGAGTTCATTCCTGGCAGATCTCGTCCTGGCGCTCTTACCAGTGCCGCTAGGAACGATGCATCGCCCCTTCCGACCTGCCCGCAGCCCCGAGACGCGTTGCGGAGGCTGGGCCTAGCCAGATGGCGTCAGCTCTTTGTGCCGTTTGCAGCCTGAAAAAAGATGAACGCGCTTTCTAGCAACTCTCTTGCCTTCCCATTTAGTGCTCAATCCATAAAGTGAGATTTGCTGCGGTCCTCGTTCTTCGTTATCACTATTCATACTTATTTCAGGGTATGGAGTCTGGTAATAGAAATATTTCCTGGGTTAGCTTCAGCATATTGCATCAGATAGCTCAGCTCTGCTTGGCAACCCGCTAATACTAGGGGTAATTCCTTTGCCCTAGACAGTACGCTCTAAGGGTACATCTGGGACGTGCTGTAACGTTGCATGTTAATTATTTACTATGACCAGAAAGGAGCTTTGCATCATGTTCTGGGTAACAGATTTATGGTGTTTCCTGCTGGGCTTTGTACTGTTGATACAGCAGGAGTAACAGCAAAGCCGTTGCAACAATAGCAACCACATGGAAAAAAAAAATCATTCTAGAAAAAATTACATTAGGAAGAAATGACTGCTTAGAATTTATTTCTGGCTGGTTCCAAAGCATCATCACATCCTGAGGAATAAGCTGCTAAAATAAATCTTGAATATAACAAGTAAACAATAGTAAAAAAAGTGTGAGAACGTTAGATATATTTGTAGCCAGGTGTCAGCGCTTGCCACGAGCAGAACTCTGTCTTTAGAGGGTTTTCCGTTAAGAATTATGTCATCCTTACCTTTCTTACCTGCCTGACGTAGAGCAAAGCGCAGCTGTGAGTTTGTGTGGTGAAGGGATACTGGCTGAAAGGTGTTACACTGGTGGTCTGTTCTGTCACACAGCAACATGCGCTTCTCCCCACTCAAGTGCCAAAAGCATTCAGCTGGGGAAAATACAGCTCTGCTGTCTGTATCGAGAGTTGTTGCAACTTTGCTGTACGACCAGGAATGTGAGCGACCAGATAGCAAGGCTGCAACATCTTCCGTGTGGCGGGAATGGAGCTGGCACTTTCAGGACAAGCATGAGAAATTTATGACACTTGTCTGTTCACCTCCAAAATCTTTCTCTAATCGGCTGCCTCTCTGTCTTGCTGAACTGGAAACACAGAATGTATGCATTGACTCCAGCTCTTTGCTGACTCTCTGCCCTTTGGAGGTCACTGCCCCTCGATTATGAGAACCTGATCTTGCCCATTCCCAGAACTGCTCTGCAGGTATCGATCCGTTGCACTGACTTGACAAACCTCAGTGAAACACGGAGCTAAAATTTCATCCAAATGCCAGTTGGCTCCCTGAATTCCCTTTCTGGACGGAAGATTGGCTGGGCAGAGGGTAGCCCAAAGAATATTGGATAAACATAAAATCCTTGGGAATCTTGCAGATTGCGATATCAAATAAAAGCAAGCTACTAGTCTCATTTATTAGAAACACAGCGTTGCAGCAGGGTACAGCCCACGATTTGCCTCCAGAAGGCATAAATACTTCCCTTAGGAGGTACCTGACTCTCATGGAAGGTGCAGTGTGAAAGGGCTCCTCCACTCAGGGTAACTCCTGTCCCCGCTGGGCGGCTTGTCCTGGCAGGGCTCTCCCGGCTCCGCCGCTGGCACAGGGCGCCACTCTCATGGCTGGCATGCCCTGCGCTGCCCTGCTCGCGGTACCAGCTCAGCAGGCGGTAACACGCTCACTTTCCTAGCGAGCAACCTGACGTGCCGCTGCTTAAGACAGAGATGAAGTTCAGGGAAAAGCTAATTAAAACCGTGGAGCTTGGCTCAGTGGCCAGCGTACTGCAGTGCGGGAGCGTGGGCGATGTTCTCTGCAGCTGCAGAGAACTGTTCCCCTGACACCAGGTGCAGCCGGAGGTTGCGTATTTCGTTGTGATCTTTCAGTCCTGGTTGTATGACTGGTTGTGAAGATGTCAAGGGAGTGAAATGTTCATTTCGTGAACTCCACCAAGATTCAGAAATAAACATGCATCCCTGAACTCTCTGTGTCAGCTACCCAAAGCTGCAAGCTGGTGCCAAGGAGATGGGCAAAGCAAGCTCAGAAGATAAGGGAGGACTAGCCAGGGGCTGAATGAAGGTGCACTGGCCAAAGACATAGACCAATTTATTAATTATAGTATTTTTACACTCATAAATAGTAAAGGCAGCTTATACCAATGGAAGGGTTCCCCTTCACCCTCACTTCTGGGACACCGGAGGATGTGTGCTTGCCAGGTGGGAGCAGGGCCAGGCAGGAGGGCCAGGAGCTGCCGGAACACCAAGTCTCTGAACCGCACAGGGCACGCAGAGCAGGCTGCTCTGAATATCTGGCCTCTTCTCGGGCAGGAAGAGCTGCCTTTCCTCGCCCTCGTGCCCAGGGACAAGGCTGGGAGAGCTGGCATTAGCCATGCAGGGGAGAGGCTTGGGGGGAAATCAGGCTTTTCAATCAATATACAGAATTTCCTCTACAGGCTACCACATTGGCAGCGTTGGCAATGTTCTCTGTTCAGCAGCTGGAACAGAACCTGAAGCAGTAGGAAACAGGCTTTTTCTGTATGGATACGCTGTGCTGCGCCATGTCTAACTGGGCACATGGTTGCAGATGCTAATTAAAAATAGAGGCACCTCTGAATGAGGATGTGATGCCCGTTATAAAGGTTCACTATTGTGGAAAACCAGTCAAAATCTAGTTAAGTTGCGTGTACTGCATTGGGCTGCAGAGATAGCTGCCACTCCAACACATCAGGATTTCCCTAAAACATGCAGACATCTGTGGAGGTAAAGTCTAAATTCAGATATTAAGAACTAAGTATGGTTTAGGTTACTTTGCAAAGCATTTACTTAACACACCTCCACCAGGTTCTTTTCTTGCCTCGAATGATTTTGCAGCCAAGCCCAGGATGGGCACCCTCAAGAGCCTGACAGGTCTTCAAAGATCCCGAGGATGGTTGTAGAAGAAGTTGTTCGGTTTGGAAAAGCCATAACGCTACAATGAACTGGTGGCTCAGGCCTTGCTGCCTCCTGCGCTCCATCTACCTGAAGGTGACCTGTGCCCCAGACCAAGGCAGTCAGGCAGCTCTGTGGTTCCCCTAAATTGTGTGTTGTGCCATGTACTCCGGGACTGCTCTAATACCGGCCAGTGCCTCCAGCTCCCCAGCTCAGACAGAGTGCCTAAATACCAGAGAGCCCTGGCACAAAGAGTTACGAGCGGTAGGTGATAAGGCAGGAGCATGCACATACAAGACAACAGGTATTCCCCGTTCCCACCAAGCAGTTCACAGGGAAGGCATATGATCTGTGACCACGGTGTTGCAGCCATCCTGGGAAGAAGGCAAGACTGGTCTTGCAGAGGTGTGTCCACGTGGGTCAGAGCCATCCCCTGCTGAGGGCAGGTTATACAGAGATTCAGTGCTGGAGGAATGGAGTCGGCAGCAGCATTGTAGCATCCTCATATCTGAAAAAAATCCTGATAGGACGGTATCTCCTCCCTCGCCCATGAGAGGGACTGTGACAGGCTCGTTTGTTCCAGCTGGAGGGAGCAACTACCTGATACACTGCCGAAGCTGCAGCTCCGCTGCTCAGAAGATGTCTACATTGCTGAGAACGAGTCCCATCCTGACAAATACGAGGATATTATCACAAGCGCACAAGGGCCCTGTCAACTGTCAGGTGATTATCCACATGTATACCTGAACACTCTTCCTGACCAAAGCAGGTATCCATAGTTTAGTGCCGCCCTAGGCTGGCCTGGAAAAATGCTTGTACTGATTGAATACGCACCAGCCATCTCCTTATATACACAAGCAAGGGTGGCACTGTGTGGTCCCAGCAGTGCTAGTACGGGTAGCCTTTGCCGTAAAGCTGTGGAGGGAGGCTCCCGAGGTCTGGCAGATAAGCAGCGTTCTCATCCAGGTGAGAAAGGGGCACCGTGTCCTCCTCACTGATCTGCCGGTCAAACTCCGCCTTCAGTGTTGGCCGCTGATTATCAGGGAAGGCCAGAGAGAACAAGGCTTCAGGCTCACACACAAACTTGTACACGTAGCGCTCTCCAGCCACCTGCAGGGAAGATATGAGACGAATGCTGCAGGCACAGAAGCAGCACTAGGCAATGCTCCTCAGCAGCGGAGAAGGCTGGCAAAAACATCTGGCTGCTCTAGCCCATTGCTCTGAGACGTGTCAGAGTTGTGAACATTTCCTTGTGCTGTCCTCCTGCTGCTCTGGTCTCCCCTGGAGCAGCTCCGAGGAAATGGGGTGCTGCCAGCAGACTCTTTGTCCCCGTAGCAACAGCAGACGGTCCCTGACCAGTCTGTGCTGTGACATAATTGCACTCACAGTTACCTTCTCCAGTGCCCTGCATCTGGAAGAGACCATCCCTACCACACAGGACTGACCCCCAAGCAGCCTTTCTCTCACCAGCAGCAAGTCTAGGCTGGTTATGTGTCCTTGCAGCTGCATAAATTCCAACTCTCCTACCTGCAGACATACAGAGCAAAAGACAGACATCGTGATTCCCCTTTGTTTTATTTCCTATGCGTTGTCTAGATTCAGCGCCTTTACACTTTCCTCATTTAACTGCTGCAAAGAGAAGTTATGGGGAAAGAAAGCTCGGGATGCCTGGCTAGCTCGAGTACATTCTGTACCTCTAAGACTTGCCGTCTCAAAGGAGAAACATCACTAAAGGCATAAACTCCGTCTGCTTTGCAAACTGACCTTCTGCATGATGCCTTTCTCATAATAGTAGCGAAGGGATCGGCTCAGCTTGTCATAGTTCATGGCCGGACGGTTCTTTTGGATCCCCCACAGCCTGGCTACCTGTAGAATAAAGCATCAAAGTGCATGAATGTCTGCGAACCCAACCCAGGGGCAAAAGAACATTATCCAGCTGATTCTCTGTTGAGGAAGGGTACCACAGCACGTACAAATATTTACAACATTTAAATAATGGACTCAAACAATAATTATTTAGCAACTTTTCAACAAGAGTAGAACTCAAAGTGAAGCACCCTGTGTCCCAGAGAGACATTCTCCTTGCCGCTACAGACCTCATCTGCTGTCACCACTTCTCCTTTCTCCCCAGGACTCTGAAAGCTTGAGCTTGCTAAAGCTCTTTCATCCTATGCAGCACTTTGTCTTCAAGGATGACATTTTTACCAGGAGCCCGAGTAGGAGGGAACATCTCCATTGGAAGGCCCCTGTGCCTTTCTTCCTCCTACTACATGATTTTCAGCTTTGTCCGTGAGACTCAGAAATCCCTTGTAATCATGTGTCAGCCCACCAAAACAACGCGCCTGCACTGAGAGTGCGTGTGAAGGTTGATATGTAGCAAGAACAGTGATAAATGCAGTTCTAATTGGAGCAAGGTATGAACAGGTATTACAGACGCGTCTGCCAGATACTGTCAGCTATCATTTTGATACGTGATCAGCAGGGCTGAAAACTCCAAACCCCAACGTCAGCCTCAAGTATGGAGTGTGATAAGACAGCACAAGTCACCGCAAGCTTGAGAGTGAAGAGTCTAGGGAAATGGAAGCAGTGGGTAGTTTGACTCGCTGCATTGCTGAGACTCTAAACTTACAAACAGCCTTTCTTAAACCTCATATTTTTGTCACCCAAGTGTTCCGGCCTCTTCTAAAACCCTTGACTTGCTGCAGGGTCTCCTGAGTGCCACTGGTAGGCAGGAGCCCTCGTGGGGCAGAGGAAAAGCCACTTGGGAATTTGCAGCCTCAAAAACGGTGGCTGCTCCCCCCGAGCCTGCAGAGAAGATAAATGGTTTCACCTCTTCTGGCTCAATGAGCTTGAACTCCATCCCTCTACCAGTCCAGGCAATGAAGTGGGAATTGGTCGGATCGTCCAATAAAGCCACAAGGAATTGCCAGAGCTGGAGAGATCCCCGTCTCTGGTATGGAGGTCCCTCCCGGTACCCTCCGGCTTCCTGCTTGATGTCTCCTGCTGAGAAGAGCAGACAAGGCGTTTCTAAGGGTAACAGTGCAAAAACAGTTGCAGAAAAAAGCACATTTCACAAATGTTTACCTGGAGCGTTTCAGTTCACATAAAACAGAGTCGCTGGCTCACCAGCAGCTCTTCCAAGAGGAGCTCTGATGAACATCGCAATTAAGCTACTTATGCTAGAAGGCCTGTTTGCTGTTAAAAAAGCTCAAGAAATGGGATACCAAAAAGCCAGGTATGACCCACGGCTAACACACCTGCAAGAACACAGTGTAACAGACTATGTAGACAGTGGCCAAGTGGCTAGCAAGGAGGCTGGATAACCCTATCTTACACCCAAACTGCAGATCATTCTTTCTCCAACCTTCAAATTTTTCTGGAACAACACAGACATCATCAGTAAAGGACCTCATCTGCTTGTCATAGCCGCAGCCTGAAAGAGAAAGCCACGTAGGCAGTCAGAGACAAAACCAGGGTAGTACTGGAGGGCAATGAAATGCAGGGAAAAGAAGAGTCACTGAGTTTCTTACCTAACGTGTCTTCTGTAGTTGAATGGCTTGGATAACTCTCAACATTTATGTACATGGAAGGACAGCCGGGAACATCTACAGAACAATTAACAACTGCGTTTAATTAAAAAGCACAGGAGGCAGAATGATCTTGCTCTCCATAGGTGGATAGTTAAGTGCAGCCGTCTAATCAATGTCCTCTTAGAGCCATCCTAAAGGGTTTGTGGCAGACTGATGGCTTTTTATGCCTCAGCCAGCCCACCACAACTTCATCGTGTAGATGGAGCACAAGTCTTACGTGAAACGGCTGAGGGAGCTGGGGTTATTTAGTCTGGAGAAAAGGAGGCTGAGGGGAGACCTTCTCCCTCTCTACAGCTCCCTGAAAGGAGGGGGTAGCGAGGTGGGGGTCGGCCTCTTCTCCCAAGGAACAGGCGATGGGACAAGAGGAAACAGCCTCAAGTTGCACCGAGGGGGTTTAGACTGGATAGTAGGAAAAATTTCTTCACCGAAAGGGTTATCAAGCCTTGGAACAGGCTGCCCAGGGAGGTGGTTGAGTCATCGTCCCAGGAGGTATTTAAAAGGCGTGGTGCTGAGGGACGTGGGTTAGTGGTGGTTTTGGCAGTGTTACATTAATGGTTGGAGTCGATGATCTTAAAGGTCCCTTCCAACCTAGACAATTCTATGATTCTACACTTCCAATCGTGAATTACACTAGTAAATTTTTGTGGTACTACTACATGGCACCCTTCAGAGTAGCCAGGATAGCCAGTCGATCACCCGTACACCACTCTTAATACAAAATCTTGGACAATAGGCTCAATTTGTATGACACCTCTCCTTCATCTCAGTTTAAGATAAGCGTGCACTCTGCTACTGCTTTCACAGGTGAGGAGGCGTTACGTTTTTCCAGGGGTAATATGATGATGTTAATGGAGAGCAGCAGCATTTGAATGTTTACTACAGCCAGCGTCTCACAAGTGTCATTTCAGATGCCTTAAGTCTCTCTGGCTTTTTCACATCACAGTAGGGCGTTCTCACAAACCGTTGCAAAAACGTAAAGGAAAAAATAGCCTGAGTTTGAAAACAAGCAGAAAGTCTTTTCATTATCTTTGTGCAGCATATGTTGTTGCTTGGGCACTGCGATTTATGTCTTCTGTATCTTGCATTTTTCTGAATCCTGCATTTTCTGAACCAAACTTATTTTCCATCCACAGCTGAAATGGAAGCTGTAACGGGGAGCTTCGGAAAGATTTACCTTGTTTCCCTCCTACCCCTGTGTATAGCCATTGCTTTCGGTAGGCGTTTTGCTGATGCTAAGGGCAGAAGGGTACTCTGAGCTGACGGACTGTGTATTATTACGATCGTAAACTACTCTCACAAAAAGCATTCTTCTGGGCTTGCACATTTTCTTCCCCTGTCTGGACAGAAGGACCCGGTGAAAGCGTAATATCAGGTGGATTCTATACCCTCATAGGAGCTTTTTATTTATATGTTTATTTATGCTAAAGGAAACTATTCAAAATGTCCATTAAAATACCAGCAAACCAGAAGTAACATTCCCTCTAGAAGAGGGTATTGTGATGGCAGGGTAGCAAGTCTTCGGGCAGGTCGGCTGAAAAAATAAGATTTATCCCTTGTGGAAAAATAAGAGGATTACCTGATTGATCTGGCATCTAGAGAGCTATTTATGGAATTATAAACTTTTTTATCTTGTGATCCTCTGGAATCGCTGCTGTCTGCTCTGTGTGCCCTGTTTCTATGGGACGTAGCAGGTGGAGACTGACAGTACAAGAGACACAGAGCAGCACTTTTGCACTTGTCCGAGTGCTCCGCGCTAATGCCTGTCCTTGGAATCGGCCAGTTTATTCAAGTCTCTTTAAACTGTTTTAGTTTTAGACTTTTAGACCTGTTTGTCCGAACAAAGCTGGTTTATCTCATGTGGTAAGCTCCAAAAGAGAGCATCAGCTCTCCCTGTGACCTGCTGCCAGTTTGCGGTTGGTGTTGGGTGCCGGTGAGAGACCTCAGCAGGGCGAGCTGACCCCCACCGGCGGGGCTGGGAGAGCTGCGTCTTTGTCTCCGTTTTGTGAATTCAAATCTTCTGCCTCCAGTCAGGGAAAAGGCACAGGGCCAGGCGGTGTCGGGAGCCGCAGCTCAGGGTTGTGCGCTGCCATCCCTACACCCAGAGCAGCTTTCCTCTGCCACTGCCTCAAGGTCCCCTCCCGCTGTAGGGATCTGAGACAGTTTTTCTGTACAAGCACCAAGATATTTGATTCCTTCCTTTCTGCTGCCATTTACAGAACATTTTCAGCATCATTTCTGCAAAGCTGACCTCACTTCTTACCCTTTTTACAACCTACCAGCTCACGCATCCAACTGAAAACAAAAGCTCACCGTGAAACTGGGAATGCCCTTTTCTCTATTTCTGGTGGTGTCAGTGGGGTCATTATGAATTCTGAGAGTCCCCCAATGGCTACTTATTCCCTTGGAAAAAAATGCCTGCCTTTAATCTAATGGGTTTATCATCACCTTCTAGCTCCTGTATCTTGTTAAATATCTACCAGGAAGTCCTTCTCAGAACACGGTACGGAACGCGAATGTCCCAGCCTTCTCTTGGATGCCGTATCAGTGGGCAGTCCGGCCCAAACCACGACACAGACAGAACTGTTCACGTTTCCTGCTACACAGCCACTTTCCCGGACCACGCAGAATCCCAGCCTGGCCGGGGCTGGAAGGGCCCTCTGGAGATCATCCCCTCCAACCCCCAGCCAGAGCAGGGTCACCCAGAGCAGGTGGCACAGGAACGCGGCCAGGCGGGGTTGGAATGTCTCCAGAGACGGAGACTCCCCCACCTCTCTGGGCAGCCTGTGCCAGGGCTCTGCCCCTCCTGAAGATGAAGTAGTAGTGTTTCAAAACCAAAGACCACCAGTGTTCACCCAGGAGGTTGCTCACCCCCACTGATGCCTGGCTTACGCGATCAGAAAGAGCTCGTTCTGCCTACCTGAGTCATAGACGTAGTCCACCTGCTCCTGCTTGATGACCACAGCTGCTGGGTACGGATGGCTGCTGCTGCCCGCCCGGTTTGCTTGCTCATACCGCGAGTCGTGGTACTCCTGTTTGAAGCCCTGGGGAGGGTACTGGAGGCAGGGCTCAGACATCTGGCGCCGGTGGGCAGCGGGATCTTCCTGGGCCATGCCCTGGGAGGAGGGGAAGGAATGGCACATCTCCACAGGTGGCTGGTACGCTGAGCTAGAAGAGGGGAGAGGACATGAGACGGCTGCTTCCCTGGCCCTCTGATCTCAGCCCTGGCGCAGGGCTGGTTGAGGGACAGAAACTTCCTCGGCCTCAGCCTGTTACTGGGGCTGCGGAGCTGCGCGCAAAGCTGGGGCAAGGAAGAGACCTCAAAGAAAGATGTTTTTGAGGGCAGCTACACAGCCCATCATTCACAGAATCTGGCGGACTTAAGGTCATAGACTTCTTGGAACCCTAGAGAGCAGTGGTGGGTCCCAGGTACTTTGGATGGGGGGGATCCTGTGATTGCTGGAAACCGAGCACTTTTATCTGGATGCTGCGGCCCCTCCTCCCTGAATCTCCAAGGAGGGCAATCCGTCTTGACAGTGGCTGCCTGCTCCTGGCAGTAACTCACCTGTTTTCGTTGAGGTATCCACAGCTGGATATGAGGCGGGGTGGCCCCGCAGGGGTCAGGAAGCTCCTGTCCTGTCTAGGGAACTGTTGGAGCGGTGACTGTATCGGGGTTCCTGGGTTGGGGGACTTGATTCCAACTTGTCTGGGTTGATCATAGGCACTGGGACAGTCAAACAAATATCGGAGCATTACAGTTCTCCAAGAAGGACTTGTGGCAGCACGGGGGGAGAACGCGTCACAGGCAGACACGCTGTCCCGCTGTGCGGCCACCTCGGCCAGAAAACTCCCAGCATAAACTCCTTCCTTTCTGATTATTAGTTGCCCCCACACGCAATAGCCCTTCAAGCAGAAAACTGAGGAAGGTGTCTGTACAGAAGAAGCCATACTAAAATTCAGGCAAGTAGCTGGGACTGTGGGCAACAGCGTCGGGAATTTCCTTGCGGGACAGATTTTTGGAAAGCAAAGTAGAGAGAGGGAGAGGCACATGATAGACGTCAAAACTGCTTCAAAACTGCTCTTAGTGTCAGGAAAGCTGAGGAACAGCACTAGGGAGAAGAAAAAAAGAGGCAAGCCCGGATCTACTCTGCGCAGGTCGGAGCAGGCGTGAGCTGACCCTCTGGCTAATTTGCGTGGCAGCACGCGTGCACTGCCCTTACCCAGCAGGCAGACCAGATTGTTGTCGGAACGCTTCATTATTAGAGAAAGCAGTAGCACTTGATTTCATAACAGCTCCTGTCCCTCCCCTGCGTAAGCCGCGTTACCTGGCATAAAGGCACTGCTCGCTATTGTGGTACTGGAATGGCTGCTTATGGTTGCAGGACAGCGTGGGGTCCGAGGAGGGACTCTGCGGCTCCTTTTTAATCTTAGCAGGAGGACTGTGAAAAGCTACTGTGGGAGAGAAATGAAAGATCAAGTTGACACTTTCCTCGTCTGCGGAGAGACGTTTTTATCAGCCAGTAAAAAGCCAGTTGAGATGCCACCACCTTGTCCTTGTTCAGACGGCTCCGAGAGAAACGAAATGCCAACACGCACAACCCTTCACTGGTCTGTCCTGAGCTCTGCCCTTGATTTAGTAAGGTCTGTGTGATACACCAACCTTCAAAGAGCAAATCTAAGGTAGTGTTAACATGCTCCATGATAATCCAGAGTGCTTTGAAAAGGATTTAGAGAGGGTATTTCCTAACCCGTTCAGGGCTGGGACAGACGTTTTCTGTTATTTCATAAGGGGAAGCAGGCATATACTCTATTTTTCAACACATAGAAGCAAAGTTTTGATTTGCATCATGCAAAATGCTCTTTCATTGACATACCCGGTAAGCGTGTCTTGTGAGTAGCATTACCGTGTAGCACTGCATTAAATTATAGCACATTAATATGATGACACGTCGTGGATTTCCTGATAGTGTCGTTTGTCCTGTAGGACAATAAACGTAAGGTTCTTGTAGACACAGGTACCAAAGCTGAACGTTTTCTGTGGGAAAATATTATTATATGTATTGCATACTCTTACGGGCTGACACCAGGTTAACTTGCTCACAGACACCTGACACGAGCAGTGTTTTCAGGAGCACCCAACCAATTCAGAAAGCTAAAGTCGCTTTTCCAAAGGAACTGCGGCAGCGTTAGAGCACAGCACGAAACAGAAGCCTGACTTACAAGACCTTGCTTTCGCTATAATATACCTCAAAGTCTGAAGAGCAGCTTGCCGGCCTCTCAGCAGCTTCTCTTTGAATTATCTCCTTTCATTAATTAGAACCGGTTTGTACTTCAGCGCTCAGGAAAAAGGCCAGGCCCTTCTACAGGACGCTGTGATCCCCGGGCAGGAGGCTGCCACACTGGCACTCAGCAGCTGCCTGGATCATTTCCAAATGCGGTTTTCCCTTTGTTGGATCTCTTCTGTGCTAACGGTCAAACATCCCTGAACGTGGCATTGGGAGAATATCGTAACTGCTCTGCTCATCCGAAATACCAGTGACAGAAAAAAAAAAGTTAAAAGGTTCCTTGGCGTTTTTGGTGCGCTGCTCTGTGGTCGTAGCCTGATGCCGACGAGGAGGGATATTTCTGGGCTGGTTAGAATTTCATGAATAACAACTATGGGTTGCAGTTTACAGCAACAGGAAGTAGGATGTGGCTATTGTTACTTCTTATGCCTAATTAAATCCAGCAGGGAGCAAAACTTTCTTCACTAGTTCCTGAGGAAAGCTCGTCCTGGCCGAAGGACGTGGTAAGCATCTTCCACCTTTGCCTCTGGGCTCTGCTGCTGCTGTTAGGAGGTCACTGACACTTAGGAAGGAAATAAAGGTAACTCTAGAAAAGTCTAGGCTTGTTTTTAAAAAAAAAAATCAAAACTGTAAGCTTTTAAGATGGCTAGCTCCAGCCCTCCTTCGCCAGCCTACTCCCACCTGTTCAGGCTGCCACAATGCCGCTTGCAAAGCCTGGGACGTTCAGAGCTGTGATTACAGTTTTAAGGATGAAGAGTAACATCCCGATCTGTCAATACCTCATATTTTTGCTGAGTTTATTTCGGGACTGACATGAACCGCACATGCACCAGCTGTCCTCAAGCCATTCTCCTTCCCAGGAAGCTCTAATTGTCCCTTCAGAAGTGCTGCAGCAAGCAGCCATCAAAAGGGCTGGAGAAGGGGCTGCTGCTGTCTCTCTTAGCACGGGATATTAAGGCCACTTTCTATTGTGACCATCCCTCCCCAAAATTAATTTTCTCAGCCAGAAGGGGAAAAAAAAAAACCAAGCCCAAACCTGACCTCTTTTGCCTGCCTCCAGTTTCTGCGTACACCAGAAAAGCCCATCTTTACATCACGCCAGCACCCAATATAAAGAATCAATATAAAGAAAGAAATCCGTGAGATACCAGAATGTCATATTGTTTCTGGCTCCTGTTCCTTCTCAGGGACAACTGGCTCCCGTAGCCCATCCTGGGGCTGCCGTCAGTCGTAGCCGAGGGGCCTGTTCACCACCAGCTCTTGGCACCGTCCAAACTGATGGCAGGTGTGAGAGCGCTGACGCCGTGGCCCTGCCCCACGCCAGGGGTGGGTTCAGTATCCCAAGCGCGACACTCATCATCTGCGCAAACACCCCAGGCCCAGGGACGGGTTGAAAGAGAAAAGGGTCTTTCTATGCCTGGGGCATCCATTTCCCTTCTGTCTGCAGCAGCTCTTTTCAATGTGTAGAGTAAACATCTGAAAATACCCATGTGTTAGCTGAGTCTCAGGGGGAAAAAAAATAATAAATTGCTCTGGTCAGCACACTGAACTCCACTGAAGTTTCAAGAAGCTAGATGTGCTAGGAGCAGCCAATTCTTTCCAGCCCCTAATAGCTGGAACAGGCTATCGCATTACAACTGGCTCATTCATTCATTCGGAGTGAAACACGGGACCAGCCCTCTCCTCAGTTCTAGGTCAAAAAGAGGAAGAAACAAGATGTATGACTCAGAGAACAAGCCCAGCTGTGCTGCAGGGGCAAGGCCAGGGGAAGGAGGTAGACAAGAAGAACCAGTAAAAATGCTTCATTTTAGTTTTCATGGGGAAAACCACCCTGGGCAGAGAGGGGTTTCAGCATAGGAAGGGCACCAAAGTTGACTTTAAGCGGACATCTCTACTCTCAGTTAGCTGCCAGACGTGTACGTGCCCAGGGAATGGTGAGGCATCTTCTCGTAGCCTCGACACGCCTGGCAAACGTCAGGCTCCGCGTTCCTGCAGCTGCTTGCGACTCAGAGCTGTTCACAACAGTCCGTATTCACTTCAGGCGTGTAGCCTTAGCCCAGCACTGGCTTCCAAATGAAACGGTGGCACGCTGTGAGGTCCAGCTGAAGCAGAAAAGAGTTGCGTGGCCACTGTGTGGAAGGTTCCTGTCCGTACGCTTGTACCTGTGCAACGTTCAGCTCCTTTGTAGGGCGAAGTGTGCTTTTACCAGTTGTAGAGTCTGGACACACGCACGCAGTCAGTCTAGTGGGCAGTCCCCAGGAGCAGAGAGCAAGCAGGCTAGCGAGCGCATCGCCTCGGGGATACTGTGCCAGGCAGCACAGACCCATACCTCACAGAGGCCACGCTGGCAGCAGCTGCTCAGCCAGAGGCCACAGAGGTGAGCAGAGCCCCCAAAAAAGCACCTGCAGGAGACACAGCACCAATAATTCCACGTCCAGTCCAATTTCTTTGGCTCTGGGAGGAGTAACAGCACAAATTTTACCTTTGATTGTCACAGGAATGCATTTTCTCAGCTGTTCAGGGGTACTTACTTATTCACACACACACCAACCGAAATACACATCCCTTGAAACCACTCTGCATAAAGGACTGCGGTAGTTACCACCTCACAAAGATAACTTTTGCATTGTCCAGATGTAGACAGCCTTTTTTTTTTTCTTTTTTTCGGTCACCATCACAATGTAGAAATGAGTACTTTATCCTCAATGTCTGGGTGTTGCGTTTATATATTTGTTTGGTTAAAGTGTATCCTGCCCTTCTCCCCTGAGATATGCGATCGCCCCCACGCTACTTACAGTTTTCTGAATGAAAGTCAGGCACAAATTGCTCATCTCTGTCTGGAACCTGAGCTGCCAGGAGAGGAAGGGAAGGCAGGGGGTGGGAGGGAAGAGGGAGGGGGAAAGAGAGAGAGGGGCGAGATTTAGATTCGGCACTTCGTACGGTATAATTAACAGTAAGGCAGAAATAAGCCTATGCAGGAAAGATCTGAGCTTTGTGCTGGGATGCACTTTAGTGACTAGGGATAGTTTCCCTTTGGGATTAATGATTGCAGTCCTTCTGCCCGCAGATTTACCCCTTAACAGCCTGCCAGCTTCTTCCTCCCTTACCTTGGAAATAAAGACAACAGCAAGCTTATTAGCTCAGGGTTCACAGTCTTCATTAGAAACAGAACAGGTAGGGATTTTTAAGCATTTTGCGTAGGAAAAACAACCGATCAATTTGGAAAGGCTATGCCGCAATGATGAGCAGAACAGGAAGCATCTGCGCCTTCGTATACAATCTTTTCAGGAGCTGCAGAAGCAGCGGATGGCTTGGCACTAGTGGAACAGGCTACCACTTGTACATCAGCCGGAGGAGACCATTTCAGAAGAAAAAAAAAAATAAGAAGTTATCCAGTAGCAGGAGAGGGAAGTTGTTAATAGCGCCTTGCATGTATGCATGATTTCGCAAATGGGAAACGTAGGAGGAAGTGCTGGTGCAGTCACAGGGAACCTGACAGCAAACAGCTGCTCTTTCCCCACAAATCAGTGCACTAAAGCTTATTTGTAGGCATCTGCCCTGGGGACAGCACTGTTAGTACAGCTCCAGGACAACAGCAAGGTCTACGATATTTAAGTATTCCAAAGATTGCCTAATAAAGGCATCTGAAAGCCTGCAGAGGCCTCATGTGCCTCGGAACAGCCCACCTCACTCGAACAAGTTGCTGCTGAACGTGGTAAGCAGTGAAATAGTTAACAACAGTGAAATAGTTAACAACATCAGCTTCGCAGTGTTAAGAGGCTTCAGGTTTAATGCCTCCTTTAGAGAAACTGGTGAGGCTCCTGCGTGTCTGTCTGCTGACCCGAAAAGTCACTTTATGAGGAGATGCCTCTTCGTGGCTCGGGGGTTCACATTTATTCTGGCTACCGTGCCAGTTGCCAGAAGAAAATTTAAAATTTTATATTTGTTATATACTTCCAATACAGATAGACATTTTCTTGTTCTCCGCCCGAACTATAATTATACTTAAAATAACTGGGATACCTAATCAGATGTTTAAAGCCTAAGCCCAGGTTTATTTCAGTCCCTCAGACTGCACGTATCCACCCGTGCCTCGCCATCTCCCGCGCCGTTCTCGAGATGCGGAGCACCGTCACTAGAGCTGGCTGACTAAGGACACGCAGAGCAGCGCATCTCTCCTCCTTGCAGTCAGCACGGATAACTAACTACCTGCCCAGAGGTAAAAACGGCGTAGAGGAAAACTAGATTTTTAGTACCAAGGCCTAGGATTTTTCAGCACCTCTTTCTTTTAAGAGTCATCTACATGCAGACGTTATTCTGCAAAGGAGAAATCGGGTGTTAATTTACACTACTAAAAATATTCTAAAATGCTAACACAGGGATACCCCTATGCATGAAATCGCACAAATACATATATTGACACATATACACACGTGTATGTGCTTTAAATTTGTTAACATTTTTCTTATGACTGATAGTTTGTTGTGAAATTATATTTCCAGTTTGCTTCCTTCCTAGGTTTGTTCCTCTTATTTCAAAAGTAACACCAAGAACTGTAAATAAAATAGCTAAATTTCTTAAGTAAATGTGGCAGAGGCAGAGAATAAATAACACATTTCATGTTTTCACTTTCTTTTTCTTCTGCATTGTTTAGGAAGGCACTCTTAAGTTTTCAGTTGCCTTCTCGTGAACAAATGCTACCATACAGACACGTATAAGACATTAATGAAAAAAAATATTATTTTCACCATTCAGGAAAATAATTTGACATACTGGTGAATACAGAAAAACAAATGACGGTTTGCTTCAGAGGGCAACTTTTCTTCTTAAAAGTCTGGAAATGGGAGTCACCATGGGAGAAAGTAGCTCCCTATATACGCGGTCTAAAATAATACACTAGGATATTAAAACAGGCATTGAATTTCCCAGAGATTTCACTTGGACTCTGACTAGATGCTATGAGCTATTAAAAAAAAATAAATAAATCTGCCTTATAATTTACTAATCACGTATAAGAGCAGATTACCTCTTTCGATACAGCGCTGTGAGACCACGTGTGACCTTCCCTTCACCCCAGGATACTTATGAATTTATTCTACGAAGATTTTGCTGCAGATTGTAAGAGATTCTATGCCAGTTCTTTAGAACAGTGAGCTAGAAATATTATAAAGCCTTAGAAAGCCTAAAACTGAAAGTCTACCAGAAATCAATCCCAAGAGAAATTTATCTTATTGGCAGCTCAAGGTTTTTGAAGATTTAAGAGAAACCAGTCTGGAGCTTGCGTGCACATTCAGCAGATCTATTAGATGACCAGCGATTAATACCCATTTTTCTGCTCTGATGTAAGTTAGGTGTTTCCATCCCGGAAGAGCCTCCAGGTAATTCCTCTTTCATCCTTGCAGCCCTTACACTCCTGAACACTGCCTCATCAACGTAACCGCATTTCAGCTTGAAACGAACAGAAACCATTTGATTATTTTTTCTTTCCCCCCTTAATAATCTTACTTAGTTGGCAAATACCTTTTTGGAGGTTTAAAAAAAGAACTGTTTGACAGGATTGTCCTTCGCTTGTCGTAAAATTAGGGGAAATAACCCTGCTCAAAATGCCATGCGTATTTTTATATTATTATTGTTAAATAGTCGCTATATCACAGTAAGTACTTTTAGATTTATCAAGAGTCTGTACTTGAGGATGTGTTTTGAATTTTCGAGAAAATGGATCACTTGTAGTACTGGAATTAGCGCAAATTCACAATACTGTTTAAAACTAGTTTCACTTGGAATTAACGGGATTCCCTGGGATTTGAGGTTTTCTCTTCCTTGAGGTCACAAGGCAAAACAATTTAGACACCAAACTGAACGGTGTGTAAATTACAGGAAGGTCCCCTCAAAGAATTATCTTAAAAAAGAAAAAAAAAAAAAAAAGTTGAGAAGCATTTTGTTCTCCAAATTAAAGAATAGTTTATTGTTTGCTTAAGAAAATATCGACGTTCTGGCAACCAACAAAGATTGAGTGACAAATTAGCATAAAATCCAACCAGTTACCAGGAGCCTGAAAGGAAAATTGTAACCAGGAAAATGGGCCAACTGCCAAGTTCCATTCATAAGCAAATACCCAGCACAATGGTGTGATTCATGCGTCTTCATTTACACAAGCCAGAGGTTGGCGAGTCCGAAAAAAAAAAACTACTTCGTGTTTGGAGCTAGGCAAACAAAGCAAAGGAGCAGGACAAACATCAAAAGACAAACAACTGAAAGAGGAGCGAAACGCAACAGGGCCGGGGGAAGGAGCCTACCTTCTGTCAGCCAAGTCTCCTGGAACTGGCTCAAGTCCTGGAAGAGCTCTGCGTGGAAAGGGAGAGGTTTCCTCAGCGGACAGCGGGATGCTCCAGCGACGGAGATCCGGGAGGAACGAGGAGGTGGGGGCGGAGGCGCGGGGGGAGGACCCGGTCCCTGCCCCGGAGTCTTCCCGTCCCCATCCCTCCCTCCAATCCCGGCCCCCCCCTCACCTTCCGAATCCCGCGCCGGCGGCGGGCCCGGCTCCCCGGCTCTCTTCCTAGCGCCCATCAGAGCTCCGCCGCCCGGAGCCTGGCCCGGAGGCTGCTGCGGAAGGAGCAGATCAGCGCGGGGTCCCTGACCGGAGCGGGCCCGGCCCGGAGCCCCCCCGCCCGGCGGAGCCGCCGCTCACCTGCGGGAAAGTGAACGGCACCTGCTGGTCCAGGTACCCCTTCATCCTGCCGCCCGGGCGCTGCCTCCGCGGGCGCGGAGCCGCCGCCTCTCGGCGGGCACCTGCGGAAGGCAGCGGCCGGGCCGGCCCCGCCGTGCGGCCGCCCCGCGCCGAGGTCAGCGGCGGCGGGACGGGCGACGGGCGGGCAGCGGGGCTCCCCGCCGCCCCTGAGAGGCGACGATCGCGCCGCAGCTGCCGAAACTTGTGATACGAGGCGGGACCGAGCCCGCCAGCGCCCAGCCGGGCCGAGCCCCCGCCGCCCCGGGCCGGCGGGTCCCCGGTGGCCGCCGCTCGCCCGCGGAGCCCGGGGCCGCCCCGCCCCGCCGCGCCCTCAGGCCGCCGCGCGCCCGGGAGCGGCCGCCCATTGGCGCATCGCCGCGCTCAGGGGCCCGTCTCGCTGCTCCTTTGTTTCATTGACTTTTTTTGTGAATGAAGCCGGGGGTTAGGACACGCCCGCCAATCCCAGCTCTTCCTGGCCCTCACCCAGTCAAAAGTGGGAGGAGCTTTAGCCTTCGGGGCCAATCAGACCGCAGCACTCTGGAATTCATTCAAGGACGGAGCTCCCATTCATAAGAAAACCTCCCGAAGTTCATTCATGAAAGCCTGCAAAGGCGCTCCAGCCGTGCTTAGCCTGCGCTTTCCGGCTCCCACCCAGCGTGGCACACGACCGGGCCTGCCCGTTCTCACGCGCGCTGCAGTCGTTTTAAAACAGTCTTCAGGCACGTTCAGTTCAGTTCTGGGGAAGTTTTTTAAGTTTCAACAAGATTTGGAAAAAAAAAAATAAAAACCTCAGTCATGCATCTGGAGTGAAAATAATTAAAGCCCTGGCTACCAAGATCGGTTTTACTCTCACAAATGTTTAGGGACAAGAACACATAGGAAAAACCTAGTCCTGGGATTTGCACACCAAAAAAGTGGGATTGCGTGCTTTTGTGCATAGCAGGTGCTGTCTTCTGTGCAACGCACATGCATCGTGTTATTTTTTCAAATTTCTCCTTTAAAGTTCCATGATCATATTTAACATTTATTGATCCTATTTATCCTACAAAAAAAATACCAGTTACAGTTGGGACCTGGTGATAAGAAGATAATCATTCGTGGAATGATTGGAAATTCTGGAAGAGAAAAAGAAGGAAAGGGGAAAGATCCCTAAGGCTGACTGGAAATTGTACATCTTGGACGTGTTTTCTCTATAGCTAACACCACCAGTGCGATCTGCTTACATGCTTGCTATGAAAGGGGTATCTGTTATGCAGAATGACATGTTTAAGTATCTGGACAATATATATTTTGATCTTCACACTAGCAGGCTACAGCTCCAGTGCTCCCAGAACCCCACTCTGCCAGGACGCCTGACTGAAACACAGTTCTAACCTGTCTATGAGAGCAGAACGAACACATGCTAATTGTCAGGAAGTTTACATCCAGCAACTGCTCCCACGTCCCCAAACATTGTACACGCGGTTAGATACAGCGCTGGAATTTAAACTGACTCTGAGAAGATCACTGAAGCATATGAGTTAATCTTTTGAATTTTCAGTTTTACTGAATTTGTTTCTGCTCCGTATATTTTGTAACAATCTATTCAGGCTCTTAATTTTAATCTAGTTTTATCGGAAGAGAATATTTCTCCCAGTTAGATTGTTGTTAGGCAATTTATACTTCAAATGTCTTACAAAGTCTAAGTGTCAACAGATATTCACGCTTTGCACTTTTACCTACGCACGTCGTAGCAAACCGGCGGTTTGACTCTCATTTATTAGCGCTACTTTTCCTGGTTAAGAGATAACGCAACCTTTGTTACTTTAGATGTGATTTCAATATACGGCTGTGCTCTGAACTCTAAACCGGATGGGATTTTCTACTGTAATATTGGTTTACTTTGTGGTGCTCTGATTTCCCATCCAACTGGCAGTTACAGAACTGCTGATGGAGGAGGAGCCTTGGGTCTCAGCACAGTTGTCTTTCCACTTCCCTGTCACTAAGGGAGACTAGAGATTCTCTCGAGAACAAGCCTTGCGAGGAGCGGCTGAGGGAGCTGGGGGCGTTCAGCCTGGAGAAAAGGAGGCCGAGGGGAGACCTTCTCGCTCTCTACAGCTCCCTGAACGGAGGGTCGGTCTCTTCTCCCAAGGAACAGGTGATGGGACAAGAGGAAACGGCCTCAAGTTGCACCAGGGGAGGTTTAGGATGGATATTAGGAAAAATTTCTTCACCGAAAGGGTTATCAAGCCTTGGAACAGGCTGCCCAGGGAAGGGATGGAGTCACCATGCCTGGAGGGATTTAAAAGGCGCGTGGTCGTGGTGCTGAGGGACATGGGTTAGCGGTGGACTTGGCAGTGTTAGACTTACGGTTGGACTCGGTGATCTTAAAGGTGTTTGCCAACCGAAATGCTTCTGTGATTCCTAGTCAGAGCGGTCACTACAGCTGATGAGTGCGTGCGTGTGGATGAAAAAGCAGAAGGGCGCAGCGTGGGTGTGAGCTCCCGCGACCGAGGGTGTGCGTTTGACACAGCCAAGTCACCGTTTGCACGAACCAGGCAGTAATGCTGGTGGGTTTTTTTTTTTGCTGTGACTGAGACATGTTGCCAGGACTATCCATTACTTTTTCTATTGATTTGAATTAAATTAAAATCAACTCATTCCCGTTTGTATTGGAACCTTTCTGTAATGTGAATGTCTGTACTTGTTGACATATGTGTGTGTGTTTACACCTACACATACCTGTGTAGGATACCTGAAATTTTCCTAACACCCATAAAAGTACTCCACAGAAGACAAACTACGTAAAAGGCTTTTTTTGAGGGCTGCACAGAGGCAGGATCTGGGACAAACTTTGCAGGTGTTTTATTGCTCTTGAGCCTGTAAAAAACGCCACACAGCCTAATTAGAAGCACGGTATTAATTAGGGCTAGACATACTGGCCACTTTTTTTTTTGTCAAAGCAATTTACTATCAGTAAAAAGCTAGAAAGCACGAATCCCAGTGCTAAAGTTAAAAAGCAAATGGACACATGGAACTAAATTGCTAAATTTATCATTTAAAGTACCTCATGACTTTGAGTCAATTTCAAGATATTTGGGGATTTGGTTTTTTAGTTTCAATTAGCTGGGTTTGACATTAATATAAAGCAATGCGCTGTTCCTTTTGTCTCTAGGAAATATTCTGACTCCACTGAGTAGGATTCAATAGGTCCCAGTATCCAGGCAGGAATTAGTGATAAAAAGAGAAGAAGCATAAAATTCACAAAACCAGAAAAATATTTTTCATCCACTGGTCTGGGCAACTTAGTCCAGTTATTTGACCCATTTCACTTCTATGGTGATCTCTTGGGCTGGAAACAAAAAGCACATAGTGCATGGCCTCAAAAGCAAAGAAACCTTTCAGGAACAGTCCAAGAGATGCAGGAACGGAATGGGGCAGTCCTTCTGATGGCACGGCCGCTCTCGATGGGGAGTTAAGTGTCACAAGGTGAAACTGATGCTGCTGATCATGAGCAAGGCTGTCTCTGATTACCCCTTGATGACAACAATGGCCTTGGGGGGGGCTGAACCACGCTTTAAATCACTTTGCCTGGCCACCTGCCTCCTCCTGCTGCCTGTGCTCTCCTTCGTGATCTGTGTGCATCCTTCCTTCTGTTCTTGTAAAATGGAAACAGTAAAAATACTGTTGGGAAATGATTTGGAGGATGTAGAGTTTATAAACAGGGCGCGAGAGAGGAGAGGTGGCTTGGATTCCTGCGAAAGCTGCTGACTTCACGTGAGGAAATATTCGGGATAGGCAAAAGGTTAGTAGAAATTATAAAGAACAGATTACATAGCTTGCTTGCTTGATGCTTTCTCCTCCGTTCCTCATGTGCTTGTCGTACAAATATGTCACGTTTGTTTTCAAAAGCTGACTAATCAAATGTGGGAAAATGATTGTGGGGTTTCTCTTTGTAGGCTTAGCAATTAGCATTCGGGGTGATTGATTACCTTCTACTACTTTTTTTCTTAAAGCGTAGAGCGTGTGAAGGGTTCAGAAGCGATACACAAACCAGAGGAGAACTGGTTCTTGCTTACAAAGCATTAGCAATAGATTTATTCCAAGGGTGTAATCCCCACTGCGCGAGGTGTGGCATTGGGCTGTCCCTGCAGCCCCAGAGCCCCTAGAAGTTTGCTTACGAGACTCGCCGTGCTTTTCGTCTCTAGGTGACTTTCCATAATGAAAGCGGTCCCAGTGCGCAAGGAGTTGTCTGGGTGGGTTTCTGTAACCTTTGTGGCTGTCTGAGAGGCAGCGCAGAGACTCTGGAGAAAGCAGTTTTCTGTAAGGTCTTGTGAATAAAACCTCCCTTTTAGGTATTCCTGCCAGCTGCTTTTTATAATGCTCTGAATGAGAGAAGACAGTTCAGGCACTTTGTCTGCAGGAAGGAAGCAATTAAATTATTAGCACTTTGAGAAATTAGATGATGTAAGTTATGGCAGAAAAAGTTTAGCAAAATGTTGTAATGTAAGAAAACAATTAAAAAGAATTATATAAGGTTGGGTGGCTTCTTTATTGTGATAGAGTGAGCAGTTAATTGATTGTCACATTGCTATAATGTATCAGGGCGGTTGTGAGAGCAAATAGAGAAACGTCTGACCAAGTTGTATGGAGACGGGGCGCAGGCAGAGGGACGTGTCTTCTAGGGAAATGGAAGCGAGCAGCCGCCTCCCACCCTCAATCCCTTTTCCCTGGATCCTGTGAAGAGAAGGGAAGTACAGAGAAATTCCCTATCATGTTCTTCAGCTTCCAAAACCTAACGCTGCAAGGTCACACGTAGTTAAGGCTGTGTGTAGTTACACGTAGCTCTCCTCACGACAGGGATGGGAGATGCAGAAGAAAATGGGAGCAGCTCAGAGGTTGCTCTGGCAGCACCGGCAACGGAGCCCTGCGGCTTTGGACAAGCCCTGCCGCCGGCAGCCTCTTTCTTTCTGAGAGCACTCACGAATCTGCAAAGGCTCCTGGGCTGTTAGTCAGAGGTTTTCTGAAAGGAGCTGGAAGAAGATGATATCCTTTCCCATGAGGCCATTGCACTTTGTTTAGCACGGAGAAGCGTGCAGCCTCTGGCCAGGAAAGCAGCTGTACTAGAGGAAAGGAAATGAAGCTGGGAGTAGCAAGTTGCAAATCACTCGTGTCGTTGCTCTGAAGAATTATTTTCTTAAAATCTTTGAAGACAACTCTGTGCTTGCTGGTACTCACAGATTTCACGCTATGCGCAGGCAGTCTTCTGCTTCGCTTTGAGTATGGCTCGTACCTTTGCTGTGACCGCTTGGGTCCTGCCCTGCAGCTCCATGAAGCTCAGAAACAAACCCAAAAAACCTGAACTAGTTTCGGGTCACAGACGGCATTCCCCAGGGCGGATCAGGAGCATGCGTGCACGCCCACCAGCCTGTCCCTGGGGCTGGGAGGGGTCCTGTTTGCAGCCCCACCGCTGTCTGCATCTGGGTGAGCGCGCTCAGCTTCTGTGCCTCGGTTTCTCATCTGCAGAGGGGTGAGGTATCTGGATACTTCACGGGCACGGGAGGCACATCATTAATTAGCACATGCAGAGTACTGAAGTTGACCAGAAAGGGGAAAGGATTGCATTAAATCTGTTGCAATGAAAGTTATGATAATTATAAGCATAATAATCGCTTTCTTATAAGACAGTTTGGCACCTTTATTGCTCTAATTACAGAAATCATAGCAACTTCTCCCTAAATGTCCACATTGCTACTTAAAACAAAGGCATTGAAAGGCATACGCAGGTGAAAGATATGTGTGGGCCATCACTCTGCAAAGTGTTATGGATTCGGGGAAAAATCTGGAAGGCTGGAAGGGAGTCACACAGCTTGAGCACAACGAAGAATATGATGCTGAGCAAAGCTTAGAGGAGTTTAGAGCATGGAGCCTGCGTTGTTCAGGGGTCAAAAGGCAGCTGTACCTTTTTTGTAAGGCATCTGAAGAAATGCCTGCCTTGATTACCACTTTGTGCTTCTAACACGCATGACCTTAAGGCTCCCAACCTTTTTTTGTATAGGGCAAAGCAACACCATGAAGCATTAAAAGCCAAGAGTATGAGAAGAGGCCCCCTCAGTGTAGTCAGATCTGCAAGCTCTGCTCTCTTTCCCTTTCTTTGCTCTACTCCTCAGTTTTCACTGTTTAAAAAAAAAAAAAAAAGAATAAATTCTGCCCTAAAGCACTCGGCTCGGTTTTGTCATGAAAGTGGTGATGTCCTGGCTGCATCTGCTCCTGTGATGCTGGCTGTTGTGCAGCTCTTCAGCTGGGGGATGTTTGTGTGGCTGCAGGGATGCCCAGGGATAAACACAGAGACACTACTGGAATAAGGGGCCACATGCAAGAAGCAGGGATTTATGTCTGCAACGCTTGGCCGTGCAGCTGACTTGTACTGCAAAGAAAAAGGACTAAAGCAAAAAAGGAGGTAAAGAAGGCGCTGGTAATCACCAAGGACTCAATCAAGGCGGGAGAGAGCAACCCAGACTTCGCTTCTCGCTGTAGAGAGGCAGCGTACCAAGGCAGGACACGTAGCTGTTAGCAGGTACTAGCAACTTATCCCATTATGGTTGAAGTAACCACCAATAAAACCTAATCAATGAAATCCCTTTTAAGTTGGTTGGATCAGTGACCCAGAAAATAGCTCCCCTGCAGAAAAGGAAATGATAGTCTATAAAGTGAGAAGTCAATGGGAAAAATCTATTAAAGCGAGTGAGCTATAAGGAGACCTTTGGTGTTAACTGAAACCTTTTGGAAAGAAGCCACAAAAGCCAGAGCAGACTGTTAACCCTCCGAGTGCTGCCGTGCCAGAAGAGGGCCATCTGTCCTGCTGTAGTCCCGTAGAGGGCACTGCAGACAGCCCCGCGCACACCTTGGCCATTCCCTCGTTGGCGAGGAGATGCCGATGGGGTGGAATGAGATGCAGCAGGAACACCCGGGCCATCGGGCAGGCTTTCGGGCTCAGCTGAGAAGTTCCACAACAGGGAATTGCAGAGGCCCCCGCAGCGTGGGTGGTGACGACGGTGATCGCTGGGCTAGTGACAGGCAAGACTTTGAACTGATTTCTCCCCCTGCCCAACAATCAATTCGCTGTACGCCTAGAATTATCACTCGGCTTCTCTTTGCATTAAGGGAGTCAGCCAGAAGCCTAGTAATCAGCGTGGCATCTTGAGCCGAAGACAGTACGGAAGGTGAATCTGGGAAACCCAAGAGCGCGTTACCAAGGAAAGGGTTTTCTGGCACCCAAATTCAAAATAACCCACCCAACAAAAGAAGGTGGGGGAAAAAAAAAATTATTCCATTTATCATAGGCTTCTCCTTTTGGTCCCAAAAGCAGCCGTCTGTTGTCTAGCTTCAGACAGTATTGATTGATTGTTAAGACTAGAAGACAAAAAGCAGAGTCTCTGCCTTGCTACTGCCTCTTATCAGGAAATCGTTCTGTTATGTCAGAAACTAAACAGGGATCCAACAGACATGGGAACAGAATAAAATCACAACAAAACTGGGAAAAGCATCTTGAGAGAAGTTATTAATTAATACGGACCTCCTGAAAATCTAATCAGTCAGGTTATGCTATGCATTAAATTCCAGCTAAGCCCGATTTGGCTCAGTTAACTTGTAAAATGTTTTTACAAAGCGCTGGATCATCCACATTCATTACGTAAAAATGAAGGGAAATTCAGTAATGCAAATTAAGTCAGGTATCTAGGAAAATCGGTTACCCAGAGCTGGCTCTTGATCAATCAATACAGACTTTATCCTTGCTCATGAGTCCCTGTAAAGAAGCTAAGAACATCCATGTGGAAGCAGAAGTAGCGGTCAAATCTGTTTCCTCATTTTCAGTTTTAAAAGTATTGGAAGGAATACAGCAAATTTGCCCCCTGGGACACTTAGCCCCTTTTGCTTTTCTCTTCACTTGCTGCCTCTGACTTTTTTTTTATTACATGTAAGAAGAAAAGAGTTGGGGGCGGGGGAAGAAAGCTTGTAAACACCGGGAGACGGGGTGAAAAACATGTGTAACCTCTGCGCAACCCTTTTTAAAAGCAGTAAGAAAAACCCACAGAATTACAATTTGAGAAAACTTATTTTCTAAAGAAGCCGCCCTGGGACTGGAAGGTCATAGAGCTGCAGGAGCTGAGATTTTTTTTTTTTCTTCCTGTAGTAACCGTTATGTTAAAAGTCCAGATTCTGAAAGTCTGAAAAGAGGATCAGGGTTGTTTTTTTTTTTTACCTTGTTTTCTTTATAAACTGTTTAGTCCTGGTGTTTGGCCAAGTAGGCTTGGCAGAGAGAACTTGGTGCTTAGTGAGGGGAAGAAATGAGTCATCGTTTACAGCACAACGCCCTTTCTGAATGAAGCCCCTGGTGGGGTGGGGTTCATGCTGCTTTGCCAGACAAACTGGTATGCGGCATACCGAAAACCTAAAGATACACAAATAAGAATATGTATTTTATATGAAATGAATTTAAAATTTACAATTTAAAAGCCATTTTAAGTCAGCATAAACGTACCTCATGAAATAGTCCACCCTTGGTCTTGAAGGAGTGAATAGTGTCGTCTCTTTCTGACTGTGGACATATTTATATGGGGAAGCTAGGAAAGTCCCCTTCCTAACCCCGCCGTAAGTAAAGGTAAATGGTAAAAGACACGAGGAGACACCGCTGTTCAAGATGTGTGCCCTCCCTGGAGCTGGGGAAGGAGCCATCTCTGTGCGCTTTGGGGTGTGGGGATGATGAGGTTCCTGAGCAGCAGATCCCAGAATCCCAGTCTGCCGGGGCTGGAAGGGCCCTCTGGAGATCATCCCCTCCAACCCCTGGCCAGAGCAGGGTCACCCAGAGCAGGTGGCACAGGAACGCGGCCAGGCGGGGTTGGAATGTCTCCAGAGACGGAGACTCCCCCACCTCTCTGGGCAGCCTGTGCCAGGGCTCTGCCACCATCACAGTAAAGAAGTTCCTCCTCCTGTTGAGATGGAACTTCCCAGGGGCAAGTTTGTGCCCGTTACCCCTTGTCCTGTCCCCGGGCACCACTGAGAAGAGCCTGGCCCCATCCTCCTGACACCCCCCCTTCCAGTATTTATCAGCATTGATAAGATCCCCCTCAGTCGCCTTTTTTCCAGGCTGAAGAGACCCAAATCCCTCAGCCTTTCTCCATCAGAGAGGTGAGGAACAGCCTTGTCCCACTAGATCAAAGGCTGCATCTTGCTGGAGCTGCTGGCCTCCTGCACCTCTGCCAGCCTGGCCAGATCCCAAACCCCTCAATCCCAGAAGCGTTTGCAGCACGGGAGTGTGCCCTTGCTCTGCTGGCACAAATCAGGCAGGAGCAGGGAGTAGCTCATCTGTGTGAGTTTTTTTCAATGTCTGGATGGTCAGAAGCGCTTCCCGCCTTGGGCGCAGCACAGGGTACACCAGTCAAGATGCTGCTTGGTTTGTTGGGAGGGATAGCAAGGAGTTGCTCGGACCATTGCTCAGTCCTGTTTTGCGCTCTGTATCATCTGTAGTCCCCCCAGCTCATCTCCTTTCCTGCCAGTGAAGGAACTTTGTGCTCTTTTCGTGAAGGTGTCCCTCTCAGCAACCCCTGTGCGCTGCAGAACCTCCCGAGCAAAGACAGCCCCCCGTGGCTCCTCCTGTTTACTCCAGCAAAGAACGAAGTGATTAATGAGGCCCCAACAGATCTTCTCTCCTCGCGTCCCCAAGAGAGGCACAGCTGAATAAACACCCCGTGTTGTTGCGGGCTGCTCGGTTGGGAGTTAAGCGGCAGGTAGCAGAGAGCGCTGCCAAACGTAGTTATTGCCCCACTCTGCATCCACTGACGGTCTTGCAGATAAGAGTGGGTCAGAAAGATTTATAACGAGAGAGTTACATTCCTAGCTGTCCCTGTGCTGGAAGTGGAGCGCTCTGGGCTTCCACTGGGGGTGGGGGATGACTCGGTCTCCTGCTCTTCCGCTCTTTCGGCCCGTGCCTTTAGATGGAGTCTCTGAGATGTAGCGTAGATGATCCAGTGTAGGCTGGGTTTTGCCAGATCATCTCTGCCCTTGTACAGCTTTTTGCACCGCTCCATAGTGATAATTCCTTTTTCCTAAGAAGCTTTATATGTTTTGGGCTCATGTGCCTGTGGAACAGTGTGCCAAGACCCTCTTACGGCCCAAGCAGGTAAAGGGTTAATGCACTCACCTTCACCTGCTGGCAATTGGAATGTGTAAGTAAGGTTGGGTTAAATAAGAAGCCCAGGATCCTACAGAGAGTTCTTATAACCCCGATGCCTGGGCTTGCAACAATTTTTCCTTCTCTCCTTCGCTTCCTCTGCCTATTTTGATAGACGTTGGCAGAATAAAGTTGATGTTTCTTCTTAAAAAAAAAATATAAATAGTATCTTTGGGCAAAATTTTCCCATGAAATGACTTCTGTGCTGATGAAATCTTTCTGTTTCATGGCCAGGGAAGTGGTAGCGTAGAAGAAGGTGGGCATGCTGGAATGAGTTTACTCCATTTTATTTTTATTTTTTTTTTCTTGAATAACACGAGTTCCAAAACAATGAGATCAGGCGTGTTGCTTTCAGGTAGACGAGCCTTCTGAGGGGCCTGTGTTTTCCTGTGACTCGTGTCTTCTCTTCTCTTGGCGATATTCTTGTCTGGTTCAAGGTGCTTCTCTTTGAGCTCTAGAATAATTGTGACTTTGTCCCCCTCGCAGAATATCAAATCCTCTGAGCTGAGGCTAACGCCATTTAACACAAAGCTATTCAACCTATGAAAGACGCTGGTCTGCATCTCAGCCGATGTGGTGGCTAAAGCAATATGAATGCTTAGATCCATATGCTATAGGTTGGGGTTTGGTTTACTTTTTTTTTCTTTTAAACAAAAAAGCCCAAGATAACAGTACAAGACCTGCAGTACAACATCTTATCCCTGCGCTCTGGGAGGTATGTGAGTGCTGGAAGGAGTAGGGAAGCGTCGTCTGTGAGATTTTTCGATCTTTCTTAGTGCTTTTGAGCTCCACGGGTTGTTTCGTTGGCTTTTGTCTGAATGCCAACAAAAAAACGGGGATTAAAAAACTAAACCAAAACAATGAAAAAAAGGAACGAAACTAAGTCTTCAGGATGTGTACAGTGCTTAGGTGTAATAACATGCCATCAGGAGACAGCTTCTTCCTTTCCCGTCCAAAGTTAGCAAGAATTGAGAAACAGAGTCATAACTAGGAAAGAAAACGCCGGTGAATTTTTTTTCAAGGCAAATCGGTATTGAGTTAATTTATTCTCATGTTGCATTTAACTTCTGAACTGTGATAAAGTGACTCGGGCTTGAGAATGGAGTCACTCTTCTGTAATCCTTTTTCTAAAGCCCCTGGAGAAGAGGTAGCTGTTTATTTCAGCCGTATACAGCAGGGCACCCCATGCCTTCTGCTGCCGGCTCCCGCTGCTCAGGGTCACAGGGTGCGCGGCACAGCCCGCTGGCTCGGGATCAAGCTCAAGGTTCTCGAGTGATGGAAAAACGCTTGATGCTATTTTTCAGTGGGCTGTCTGAGTGAACGCAGGGACACTGTAACTAGGACTAATCCCACCTTCCTCTGAAATTTCCAAACCTCTCCCTGCCCCCCCGCCTCCCTGTCAGATTCCAGACAGATGAAATTTTCTTGGCGTAGACCCATTCCTGGCAACATCTCTCCTCTGAATCAAGATAAATCAGGACTTGGAGGTTAACCGATTGACAGTGTGGGAAGAGAAGGTGCCTGGCTTTGTAGATCAAATACAGCCTCCTCTGCCCACTGCTCCGCCTTCTCCCTCCGCTCCGGCTCGTGCCGTTTCTCATTTTCTGGAAAACGGCAATTTTCATTCGATTCCAAAGGGTGCTGAGCCCAGTTGATAGCGTTGTTTGTATGATAGTGTCGAGAGTGTGAGTACATTCCTCAGATCCTAAATCATCTCAACCCGACCCCAATTAACTACAGACCCTGCATTTCGTTTCTCTGGGTTCTTAGCAGCCATAACAAATTAGGTCATTCTGTGCCAGTGAGACATTGGAGCAGACACCACCGGGAAAGTCACAGGGGACTCTGGGATCCAGTTGTGTTGCGGGAAGAGCGAAGGAGACCGAACGGGTCATTTCTTCCTATTGCTTTCTAAATAGGAGCCACAGGATACCCAGCAGCATAAAGGATTTTCATCAGGATACAGGAAAACTACGTACCTTTAAGTTTTGTTTAAATTTTGGTCACATAATGAGGCAATCTGACACCTACGGCTACCTATTTTGCACAAAAGGATTTAGTCGCACCTGTCCAAGCCCTTGGGCAAAAATCCAGCCGACCGGTCACACACGTCATGAGCTCAGACTTACGCCGTGGGCATCTGAATTGTCTTTCCCTCTTGAAGCCGCCCTCATTTTTATGCAACACGCTGCAAACGCTGCACGGGGCTTGTGTAAGAGACGGTGCCTCTGGCACTTAATGGGCTTGGAAAACGCGCTGCTGGAGAGGTGGCGGTTGATAGATCTCTCGGCTTGAAGAGATTCCCCTGAGCTAGCGCAGCACCACCGAGAAGGATTCGTTGTGCTGTGGAATAAGAACTTTTTGAGCTCAGTGTGACCCGGATATCAACCAGGAGTGGAAAGGATGCTGAATCCATCCCTCCAGAGGCTCAGAGTTGTAATTTGGATTTTCCTGTTCAAATCCATGGTTTTTTTTTTCTTATAATTCACTGGTTTCACTGTTATTTTACCAATAACGTTTATCTTGTTCACTTATTATTAAGTCATAAAAGTGCAGTAACAACACAATAATGGTGGATAATCAGAAATTCCGTCCCTATGGAAAGGCAATCAGATCACATCCCTAAGGACCACCATCAGGAGAAATTTCTTAGGTCCCTTCTCCTTTAAAAAGCCCGTGTGATAAGACGCAAAGAGATGCAGAATTGAATCACAGCTGTACAAGCCCCCAAGATCTAGCTAAGGAAACGTCCGTACTGCCTGGGACTCTCTGAGGTTCAACATTTCTAATGCCTCTACCTCCCAGACAGCTCGTATCCTAGACCGGAGCAGGCCACCAAAATCCTTTATTAATATATTATTGGTTATAGCGTAGACATTACACAGCATGGAAAAAGGGAAGCTTTTGGAGAATGGGCCTTTGCAAACTGGACCCAGGGTAGAAGTACAGCGCTTGCATTTTGGATTAGTAATTTGTTGATAGGCAAGTCCTAAAACTAGAAAGCTTTCAGGCTGGGTGTGAACAGGTGATTGTGTTTTCTGACATAATTCTTGGCACACGGCAGCAGTGCTGTACCCGACCGTTTCCTCACCTGCCGCATCGGGAGTTGGAACGCGTAACTTTGCAAACAGCGGTCGCGTTTGCCTTCGCCTCCGCTGGGGTGGGAACAACCGGCCTTAAAGGGAAGGTTTAACGTGTATAACAGGAGACATAAGTGACCACGGGCAGGAATTCCTCCGAGATGGGAGCAGGGGCTGAACGGAGCAGCAGCGTGCACTTAAGCACAAATTCCAGTACCTGGCAAACAACCAAGGCAGGCACCCAGTCCACTTTCTCCCTGCTGTGCCTGAAGAGCTTCTTGTGAAGTCTCAGGTACTCCACTCGCAGGCTACGTTCTGCGGTTCTGCACCTAAAAGCCCGGTGGATCCTCTAGAGCCGGAGAAAAGCAGCTTGCGATGCTCCGGTGGCGTGCAACGGAGGTGGAGGCATCTCAGGCACTGCAGCTTTTAAACACCTGACCAGACCTTAAATTCTAGGGCTTAATCCATGTACAAAGTACACAGGTGCGTTTTAAAAACATATGCATCATCTTCTCACGTGCCCTTATGATTCTATCTTCACTGACTTCAGCAATGGCCTGATTTCCAATTCTATACAACAGGAACAAAATGTCATGACAAGAAGTCAGGGCTGCCGAGGCCCAGTGCGTTTGAACGTGGCTCTCCTGTAAGCAGCCGTAGGACAGGAAAACGTGGCCATTAGTGAGCGGTGTGTCAGCCTGGCAAGCAGTGGGGTAGGCTGTTTAGTATTTCAAGAAATGCCCTCTCAGCATTAGCAGCCAGTTTCTTCCTTGAAGAATAAAGCCTTTCCCCCTTATTTCCAATAAAAAATACCTGCCTTTAACCCTGCTGTATACCATTGCCTACTTCTCAATAGAGTAATGCAGGTTTTCATTTGTGAAACCTCATACCGTTCGATGCAATGAGCTCATCCTTTTTCTTGGCATCATCTCATCTTGATTCTGGCAGAGACGCACTGAAATTACAGCAGAGAGAAGACTGTAAAGAGAGAGCTCATTTTTCCCCTAAAAATAACGCTGGTCAAGTTGGCCCTAGTGACTGTGAAGGAAAGTGAAAATTCAAGCCAAGTTTCATATTTGAAGTTATACACAAATTCCAAATCCAACATTATTAGCCTTGTGGTGTTTACCAAATGGTGACTTATATTCATCACGTATGTAAAAGATGGGGAAGAAATTGCAACTAGAATAGAATAGAAGAGTTCAGTTGGCAGGCACCCGCAACAACCATCTAGTCCAACTGCCTGACCACTTCGGGGCTGACAAAAAGTTAAAGGGTTTTGTCCAAATGCCTCCTAAAAACCGACAGGCACGGGGCACTGCCTGCCTCTCTAGGAAGCTTGTTCCAGGGTTTGACCACCCTCTTGGTAAAGAAACGCTTCCTTATTGCTGGTTCCTCTCCCCATTTCTACTTGTGTCTGGTGTCGCTCCCTCCCAGGTGCAGAATGTGGTTTCATCTTCAGCTCAGGAAAGGTTCAGGCACGGCTCGCTCTCTAGCTGCTCTCCTTACTGGCTGAGAAATTCTCACAATGCAAAAAGAAAAGAAATACAAAAGAAATTGTTACGTATAAGCAGTAATAAGATGCTGTGGGCCAGACTTGATCTCTCAGAGATGGGTAGTTATTCCTTATCTATGTCCCTGGAGGTGTTCAAGCCCCTGGACGGGGCTTTGAGCAACTTGATCTAGTGGGAGGTGTCCCTGCCCAGGGCAGGGGGGTGGAACTGGATGATCTTTAAGGTCCCTCCCAACCCGAACCATTCTGTGATTCTTATAATAACCTCAGGATAAGAACAGTATTATCATTGATCTACCAGGTAAGGGCTCCAGGCATCTCGGATCCCTTACCAGTGCTCTTCCAGCATTGGGCAAATCCCCGCTTTACAACCTAGAGAAGGAGAGTCCATAGGACTAATTTTACTTTCTTCTTGATACTTATCTATTTTAAATGGCAAAATGTCTTTGAGATGGGGCCTGCTCTGAGCTGGGCACTGTGGGGCTCTGATCTCAGCTAATGTCTCCTGGCACTACAGAACACACAGTAAATGATTTGGGATGTTTTCCACTGAGCTTGTTTCCCTTATGCATTTCTTGGACTTCACGAACAACTCTTCTAGAATTGGGAGGCTTGTTCTCTAAGAAATCTTGCAAAATCACAAGAAGAATTTTAATTATTGCCGCAGAATGACTTTTTTTTTTTTTTTCATGCTTATTTATCTAACGTTTGAATGGTTGGAAATGCCTTCTCAGTATGTTGCATGACAGACTTCCTGCCTGGAGCGCGCAAAGGACTCCGAGCGTTCCCAGGATATTAAACAGATTCAGAATGGAACCTACCAGTATAAACACGTCTTCGGTGCAGACAGAAATGCCACAAACCCTTATGTTGTGTAATGTAAAACATACCCCCCTTGCGTCTGTGTTCTCTTCTGCAAACAAACAAGGGAGAGAGGTGCCTAAAATGTTTCCCTGAGACAGACAATTTCTCATCTTGTTATTTTATTCTCTTTTTAATAGTTTTGGTTTTTTTTTTTTTAAGGCGATACTTTGAAGAAATTTATTATAACTTTGCTGTAACTCAGTCTGGCTGAATTCAGGCCTCCTGAAAGCAGCGAGTAGCCTGACACAAGTTCGTGCTGTTAGTCCTTTTAAATAAGAAGCCTTATTTTACGCTTTGTGTCGCTTTCTGTGTAGAATCTATAGACTAGGCTATTGGATAGGTATGTATTAAATTAGATAATCTGAGAAAAATCAGCTAATGATGTAGAAGCATAACCTGAAGTTAGCCTGAAATAGCCCCACTGAAGGAAAGAAGAGTAGGGCTGACCTTGGGTGCGAGCAGAACTTGACCCGAGCAAGAAATCTCAAAATACTTGAATGAAGCTCAGCTTCTTGAGCTACACTTTTTCCCAGAATCTCCTTTCTCAATTGACTTCAGGCAGAAATAATCACGAATAATTATCGTGGAGAGTGATACTACTTTTCCCTGGAAAATAACTTCCTGGTCACATTTGTTAGTGACCCTGACACTGGGAACAGAGGTCTGTCCTCTTCCCTCCCCGCAGTTAAGGAAAGCGGACGGAGCAAGGAAATTAGATCTGAGAGATTTTTCTTCCTCTGAATTGGAAACTATGCACAGGTCCTCATCGGTTACATCACTTCTCTTGATCGTCTCTCGTGAGAGAAATACCGAATGGAAAGGGTCAAAACGTAGACACACAGAAACGAGTCAAAATACAGAAATATAAAATGAAAAGTAGACGAAAGTATAAAACTGTAAGGATGTTTGTGGTGAGCGTTGAAAGGAGGAAACAATCCTTTCTCTGGCGTCTCTCTCCCATCGTTGACTTCACAGTAGCATTGCTGCGCTAATGCTCGCCTGGCGATAAACTCCCCAGCGTAGGAAATACTCTGCGGGGGGGATTCTGGGTTGCAGATGATCACGGGGGATGAGTGCGGGGCATCGGAATCTTTCACTCAACTAAAAATTAAAGCCTGTAAGAAAGCATAAGAGTCAATTCACACGTCTGTTTCCTGCTCCAAAGCCAAGAACCCACGGCGTAATTGAGGGAGGTTTAAAAAAAATGTTTCTTCTCTGAAAAGGAAAGAGAGAAATGTGACTCAAACCTCCATGGTATGAAGTCACCATCCTCTGTTACTCACTCACGTTATCTCTTTCCAATCTGCTCCCAAAGGAGCTTCCAGACAACCAGCTGCTTACCCTTGTGTAAAAGTTACTTAAAACAATAAAATAAAAAGTTACGGTGTAGAAGGAGGGACTAGTGGTGGAAAAGTCCGATCCTGGATGAAAGTCCTTCCTTTGTGTAGAAATTAAAACAATGTGGGCATTGTGGGGGAAGGAGGGTGAGGATAAGGAGCTGTAGGGCTCTGCAGACACCTGCCCGTACCCAGTACTGCAGCGGAAACTGCCCCATCGTAATTCACAAATATAGCCTGAAAGGTGATAGCCTGATGCTGAGATTATTTTATAGGCAAGTTCCAGTCAGACAGAAGCCCTTCTAGTGTAATCACTGGAAGAAAATGGATTTCCTGTCTATCTGCCTAGAAGTGCTGCGCGGATCCAGTATTCGGAGCCCAGCCACTAACGCAGACATATAATATTTCTTGAAGGGGCTGTACGCTTTCCTCAAGGGAAGAGAATTACCCAAAATATGAGATAGTGGCTGATGAAACTTAATACGAGCACTGCTAGAGGCGGGGGAATAAAGTGGGGTAATTGAAAAATGGTGCGTCTGTTCTGCGAGCTGCCCTGATCCGTTGTGTGTGCTTGGCTCCGTGCGTAGGAAATTCTACTGGAAGTGGGATTTGTAAGATTTGCTTATGTAGAATATGACACAGTCAAAATCTCTGGCTGTGAAGTGTTTTCTAAAAGAGCACTCTTGTTTTCCAGACAGCGTGAACTGAAATGTTTGGTTCCTTAGTCGTGTCGCGCATTCCCGATCAGGAGGACTGGACGTGTGGGGACTTCAAGGACTCTCCTCATTAGCTCATGACAGGTTGGGAGGTTGGAGGAGAGCTGGAGGGGAAACATGCGCTTTCGGCAGCTATCAGGCACCCTGTGTGCCACCCCCGTGCTCTGGGTGCAGCTGTGTTTCCCGCAGCACCCTGTGTGCCAGCAAGGGTGTGCGCCAAGCAGGGAGCAGCATGACACCTCTGTGCCCCCAGACCTGTTTCATCTGTGAATGGGAAGAAATGAGAGAGTTGAGAGAGCTGGGGGGGTTCAGCCTGGAGAAGAGAAGGCTCCTGGGAGACCTTGGAGCCCCTCCCAGTCCCTAAAGGGGCTCCAGGAATGGTGGGGAGAGACTCTGGATCAGGGAGTGTAATGACAGGACACGGGGTAACGGTTTCAAACTGAAGGAGGGGAGATTTAGATGGATATCAGGAAGAAATTCTTTACTGTGAGGGTGGGGAGGCACTGGAACACATTGCCCAGAGAAGCTGTGGCTGCCCCATCCCTGGAGGGGTTCAAGGCCAGGTTGGATGAGGCTTGGAGCAGCCTGGGCTGGTGGGAGGTGTCCCTGCCCAGGGCAGGGGGTGGCACTGGATGATCTTTAAGGTTCCTTCCAACCTGAACCATTCTGTAAATTAGTCATTTCCCAGTGGCTGGGATGTGAAAGACTATTTAGAGGTGGGAGCATAGGAGTTCTTGGCTAGGAGGGGAGGAAGTCTGGGATGATAATATAAACGTGAGGTAAAGGTGATTAAGTGGACCTCTTGCCACCCCCAAGTCCCCTGCTTCCGTGTCAGTAATAACGTCTCACCCTCCCTAAAAATCTAGTTATTGCTAAACACGGGCACATAATTTCCACTACTCTTTTGGTAAAGCTGAAACGGCGGCGGGGGGTGAGCTCAGCAGCTAGCACAATGCCCTGAGCGAGGGCTTTCCGTGTCTCCACAGTGGGTCATACACATGCAGATTTTCAAGCTGCCCATAGATCTAGGTGATGCTCCATGAGACAGGCCAGCTCTAGAGACCTTTAAGAGGCAGCAGGACTTTCAATGGTTCGTATCTGGACCAGGTTTTTTACTGTGTAAAATGCTGAGAGAACCTCTGAGCGTTCCTCCCCAGATTTCCCGCCCGCTGTACTTTCGGCTGAACGCTCCTCCAGCTTCCACAGAAGTGCGTTTCTCTGCCATCTGGTGTGCGTTAACCTTTGCACTCCTTAACAAAACATTAGGCTTTTCTGGCTATGTGATAAGGTGTATCCAGCGAAGAGAGAAAAATGGCAGGCTAGGTTTTTTCCACATTACGCTGACAAGAGGCGGTTGTTTCTACAGCAGAGCAGCATCTCAGCAGAGATTAATGTTTGGTGTCACTCCCCCAGAGCCGGGAAGACATGATGATGCCTGGCCTTAGGAGGTGGAAAGGGAGAGCTGCTAATTCTGAAAGAAACTGCAGGACTGCTTTCCTAATGGGTAAGAAGGAAACACCAACCAGGGGAGTTTCAGGACAACGCTCTCGGATGGCGCGACCGGACAAATGTATGTCTATACGCAGGCTCAACACACCTGCCAGGAAATTTTCCCTTTCCATCCACATTTGCACAGATCATCTACACATACAGCGCTCAGTAGCTGTAAAGTACCTGTTGTCAGAATTGCCGCATCTTTTATTTATTAGTCTAAGATATCGTCTTCTCTCGGCTGGGTCTAGGAAAGATATCTATTACTCCTGGATACGGAAAAGGCAGTGTCGCAATTGCTTTTATAGGGGCTGTGAGATTTGACAATAAAATATAGGATATTCTAAACTATATGGGATATCTAGACATGCTATCTGGGGCATCTACGTGATCTCCTAATAGCGCACAGCTAATCGAAGAACACTGGCGTCTTCCTCTCGAAGGCACAGGTTGTCTGTATCTTTTCAGTGCACATACGTAGTTGTTTTGCCTATGTTTATCATTTTGTTGTTTGCCTGTGTTTATCATTTAAGCTGAGAATTCAGACGTAGCTCTTCTAGCATGGTTTACGGTGTCTGTTGATGGTCCCGTGGCATTACCCTAAGCTGGGTGTTTTATTGAAGCTGGCGCCGTTTTATCCCACACTAACAACCCAGCTTGATGAGAAAGGATGTGCAGAAACCAAATACGGAGCAGCTGAGACAGGAACTCTCTACAACTAAAGATTTAGATTATGTCTTGGCCAAGATGTACACTGAAATAAAGTTTGACAGAACACAGCCGTATCCTGTGTGGGTCTCCTCTCCGTCTCGTTACTCAGTAAAATAAGGTTGTCTTGTCAGGCCCGATCCAGAGCATTTTCTGTCACAGTATCACAGAACGGTCGGGGTTGGAAGGGACCTCTGGAGACGGTCCAGTCCAGCCCCCCTGCCCCCTTCAGTTCTCTACTCAGCCGACTTGGATGGAGGGGTGTATGTGGAGGTGGTGATGGTGTAATTGGCATCAAAAATCAGTGATTATTTAAAGTTATGGACCATCTGAAGCTTTTGTAGTGGGGTTGCGGACCTGTCTAAGACTTTGCCAAGTGTACGCACACATGAGCATGTGCTTTCTTAGTCATCTTGGGGTTGTTTTTAAGTTGTCCAAGTAGCTCCATTGACTGGAAAAATCACTAGCTTAATGCGGTAGAAAGATGCAGAGAAACTGAGGGCTGACAACAGAGGAGTCACGGGACGCAGAAACTATGTAAAACAAATTAGGGCCTGTGCTACGTCGGCATCTGGCTAGGTAGGTAAAACGTCCATAAAATGTATGACTCTAAGGAAAATGCTTCTCTTCCTGTATTTAGAAGAGGCAGCACGGGCAGAAAGGGCTGCACATATTTTTTGTGTTTATACAGATATCCCCAGTCCCTGTGGGCTATTTGCACTGGCCTTATAGGGGAAGAAAGTCCTGCTTCTCCGCTTGCACGTGCTTCCTGTGGAAGGTCTGCCAGGCCTTTCCCGTGTTTTGTGGGCGATTGTGTGCTCAGATTATTTATTGAGAATCGGGCACGGGAAGCATCGCCCAACATCCCCAGGTAGCTCGCTTCCCTTCTGAGGAGAGAATAAAGCCTGATGTGTATTTCTGCGAAAAATAATTGCAGGTCAGAGATTTTGCTCCCAGATGACAGGCTTTGCCTGAAAGATTCTCGGCACCAGAGGTTCAGGGGTCAAACGCTTTGATGTCGGGAGGGAAATGTTCCTTCGCAAAACACTGAAGTCTTAGAATAAGCAGATGGTTTTGTGAGGAAACTGCCTAAGCATAAGATGATCTCACAGGTGACTTGTACCTTGTTTCTCAAAAGCCAGAGCAAGAACTGCTTGGGACCTGTAGTTACAGGTACGGACTGAGATCCCATTGACTAGCTGTTAAGTGAACGCGGGCTGCAATATACTCCCGCTGGCAGCTTCCTTGCCAGGGAAGATTTATTAGCCTTCTTTCTGGGTGAGGATCTGATTTTGGTTTATGTTGGTAACCAAGACCCCAAAAGTTTTCATCACAAAATAAGACACTTCTGCAGCTGGCAAACTTTCTAACTGCCAAGACGGCCAGCGCATAATTGGTTGAAGAGCTCACAAGGAAATGAGTAACAAAGAACTCCTGCCCCATGGCGTTTTGCGTTCCTGGAGATGAGGGTAGGATGCCTGAGTTAGCACCAGCGTTCTTCACAAAAACAGCCTGCTTCAGTGTTTGCCAAGAGCTAAACTAGTGACTTCAGTCAGAAACTTAATCAGAAGGCACTGAGGCTTGAGCAGAGCCGTAGACATTTTTTGCTGTTAAAGTTACAGTAAACCGTAGCTTCTTCTCATCTGTGCATAGGCAATTTTTTTTAGCTAACTACTTTTATGCAACCCGAATAGTGAGGTTGTTAACCTTATTAACCTCTCCTCTCCTCTCTCAAATACATAATAGAGTTAATGACTTTTTTTTTTTTTTTAATGAGACATTCTCCTTTCTCCATTCCACCTACTGGGTTTGGTTTGAAGTGGTATATGAAGGTATACACATACCTTGTATAGCTTTTCAGTTCTCAAGTTTCTTTATTTTTAAATATTTTCTTTTAAGAAAGAACTATTTTTATTTGGTTTTGCACAAAGGGATATACTCCAAACTGTCAATTTTTTCATCTGTCAAATACAGTTTGAAATGTTAAAGAAGGAATGGAATGGATGTTTTTTCTTTTTTTCGTAGTAGATACAGTAATCAGCTCTTTGAAAAGACTACATCAACCCTTTTTCAAATAAAAAAGTTGATATTTATCTATTTTGAGGTCTTTTACAAGTGGAATAACCCCATATAACTTTATAAACATATCATCCAGATATGCAGCTTTATATCCAGCATATCTGCAGTCCACATTACACCCCGATAACAATGCGTCAGAGTAAGATGAAAGGAAGATAGTATGCTGTAGCTCCAAATAACGCTTACCTTTCAAATATTTAAACCAAAGTTTCAGTATTCTCAATAGTCATAATGTGATATACTGGTGTAAAATTCTGTTTAACACATGATCTCAGTACATTAAATAAAAAGACAAGAGAAACGGAAACGGACACTACGCTTTTCTAAAATGCCATAATTTGATATGCTACAAGTTTTGGTTGAAAGGGGGGGTAATTTCAAGTGGAAGTGTTCTTAAGACTTCTGGTGGTGCCACGGCAGTTTGTGAGTCTGGATTGGAAAGCTTCTTTTACATATTATTTATGACAGAAGTACAGGCAGTTGGTTGTGTCGGCTCTAGTGGCTTTCAAGATTGCTGGTAAAGTTTCTTGGTGTCACAGAATCCCAGCCTGGCCGGGGCTGGAAGGGCCCTCTGGAGATCATCCCCTCCAACCCCCGGCCAGAGCAGGGTCACCCAGAGCAGGTGGCACAGGAACGCGGCCAGGCGGGGTTGGAATGTCTCCAGAGACGGAGACTCCCCCACCTCTCTGGGCAGCCTGTGCCAGGGCTCTGCCACCCTCACAGCAAAGAAGTTCCTCCTCCTGTTGAGATGGAACTTCCCAGGGGCAAGTTTGTGCCCGTTACCCCTTGTCCTGTCCCCGGGCACCACTGAGAAGAGCCTGGCCCCATCCTCCTGACACCCCCCCTTGGAGTATTTATAAGCGTTGATAAGATCCCCCTCAGTCGCCTTTTTTCCAGGCTGAAGAGACCCAAATCCCTCAGCCTTTCTCCATCAGAGAGGTGTTCCAGTCCCCTCAGCATCTCGGTAGCCCTAGTTCGTCCTCAAACTCTGTCAGAGGCAGAGGTGACCAAAGACAAGATATGTTTATGTTTTGAAAAGCACAGCTGCTATGAGTTTGTATGAAGTATTTGATCAGTTGCCAACAACCCCCAAGAAAAAAAAAGTCACAAGAAATAACCTATTAATAGGAAGGTTGCAAAAAGGGCTAAGTTGGTCACTTAACTGTAAATTTCATAAATCCAGATATTGACTTAGAAGGCAGTAAGTAATGAGTGTAAATCCACACGATATCTAGGCTAACAGATTTTTTTATATAATTTAAATATACATGTACATGTTTACTTGGACAAAAGTTTTGCCTCTAATGAAAAACAAAGAGACAATAAACTCAGTTAAATCACTCCAGTTAATGTTGTTTTCTGCTTCTCCTGACAATCCTGAATTCACAAAGAAAACCATGGGTTTCCAGAGAGATTCCATGAATCCGAAAGAAACGCAGCACTAAAGAGTAGTTTTCCTTTAGTTATATAGATTTAAATGTTGAAAACAGAATAGTGATAGCTATTGTGTTGAGGGCTTAATCTCTGCTCTACCTGCTGTGACACTTGGTGATTACTGCTTTGAAAAGGTGTTTGAAACTGAGATATAACAATTAAATTTCAGGATTTACAGTCAGCTCGGATGAATTTTCCCTCTGCAAATTGTTACCATCAAGAAGGCACCTGTCATCTTGGACCGTCAGTGTGAAAGCCATCTCTTCTGAAACCAGTAAGCAGAATTGCGCGTACGTAGTTTTGGTCTCAAATTTTTACTTTATAATCTTACTGCCTAGCCCTCCAGGTGTTCAATTCATATTGCAAGAAAAACAGTGACTATCAAAGCATTTCTTTCTCTTAAAGTAAGGCATAAGGAAAATGTGCCTTGTCAAGTCCAAATGTACAATGAATAGATGTGACCAGGGAAACAGGATGAGAACGCAGTTGCGTTATCACGTGTTGACCGACAGCCTGTGTTTTCTGAGTGTTTCAGAGCCTAGACAATATTACTCCTGTTTTACCTTCAGTGTTCGTTAGCTTTTATTCTGAAGACACAGCTGTGGTAGTAAGACAATTCCAGAGAAAGTTAAATTCATTCAGACAAAAATCAAAATTGTGCCCTCCTTTGGCTTTTTTCCCCTGTGTCCTTTAATCGCCTCTGTAACCTAAAGCATCATACACCTTTTAAAGACTCAGGGCTACAGGTTTTGCGAGCAGGCTCATCTCACAGTGGAGCTGACCCGGAGCAGTGTTGCATCCGCTTTCTGATCAGTTACTTTCCCCGTACTCCTCTCCCGTTGCTGCAAGAACTAGTCAGAGCTGGGGGAGGCAGCCGAGTCCCCGTCTTCTGGGTCGTGTTCATGCGGTGACACCGGTTGCCCACCTTTAACACGTTTCCACTTCATCCTTCTGTTTTGAAACCATACTTTGACCTGGGTGACAGAAAGGAAATAATTACTTATTGCCCCAATCTGAGCTGTATAAGCAGAGCTACACGTAAGTGTGTGTATCGATAGACAGATGTTTTGTGGAGTTCTAGAAGAAAAGGTGAAAGGAACCTTCCTAGAAAGGATCAATCCTTTCTAAACTGTTCCAGGCAGATGTTTCTCTGAAACCCACAAAAGTAGTACAAGTACTTTGCCTAAAATCTGTCTTTATGACAACTAAGCGTGTCAGTCCAATGGGCACAGTGCATCTAAAGTCTTTTAACATCTAGTCCACCTGCTTCAGGAATTGTAATTTGCTTCACTTAATTGAGCAATTCCTCGATTGTCCACTTAGCTTTCCTAAGGAAACCCCGACTGAGATCACGAGGGAATGGAAATATCTCTCTCCACAGAACTCTGCATTTTTCCTTATCACCTCAAAACACTGCCTGACCCAGGAAGAAAGCATGCATCAAACATCTGTCATTCTAATAACTTCCTGGTAATCACAGTCTAAGGTGACATCCAGATTCTGCCTGTAAGCCTTGACATATCAGTACGTACCAATGAGTGGTGGTAAACAACAGCTCAGTAGACATCAGTTAGTCCCAAATGTATCTTTAGATAACTATAATTGTACTTATTAGCTACTTACAGAAGTTTGTAACAAATGTGTTCTAAAACAATGTGGAGGCTTTGCATTAAAATACCTCTGTGCCATTGCAAAAGTGCACCCTCAAGTAACATATCTGGTTTTTAGCTTTAGGGAGAAGTTGTAGGGGAGGAAGAAGAAGAAGCTGGGGAGGCAGGGATTCGGGAAGTACTTGTCTCTCGGTGAGATCCAGGTTCACAGCTATCTCATATCTCCTGAGCCTTGTCAAGTAGTTATGGTGGGCAAATTCAGCTTCCAGCTCCCGTAGCTGCTCCTTTGTGAAAGCTGTCCTTTCCTTCCGGGATTTGCTGCTCGTTTCTGCCTTGCTGCTTGAGTTCTGGTTTTCTAAGAGGCAAGCACACATGGTGTGTAATTGGTGGTTATGTTCAGCTGCGGGAACATGCGTAGTGCAGAGGTCTGATACAAACTACTAATTGAAGTGAAACTCAGTGAAGTATTCAGAAGTTTGTGTTGTGCCCCCTCGAGCTCAGCAGGACTAATCAGTGTGGCCGGTCTTGGGCTCAAGGGGACAACGCTGGGACAGCTCAAAGTCGGGAAGGGGTGGGTTGTCAAACAGGCCTGGGGCTGCAAGGTCAGAAAAGAGCAGCTATGGGAAGGAAGCTCTCATTCCTCGCCATCACTGCATCAAAATAATTTCCTTCCCCACATCTTTACTTTCATTCCTTATATCCGTATTATTCCTCTCCCCTGACCTACCAAGCAAGAGGCAGCAAAGCCAGAGCTTTGGGTATATGGTGTGCGGCGTGTTACGAGTGCGCGGCGACAACCTCTGGTGCAGGGTGTAAGGTAAAGTAAGGTAAAGCCACTTAGTAAGCACCCTACGCTAACGTATGGCCTGGAAATCTTGTGCGTGTTGGGGCCGGGGAACACACGGTAAAACAAGCAACACCAGCGAACCAGTGCAGCGTGCTTTGAATTGGCCCACAATACTCCAGACTTTGAGCTTCTTCTAATCTTCACTAAATGAAAACTAGAGGAAGATCTGGTATCTGGGTGCATGATGGGCACCCGTCACTGGGTTGCCCCGAAAAACTTCTATGTTATTTGTGCACTTGGCTGCAATGTGGTCGAGTGTCATATTTCAAAGCTAAATCTCAAGCCGTAGCCAAAGGGATGCTGCACCCTAAAAAGTGCTAAAAAGCAAACAGAAATTGACTTTGCCTGAGACTGCGGCAATCTTTTTTCCTTTGCTGTTTCCCTTTTCTTTTTTTAATTTTCTTTTTTAAATTTTTTTCTTTTTTTTTTTTTTTTTTCACCTATGATTTTAAAATTGGTGCTTGTGAAGAATCCCCAAGCAATGCACAGAAAACTGCACTTGTTTCGGTGAGCAAAGCCCAAACTGCTGATCTTTCAGGGAGTCAGTTTTACAAGTTCTTGGTTCTTTTGTCCCTTTTGCACCTCTGGTTGGCTAGATTCCCTGAACCGAAGATGCTAGTAGGTTTTTTTTGTTATGTTGAGGATTAATTACTTTATTTTTGTGTGTAAGCGGTGTGCAATGAAGTTCCATGTGTCCCAGCATAATATTTCTACATAGAAATGATACACAAAATGGTAGCAACGAGCACGACACGCAGCAGCATCTTCTAGATGCCCCTTTGGTTGCCAAAGTAATAAAGCTGGAAAAAAATCTATCAGGTGTGGCTGTAGGCTTCATGATTGATCTGATATTAGCTCTGTCCATCAGAAATAGAGAAACCAAACATAGCTCCTGTTAGTGATACTGTGCACAGGGACCAGGGTATCACAGCCTGCGGTGGTACTGCTCTCCTTTCCAAGGAAATTAGTCTTGTTTGCATCAACGTTGTTCTTGCTACTTATACTTCAAAAATCCCCAAATAAAGTTGGGGAAAGTATGCAAAACAAAAGTTTCTCCCCGTGCTTTTGGCCGCGGTTGTAGAACCCCCTTCATTCTCATCTCTCACCCCACGCTCACGCCATTACGTGTTTCCCAAAGGCTAACAAACGTGACTTTTGAGAGCGCGGTGGGGAAGTGGGATTTGAAGTGTGGGTCCCCTGCTGGGAACTTTGCCACCAGCTTCTGCGAGTCTTGCTCTCAAGGGCTTCCCTCGGGGTCTCTGCTCCCCTAGCAAACGCGCGGAGGGGCGAAGCAGCTTTCCAACGCCAATATCACGCTGCGGGAACTTACACCACCTCTGTCAAATTAACCTGGGGTAAAACCACCTGATGCAACCTGAATATACATGTGAGCTTAGCACTTAGCCCTGTGCAAAGGACATCCTTTCGAAGGGGCGGTTCCACCAATCTTCATCTCCAAAAAAACAACGTGAAGAATTTTAAATAGCTAAGTGTTTCTGGGAACAGAGCAGGATGTGTAGCTCGGATCCTGTCATCCAGGCTGCGTGCCACATGGTGTTGTAAAGAGCCATATGGTTATTCGTGGCTGGAGGTTTTGTGATATTCCAAAAGTGGAAATAGGGCCTAGATGCCTCAGGGTTTTATCAACAGAATGTGGAAAACGGCAAATGTTTTATGAAAGGACAAATTGTCTTGGAAAGATTTTCCTACTGTACTGACAGGTTTTGGTTGGTTTGGTTTTGGTTTTTTTTTTTTAAGGAAAAAAAAAAGCTGCTCAGGAATCACAGGAAGATCTGTGTGCCTACCATGAAGCATGCCATAGTTCCAGGAGCCCGACCAGTTTCCTTGTGCGGTTGAACTGAACAGCTGCCTTTCCCCAGGGCTGCAGCAAAATATGCATAGGAACCCAAACGGTACATGTTCCTGTGCTGTAAAGTTCCCAAACCAAAACCGGCGTCAGGCACCAATACATACGTGTGTGTATGAAAAGGCAGCCTGTTCCCTGTAAAACAATGGGCCAAATTCAACGTTTGGAGCTGGTCAACAGAAGTCAGCTTTGCTTTGTGCCTGCGACCAGCGTAACTGAATCAGAATCTGGTCTCACAAAGTAGTACTCGCTCTCCCTTACTGGGGTGAACTGGTCTGCTAACAACAGCCAGTAAACAAGCTTTGGAGGAAGGCGTAAGGGCTCTGCACTGTGCAGATACAGGATTTTGGCACCACAGAGGGCACTGGTATTGCTCAGAGAGCAGCTTAGGCACAGAAGTATGGGGGTCGCTAACGCCTGTACGCAGAGGATCTTACTTGCTTGTTAGATGTTTGTGGTGATCCACAGCCCACATCAATGCACCTGGTCTTTGTTGCTCTGCAAACTACTGGCGACGTCTGCAATTTTTGCCTCAGTAGAAGAAAGTAAAATAAAAATATGAAGCATCTGCACAATGTTACTTTTTTCCCCCCATGCAAAAGACTTTGAGAGCGTATTTATTCTAAGTGGTCCAATCACGTAGTAAGACACTGATAGATTTTGCTGTTATGGAAGATAAAATTCTGAAAGCTATCAGGAACATTAGCCAAGTAAAGTGACCTCATGAATAGTAGGTTCATGTGGCAGCTGAAGATAAAGCATCCGGAAGTTACTTCAATGTGCACCTCATGGAATAATGCTCAATGGAGGGTGCGTACGGAGGGCTGTGACACATGGCGCCCTGCACCCAGACCACTTTAAACTGATCAGGGACTTGCCTGTACTTTGCTTTTCAGTCCTTCTCAGGTTATGTGCTGCTACCTGCTGCTGTCTGCTCTCACCTACTGCTTTGTCGTAGAATCGTAGACTGGTTACAGTTGGAAGGGACCTTAAAGATCATCTTGTTCCAACCCCCCCTGCCCTGGGCAGGGACACCTCCCAGTAGACCAGGCTGCTCAAAGCTCCGTCCAACCGACCCCATTTTTATGTCGCCGTGGCTGTAAATGGGAATCACAAGCTTAGAAAATCCTCTTTGCAGCTAGTGGCAAGACTGAGAAAGACCGGCAGGCAGGAGTTCAGATCAGCCTTAGACGTTTTAATGCAAAGGTTTCCAGAATTCATCAGTCAAGGACGTTGTATAGGTACTGTTGTTAAGGGAGTCATTACGCACTGTTACCACGTCCTCATTGCCGCTGCAATCTCACTAACATTCGGCACCGTTTCATTCACATAAAATAAAGCTGTCTGAATTCTATTATGTATTATATTACTATCGTTGGAGATCTGGGGCCTTCAAGTGCGTAATAACACAAGTACAGTTTGGGACAGGTCAGAGAGAAACTTTATTGAAATTTTATTTGAAAATGCTAACGGCTGTGGCTTGGGGATGGATGGCGGAGGCAGCCGTGAAAGTTAACACTAGGTTAACTTCTATCTTCAGGTCATTTGGTGAGCCTGTGAAGTCAAGACTGAGTATGGCATCTAAATAAAGTCTGTAGAGGAAGGGAAAGGTGCGTGCGTGTTTATCCATGAGTACTTCTAGTAGTAGATGCCACTATTGTTACTGCCATAACAAAGCCACTCTTCACATGTTTTCAATATATCCATGCTTCAAGGAAAGTTTTAAAGACTGACAAGCTTTATTATTTTTATGCCATTCCGCTTATCTGTCAGAGAAATTTGCTTATTTTAGACTTTTCTCAGAATACTCTGCAAAGCGCCTTGTTCCAAGATCTTCCCTGTGTATCTCATAATAACTAGGGTCTTCACAAGGACCAAAGGCTTTTGCATGCACTGGTGCAAATCATGGTAATTCTGTATCTATATTGCAGTTCAGGTAAAATTGTGGTGGGTAAGGCACCAACCAAAAGAAAATAGTTTATTTTGTCAGTTTTGTCTTCAAGTGATTTTAATATATTTTTCTTTACTAGCCCAATCTCTGAAGAGAGGCTTTGGGTACCTAGATTTTTCTAAAGAAGTCAAGGAAAATTCTCAAGGGAGAGGAAAGGCTTATGTTCCACTTAGAATAATCAATCAGTATGTGATATGTCCAGCTGCATTTCTGGAACTGCTGTAAAAGTGAAGGAAATGACAATAAAATTGCTCATAGACTTTCCCCTCATTTGTTTTATTTTGTCTGGGGGGCAGAAGGAAGGAAAAGCTTTCAGGAGGGCTATCAAATAATTCTACCTGCTGTCTGGTAAGCAAAGAAGGGAGTGAAAGGAAAAGCCACAGAACCCCCTTTGGGATGTTTTTGTTATTCTGCATTCGCTAGAGTAACAACTTGTACAGAGAGCAAGAGTTGCTAAAAGGTAGGGAACACCATGCCTTTCAGGGATGTCATCGCTTACAGCTCCCCTGGGAGGAAAAAGTATATGGGACAGCAGCAAGTATGAAAAGAAAACGTCAAGGGTGCTGGTAACAGAGAATAGAAGGAACATTTGTCTTCTACTTAAAACAGGGAGACGTGCTGTGGAAACAGTCTCTTTAAGAATAAGGATATCCCTGTAACCCGAGTATGCTGAAATCTGCTGTTTACCTTTGACTAGCAAATGTTATAATAAAAGCATTGTTCTCTCTTAAACTTTTGTAAAAAAACTTCTTTGCATTTGGGTTTTTGGGAAACTTTTGCCTCAAACATGTTTTTGTTTTCGATGGAAATGAACTTAAATTCTACAAAGCTGTGTTTCTAAAGAAAAAACAGGTAACCGAGAGGAGTAAACCAGATTCTGGGCATAAAGAAGTCTGGAATATCAGTTAGTTTATATGTCCCCTGACAACCTATTCACATTGGAAGAGAACAGAGATTAGGACTAATTGTGTGACAGAGAGAGCACGACTACAAGCTGCTTGTTTAAATTGCAAAATGGAGAAATGAAAAGTTGGATGAGAGGTGGCTCTTCTCTAGCCAGCCAGTAAAACATAAAAATAAATCAATAGTTCTCTATCTGTGAAATGGGCATACTGGAAAGCATTCATAGCAGTGCTGTGGGGAAAAGCATACTGTAGCCCGTAAATGAACACTATAGCACATGAACGCATACAGCATCTTAATTTTCCACAGCTTCCTTAGGAGAAAACAGTTTAATGCATATTTCACGTACCTGGATTTGAGACAGCAGCAAATCAGAGGTTGTATAGCTATGAAATTATTGAGTATTGCGCTGTAGAAAGAATGTGTTTTGTTAACTAAGGTGACACAATGAAAGCGGTCTACTCTTTCTGCGTTGTTGGACATTGTACCAATGGAGATAGTTTTAGTACTGCTTGTTTTTAGGAAAAAAACATTTAATATTTAGTGAAGCCGAGCAAAATTTACATCTCAAGGGAGACTTTGCCTCTTGTACCACAAACTGAGATGTCAAAATCCTAGTACAGTATTTCCAACTAGCACAGGCAGCTCAAGGTGACTGCCGTTCTCTTGTGCTTGGGCAAATGGCAGGTATGCAACACACAACTCCACATCCTAGCACTTTCAGCTCAGTTCATGCGTGCCATGTGATTCCTGTTTAGTTACAGCAAACGCACCCTGTGCTGGTGAGTAAAATGCCTGGTTCAGTAAAGAAGATCTGCAGGAGTGAAATACAAACACCAGAGGTCATCAAAGAATAAGCCATTTAATTTCAGTGTTATTGTGTAAGTTTCCCCAGTCAAGAATTACAAAATGTTGTCCTCATCAGCTTTATTTCTTAGTTCCTAATCTTACAGGGGCTCTCATTCTATAGCCTGTACTATCCCACAACCCTGATTTCATATCACCTACCTGAGTTTTCCTTTTTTCTTTTGGACGACTTTTTCTCAGTCTCATTTGTAGTATTTACTGGTACCTCATCGTCTTCAGTCATACCCACCGCCGCACTCACTAGATTTGGGCTGCTGCCTTCTGACTCCTCAGAACCCAAGGCCAGTCCTGGGTTTAGTCGTCTTCTGGCCTCAGTTGCTGCAAAATGCCAGTCAGAGTGTTGGAAGGAGGGGTGCTGCTCCACAAACGCTCGCTCCTCACGCGGGAAGCTATGGGGAGCAGTCACCAGGCAGGAGGTTGAGAAATCAGAGTAAGCAGCAAAATCTGATTTTTGACGGAAGGAGAACGGTGCCGGTGGGTAGTGGTTCAGCCCTGCTGCTGTGCTGACATCCGCGGGGGTGCTCCGCAGGCACCCCCAAAGCGGGGCAGGAGGTTGTGGACTGCGCATGCAGCTGCTGCTGGTGGGATCCATTTGCTTCCAATCCTGTCCACACGCCAGTGTTCGTGACTGGTTACAGCTCAGGCTTCAAAAATCAGAAGAGGAGCAGAGAGGAAATCTTCCAAATTTTATGGAATAGATTTCCTTCCTAAACAACAGTCTGTCTGTGGGTTTTATGCTGTTGCAGACTTGTTACTTTGGGAACTCTTCTAAACATCTTCATTGTCCCGAGTGGAAAAAGGCAACCAGATCTAGGCAGTGTTTGCCCTGAATCGCTTCCCAAGGCCTGAGGCTCGCTTCTTTGTGAAGTGCTGGACATGAGCGAAACACTTTTTAAATACTGTGCTGGGGGGAGAGTGACAAGTTTGTGAAGTGAAATGTGAGAGAGGGGAGGGAGGGGTTAATGTACATACGCTCAGTCCCTCCAACCAAAGCAAAGCAGGCAACTATTAATCATCTGAAACCTTATATGCACATCTAATGGGATTTGCAGATGGAGCCTTTTAAAGAAACAATGTCTGTATTTTTTTTAAAAGGGAAACAGCAGTCAACACAAAAAAAAAGGCTTTAATGTTTCCCTGTAACGCTATGAAGTTATTTTTATTGCACTGTTAACGAAATTCCCAAATTCTTGGATTTGGAAAAAGCCCTAACACAGAATTCAACAGATGCCAAATTTCAAGAACTAAAGCGGGAAATAAAAGTAAGGACTTCACTGATTATATATAATTTAAGCCCCAATTGTGAGTTTAAAAAAAAAAAGTAGCAAACCTGCCTTGTTCACACGTGCAAGGTCTTGAGTGATTTTTGTTTGGTTGGTTGGTTAGCTTTGTAACACATGTATTTGCTGAGTTTGCTGACAATGGCAGTTATTCTTTCTGTATTTTACTTTCCAGAGAATTTTCAATATGCCACTCCTTCCTGCAAGGAAATCTCCTGCTTTTATGCCAATGGAAGACATGTTTTTCATCTTTTGTTGAAAGTTTTATAGTTTTTCCTAACAGAAAGCAGATTCTTAGACCCAAGAGCCATCACACTTGAAAAGACATTAACAGGGAATCTGTTCTCAATCCCTTTTTCACGGGAGTGTGGCAGCTGGGAATGCCCACAGCACTGCCATGCTAGGGTTACTGCAACTTCTCTCAAGGTTGTTCTCTATGTTTTTAACGACAATTTATATGTGCATGTGTTCCACGTTTCCATAATCTGCTTGCTACCATTTCCAATACTTATTCCCCCAGGCCTTGCTATAGATCGTGTGCGCCTCTTTCCCTTCTTTTGTGCTGTCTCGTAGACACAGAGATTTAGCAGATGGACACAGAGCCTTCATTTTCACAGGGGCTTAAGTGATACCTTTATTTGGCTTCTTTATCATTCAGAATGGTAACATTTCCAGGAATCAGGAGAAAAAAAAAAAAGAAAAAGATGTGCTTATCCTGATATATCTGTTGTTTCTTAGAGCTTGGCTTTTTCCAAGAAGTCAGATGTGTTTAGTCCAGTTCTTTCTGAACAAGAACGTCAAATTCCATTCTATCATGTGAATCTTGACTTTCTTGCAAAATACTAAATATCTGGTACCTAATTCATTCTCTAGGAAGAAGTCTCCTAAATATTTAAATCTGTTGATGTGTTATATTAGAGGATAAGTGTTAAAAACGTATTTCATACTGAGTGGCAGGAGGAAAGCCCTCAGACTGCTCATTTTCTGAAAGGCCAAGTTACAATGAATTCATGAATGCTGCAAATGTTCTGGGCACTGGCAGAATCTAAGTCAGAGTCCAGAACTTTTTGCCAAAGCAAAGTATTTCATTTATACTCTCTGTGTGTGTTGTCGTACGCACAACACTCATGCGCTTCCGTCACACGGGATCTTAGGCGTCTGTATGAATTCAAGCCTAGGTCTGTTGTTTTTTCAGTCCTACTTTCAGTCTACAAAATGATGTAGCTAATTAAGCAAACATGTTCTTGGGGGCATAGAAGGGAAGGGGAGGATTGTCCATTAGTCCGATATTCGCTGCAGCTTTCGGCTCCTGCTCAGGAATCCCCACGAGGCCCGAGCAGAGGCCTGGCTCTGGGGCAGGACTCAATTTCTGCACATCCCTTTGCTCTCCGAGTTAAACTGCTTGGACCCCGTTTTCCCAACGGAGGTCTCGCTGTTATTCCTCCAGCTCCAGCTGTGGGAAAAAGGAGCTGGTGTCCCCTTCCCAAACGTGAGAACCGCGGGCCTTGCCCTGCTCCAGCACCCTCCGCAGCTGGTGCTGCCACTCAGCTGCTCGGCGGGGGCCTGTTTGGCCTCGACATCCTCCTGACACCTCATTCCTGAAAGGAGAAAGAACAACAATCCTCCCCTCCTGCGAAATCCCATTTGTTGGGTCGAGGCAGCCACCTTTAACCTTCATAAAGTCAACATCTCTTCGGTCAAGCACCGTGTTGGGTAGGAAAAAAAAAAAAAAAAAAGGCATGGATGGAGGTCGGGGTTTGTAATGAATGCTCCCATAACAAAGTGAGGGCTGGCAAGTGGGGATTTATCTTTGAGCTTTTTATCAGTTCATTCTGTGACTCCCCCGGGAAAGCGTTTCTCAGCCGTCTCTCAGCCTGAGAGGCCTCTGAGCTCTGGCTCACCCCGAGGCCTTGCACAGTAATTTGCGTGACTTCATGAAGGTGAAATGACACAGCCTGGGCCGTGCCCTCACCTCCTTTTTCTGGCGAGCCAATTTTCTTTCTCAATAAAGTCCGGAACATCTCGTGCCACTTTAACGTAGACCTCTTCTAAACCACCTCCACGCTTGTGCCATTCCTCGGCACACGGGAGCTCTCTGGGGCAGCAGCCCTGGTCCCACTCTGCTTTTGCTGCGCCTGACCCAGCCCAATTGTGTTTGGTGCTTTTGCACTTGAAATACAAAGTGGTTTCTTAGATTACACATTTTACTCTGATCACAAGGCAAAGGAAGGTTTAGCTTTGCAACAGAGAGACGCTGGCTGATGCTTATCTTGTCAGAAGTTTAAGAAAAACTTACAGGCTTGCGATGGAGAAAATTCTAGGCGCCAAAGTCTGCTCTTGAAATTTTGTGAGCTACTAAACTGCAAGTTAATAACACCTTTCATTTAAAAAGGAGTGCTCCCTAGACTTCTTTTTTTTTTTTTTTTCAATAAATCCTAAACAAGGCTGTGCTATGACTTGCGATGCGTGCAACTGAACTAACTGGGAAAGTTTTCGTCCATCCGGGTACTGGACCAAGACTGGGGAATTCCTGTCCATGGAAGAATACCTGTTATTTAACTCCATTGAGCATTTTAGCACTGAAAGAAAGCTCGAGAGCAACAAATAGCCAATACTAAATCCAGGAAGCTGCTGCTTAGTTGCAGAAGTTATAGATGGAAAAAGTTTATTAGGGTACTTAGTCTCCCTACAGATAGTTGTGCTATTGTTCTCTACTAGACATTTCCATAGGGTCATAGGATGGTTTGGGTTGGAAAGGACCTCAAAGATCATCTCACTACAGCCCCCCTGCCATGGGCAGGGACACCTTCTACTACATCAGGTGTTGTAGCCAAGCCCCGTCCAACCTGGCCTTGAACACTTCCAGGGATGGGGCAGCCACAGCTTCTCTGGGCAGCCTGTTCCAGTGTCATTTTCTCGGATATTGCCTAGACCTGAGTCACTGTCACAGTTTCAGTCTTCCGCTTTCTCTTTGGGGAAGACAATTCTTCCCTCTTTCCTAGGGTCTAGACTCAGTTCTCACTTTTACTGACTCCATCTCATTATTCTGAGTAACAGCCCGTTGGCACTGCACAGGTAGGCAGCAATTATTCTAGTGAGTTTTAAAAATTTTTGGTATCTATGATAAGCCATCTTAAACACAAGCCAGATGTATTTTAGACTTCTAATCTTTCCTCTGAGTCAATTGCGGTGGCCTCTTAATCGTGTTCCTGGTGTTTTGAATTCTCTCCAAGTTGCGGTGCTAGGAATGAGCATTCACCAGCACCAAGCTGAGATTGTTGGTACAGTTTCTCTCAGTGAAGAAGGGAGAATAATTTCTGAAGGAAACCGCAGCGCTGCAGGATCGCAAAGCTCGGTTTCCAGGGGATCATGTGTGAGAGGCTGTGCTCCTCTATGCATAGAACCTCCTTTGCAAATGCTCCCAAATGTCGTATATCTACTGAATAGCAACATTTCCCTAAAGAATGAATGTGATGTTAGGCTAAAAGCTATTGCAGCGAGACATTTGGAAATAGAGATGAAAAAGACTATACTGCTGCCCGAAGCTGCTGTATCAGCAAAGACCTGGTGATAAGTGCACTGATACTGGTACAAGATTACGCTCATTGGCACGGCAGGTGCGCCTGGAGACAGTTCAATATTCCATTAGGAAGTCATCTTCTGCCACACAAAAGTCATTGCAACGTGAGGAAATATTGTTGTTGACTATTCACTGAGCTACTTCTCCCGAGCTGTTCTCATATGTAGGATTGGTCACTTGGCCATCTCATATTTGTTCTGCTTTCATGAGTCTGTGAAACTAAAATAATATGTTGGCATTGACACATGAACGGGGAAGAGGGGGGATGGGGAGTCTAAATAAAAGATTGGAGCTGGCCTTGGGTTTGCCTCATCTGCTGGGCATTTTTGACATGTTAAAGTATTGCAAGAATGGATCATAATACCCAGCATCTCTGAGGTTCATTTTCAGAGGCATTTTGCAGACATGCTTCATGAATATTTACAGTTCTTATTCTTACTGGGCAGAAACAAGTTAAATAGCTTTTCAGAGGCTGAAGCAGAGCCATAATCAGAGACTGTAGTTCTATTTTGCAGCTGAGTAAAAGCCCAGCCAGTATCACCTGAAGCAGAAACTTCGTCCTGAGCAGGTGATATCTCCTACCTCAGATTGCTTAAGCTTACATGTGCTGATGTCAGTAGGACATAGCTGTTCACTCACATGGGCAAGCATTTAGCACCATTGCTTGTCTGCCTGGAGAGCTGAAAGTGCTAAAACTAGCTAAAATACTGAAATTGAATCTTAGGCCTCTTTTAACTGTGCGTGCGTTTATGAAGACAATTCAGCCACCAGCATTCATTGTCTCTTCCACTGTAGTCAACGTGAGTTGCTCGTGGAAAAATCTTTTTTGCGAGAGTGAGTTGCTCGCGGAAAAATCTTTTTTTGCAAGAATAAATGGCTTTACATACACTGCAGAAAGGTCTCAGCTGCAGTGAGTTTGATCAGACTGCCCCGTGGTAGGAAGTAGAGCTGCAGCAGGGATTTTCAGCACGCGGGAGCCTGTGTTGAGTCGGTGATGGAGCGAGTCTCCCTAAGGGTCTGCTCACACGCTGAGGCCGTTCCAGTTTTGCAGATTGTTTTATGTATGGGAAGCTCAAAGGGCTTGACAAGATTGTATGACTTAAAGCTCATTTTCACTTCTGAGGGAAACAACTGGCCGGTGAAGCTTGGAGATGGGTTAACTGAGGCACAGAGACATCAAGCGAGTCACTGAGGGAAGCTTTACTTCTTAATAACCAGATCTGGCCTACTTACTAAAATGGAAGTGACCTATAATTATAGTTGAATTCTAGGAGACAGGACTCCTGAGTTCTCCGTTCTTCATTTTGTATCCCTAAACAGCTAAGGTGGTATATAAGGATATATCTACACTGCGGTTCGTATGAAGCTCTGGGTTACGCTACAGGCAGTGGTAGAGTTTAACGTCTGATGCAGACATATCTCTGTGAGTAATAACCACAGCAGGGGGTTGGCAGAACACAGCAAAAAATTGTGATCATATTTGTTGTGACTATTGGTTTGTGGGCATTGAGAATAGAGAGATCCATACCGTCATGCTAAATAGCGCATAAACGTAATGTGCTGGAGAAATTATAGTCGATGTGGATAGGAAAACTGTGTGGTAGGTAACGTAGTAAACAGACAGGGAGTGAAGCACGAAGCAGGAGAGAGAGGAGGGGGGAGAATTAGGCACTTGAGAGCTTTGCTGAATCTGAACCACCGCAGGAGACCCAGCGGAAGGTAGAGGATCGGAGAGGTCTGTCAAGGACCGACACAGCAAGCACCTGTGAAGGAAAGGAGACGGGGGGCTAAACCAACAATGAGAGTTAGAAAGGAAATGCCAAGCCCGGAGATGGGCTCTTTGGGTCTATCAGTCATTTTAATAGTTTTCTCAGCCATTCTGAAGGAATAAAAGAACAGAAAAAGCACAAAGCTTATACTGATAGAGTCAGTGTACCTCGGAGAGAAAAATTATCTCCTACCAAAGAAAGTTAAAGAGTTATATTATAAGATATTAGATATTGGACAAAACATCAGGAAATGTTAATTTGCATTTTGCTGCAGTGCCATATAACAAATTAGTCCAGTTTAAAAGGCCTGTATTTGCAGGAAAGCAGTATTGGGTTTTTGATAATTTGGGGGAGGAGATTTAGAGAGCGAGAAAGTTTGCGTTTCATCTCAAAAAAATAAAAAAAGCAGCTATTTTGTAGCAGGGATATGGTTGTATGATTTGTTTCTCTCTCTTCTCCCCAAACTTCTAGGAACGGGTTTTCAGTCCGTTTGTAGGGAGAGTTCAAGCAGAAATTATATGTAATGTCAGAGAAATAATGTTGGAGAGAATATGCTGAACAACCAGCCTCTCAGTCTGAAGTAGTATAATTAATATCTTAGGTTATGTGAGCAATGCTTTTAGCCCTAAAGAGTTTTACCAAAAGCACTGTACACTTAAAAAAAAAAAATTAGAATACTGTTATCTGGTTTTGGCCATGGTTTTGTCATAAAATCATTTTTATGCTTCAGCCACAGAATTGATAAGTAGATTAAACCAGGGTTCTCTTGCATTTCTTGAGGTTTGAGGCAATGTATTTGTCACATTCTGCAATGCTCTTGATTTCTTCTGCGCACATGGGTGATTTGAAGGGAAAAACAACTGAGTGTTGTTTCTGTGTTAGTTTGGAAGTTTTGTCTGGCTAGTTTTCCTTCCTATTGCTTTATTCAAAACTGATAAGCAATCCTGAGAAGTGACTATGGTATAGCGTTTGGGGATCTTTCACCTGATTAGGTGGTTGAATCCACGCTATGCCATTTAATTTCTTCTCAACCCCGATGTTGTGGGCCAGGTTAGGATTGTTGCCGTGTAATCTAGCTGCTTTGACTGCAGGATTGGCAAAGCCTCAATACAACTAGCTGAACATAAATTGAACAGAATGCCTACTTTCCTATTTGTTCCTATCCATAGCAGCTAAAGCATGGACTAAGGAATTATATTTGCTAGTTATTTACTCTTTGTTGTGGTGAGTCATTTGCAAATTGAATCTGACATTCTCCTGACAACATTCTTGGAACGTTCACAGTTCCAAATAGACTGAAGTGATTTTCTGATTGATTTGTCCTTTCCTTTTCTACAAAAGCACTTGTACAGTCTCACATTTGTCAACCTCTCTACTTAATTTTCTGCAAATTAAAGAAGTACATGCAATAACGTGCCACTCTGAACACAACAGTATTTTAAAATACCTTGCTTTTTTTCCTCCATTTATATCTCTTCATCCCCCACTGCTCTGTTTCTGTTCAGCTATCCCGGATTTTTTTGCAGTCTTCAACTTCTGTCCTCCTGCTGCTGCTTGAATTTTTCATTTTGCTTAACTTTCTCAGGTTGTCCCCTAAATTTTTAAAGGCATTTCTATGACCTCAGCAGTATGATTCCCTATGGGATCGGAGGGTGCTAGCATCGCCTTCATTAGTCGGCAGGAGCTGTAGTCAAACCACTGAGCAGAACTATTAAGGCTTTTTTCCTTTCACAGCCTCATCTGATACTTTTACTGAGATTCCGCGTCTGACTTGCCCTGCAGATGGGGAGCTGGCATCACCGCCACAAGAATTTCTAATTTAATGATAATGTTTCTCTTAGCACTAAGTCAATATATCCGGTATTAATTAAATTTGATGGCTTAACAGTAGTGGAAAAAAAAAGCCCTGCTTCAGGTACAGGAAACATCAAATGTGTTCAGAGACACTTACATGATAATTTATCTTAGGACAGGGAGTGGTAGAAGCAAAAAGCAGAAGAAAGAGGTGGCCAGCTTTGAGTTTGCAGAAATATTAAACAGAAAAAACACTATCTGGAAACTGCTTGATCACATTACACGATGCACGATCTGTCGGTTTTAACACTTCTTGTTTGAAAGATCACTTTTTTGCTTTTGGTTTTTAGCTGGTTTTATTGCTCTACTACAAGGGGTTTGGGTTTTAGAAATGAGAGGTGTGATAGGAGTTACAGGCAAATGATGGCAAACTTGGCTTAACGGGATTCAGTGGGTTCGCTTGCAGGAAAAACTCAGTTGCATCTGCAATAATTATATTGAATAAATGAGTTCTATCTTTCTCTTATCGTTTCTCAGTTTGTTTTCCCTGGTACTTCTCTTGTACCAGGGTAACAAACAACTTCCCAGCTCTTCTCACTGGAGTAGTTGCTCCCTCATCCAACTGTGTAAGCAGATAAGAAAGCTGATCAAAAAAATTAAGTCTGCAGAAGACCAGTAAGCAACTAACAACATTATTTGAGCACTGGAGAAAGAACCCCCAGCAGAGAGACATTGACAATGTCTTGTTGTTAAAAATTCGACATGAAACCCTCAAAAAAATCAGTGGTGCTGCTGTCATTGAAACTGGGAAATGTGATGCAGTGAATTCTAGGGTGGGTAGATGGGTGCACGTTTTTCTTGCGCCTTGGATCTGTTCCCACCTAATTGGGATTTTCTTGTGCAATTTGTTTAAGACATTGTCTTTTGGTTTCTCTCTACTATCAAAAAAGAAATGATTATGAATGAAAATACATATCCATGTCTTGAGACTTAGAAATTGCAGAAGGCAAAGTAGTAGCTTTGTGCTAAGGGAGCAAACATCTCTGCTTGCAAGCCTAGACATCAACTTCTGTATTCCTTGTCTTTCCTCTTTCAGTTTTTTTTCTGGATTTGAGGCCCAGTGCCAGGTAAAGATGAGGAATATCCTTTCCTTGAAAGGTCGTAAAAGCAAGCGGTGTCTCAGCTACAACATTAATCCCTAAGACAGGAAAGACCATTTGCCAAAATCTTTGAAAAATCACTTTTTTTAACGTAATGAGACCTGTCTTTACATTGCGCGTGGTGTTGTGACGGTTTCACGAACAGCTGAATGGCCTGAACAAGGTCCAAGACAACAAAAGCTTTCTATTAAAACGAGAATATTTTTTAGAATCAGCAGAGGAATGGTTAAATAGTTTGATGGGCAAATATTTTGAAAAATAGAAAATTAGCTCAGCTTCTGGCAGATTGCAAAACTCATCTGTTGTTTTCATCAGACCACACGAAGAAACAGGAACTGTGGCATCCCCAAGGAACAGATAGGAACAGAACATTCAACCTTTCAACCCATTTTTGTGGATATAGATTAACAAATCCACACTTACACCTTTAGTGCGACCATGAGGTGGGACAGAGTGCAACAGTTTCGGTTTGAGTTTTTGTTGTAATAAGAATCCCGTATGTTTCTGACGAGCCTAATAAAGAAATTTGTAGGATTATCTGCCAAGTTATAAGCTTTTAAATTTTTTCAGTGCTAAGACTTCTGCACCACTTTTCTTGAGGCCATCCTTTGCTGCGGCTTTTGTCATTGTGCTGTAGGATCTCTTTCACGGGAGCTAGCGGAACTAAATGCCATTAAATGAAAATTCTGGAAAAGATTTTCAGAAAAGCCAGAATTCTTTCCTATGCCGAATGACTGTTGTGGATGCTGAAATTATTATTTTTTTTTTAAATTTGCCTAAATTAAAAAGTAATCTTTACATTCTTATTATTTGGAATACAGTCATAGGACGTTCATAATTTTGAAGAGGTCAGCATAATTTCTGGTATTAAAGATGTCCTACGGAATCCTATATAGTAATTGAAGTTCAGTCAGTTACCATCTGTCATTTCGTTAGAGAATTCTGCTGAAACCATAGAACACTTACAGCTAGTGGATTGTATTGTCTTACACCTAGAGATAGAGCAATGAGGACCTATTTCTGTTCAATTTAAACTCTCCTCCCAGTAATTTCTGCTGCGGAGGAATTAATCGTTCGTGGTGGAGCATCTCCCTCTACTGATAGCCTTCGTAAATGCAATGTAAGCGTGGCTTCCATTTAATTGCGCGCTGATTCCACTGGTTTGGAAACATCATGAGTTACGTAGCCCATGAAAAACGAATTTACGCTAATCAGCACATCAGGGCGGGTGCTGAAACTAAAGCCCCTGATGGACGCGGATCGTGTCTGCTTGCGAGAGCAGAGGTTACGTGCTGGCCTTCCTCTTGGTATTTTTGTCTGTAGCCAAAGCCTTGAACCGTACTTTCCTTGTTCCATCGCCTGGTAATGTATCCTGCAAGAGGTTCTTCCCAAATGAGTGATCACTAAAGGAAACTCAGAGGAAGTTTCTCAGGTGTATATATAATGAAAAGGCTGGTTTTCCTATTTTTAGAATATCAGGTAGAAAACTAGGAGATATTGCAGGGCCCTTCTACAGCCTGTCATCTTACATGGGAAAAGTATGTTTTTGAAAGAGACTAAGACTGAGAAGAACGTATTTTTGATAATTTTTTGACAATTCATTTTGAATTGTCTGTTTTCCAGTAGTATTGCAGCTGACCATCCCATCAATGTAAGCAGAAACAAAATGCAGTGATTATCTGTACACCCGGAGAGTGGGTGTAGTCTAAAACCTGCCACATCTACTGCTCGATAACTGACTAGAAGTGTGTAAAACCGCAAAGCCCTCGTATCAGCTGCTGGATTTTTTTGTCTCTATAGAAACTACGTGGTTCATAAATTGGCACTGAAGACCTGCGTTTTCACCTTGATTTGGCCGCTGATCACCCGTATTACTTTACGCAAATCATCTTCATAGTGCTTCTATTTTCTGTGTCCTCATTTCTCCTTTTTGTGGTGTATTTATTTGTGCACCCTATATAAATGGATGCGTTATTATGTATTTGACTAATGTGACACCAAGACCTTACTAAATGCCAAACGTGAGAACAATGGATGCTGATGTAATGTTAGGAACCATGGTCAATACAAAGGACAACTTAATAGCCTGTAGGGCATATGATCAATCCCATGTTACCATCCATTTCCGTGACTGGCAATTTTTTGCTATGGAAAGCCTGATTTTAGCTGTCCTCTACGTCGAAGCACGTGTGTGCCTTTAGCAAGGCATGCTCGCTTAATAGCCTGAGAAAACAGCGTTGTTCTGACCTTTGATTCATTTTATTTCTTTTTGACGAATTATTACTTTATCGTGAGAATTACAGTTACAAAAATCAGATAACAATTTATAGATCAGGCAAATGAATTTGCCAAACAAGAATTTCTATTATAGACTGAGACTTCAGCAGCTGGAAACAATAAACGGGATGGAGCAGGGGGGCAGGACCTGGGTATGTAAGCTAATTCTAAGATGATTGTGAGCTGTCTAGAATACAGTTATGAAAAATCATATACATTCCAGAATTGCACCGAGTAATACCTATAAATACTCTTTTTAAAAGCCTAAATACTTAAGTAACAGCGACTTGAGGAAAAGCTGAGGGTTTAGGCCTTGTTTTCTGTCTTAAATTACGCAGAACTGTCCCAAACGCTTTTTTTTTTTAAAAAAAACCCAAGTGAAATAGTTAAAAGACAAGAATGCTTTAAACCTGGCATCAGAAAGCTGTTCACGCTGTGCAGGGTACGGATCATTGTCTACAGAAAGGGTAACGAAGTGCAGCTTATGTTCTATGACACACCATCATATATGTATAGATGGGATCCATTTTCCATAAAATCTTTTTCCTCCCTGCCTTTTTGCATAAGCACACTGCTGACAAGCAGAGTTTACCTTGAAAACTAATTTACAAAGGTGAATTTAACATGTTCCCTCTTCATAAAATAGCATTTCACAGTTTTTCTAAAGATACTTCAATTTCGCACCATGAGGTGGAGACATCTGCCTCCAATTCTTGGTAAAACAACCCCGATTTTTAACTGTAAAGTTGTAGCTGAGGTATAAATAAAATGCTGCATTCCCCCTCCCCTCCTTTCGTGTAAAAATAATTAAATAAAACAAAATAGAATAAAGGCAAGCAGATATTTTATCATGAAGCTCCATTATTCTTTTGGTTTGCACTTTAAAAAAAAAAAAAAAAAAAAAAAAATCACTGAATTGTAGCAACTGTCCGCTGCCGGGTGGATGTCAGCGTTCCCACGTAACTTTGCAGTGTCCGTTCCACAGACCCACTGGCGGGATTTGCTCGCACAACCTCCAGGCTGCAGTTGGAGAGCCAGGGAGCACGCTTTGAAACGGAGCGGCAAGGAAAAACAGCGAGGAACTCCTTTGCAGGAAAGAAGTCCGCTCCTAAGCATAGGAAGAGGTTGGTAAATTCCCAGCTGGACCAATTCTTTTAGGACAAGCCAATGCCTTAGTGTTCAGTTAGCAAAAGCAAACAAATCCAGACGCCTTACGCTGCAGCTAATGGCAAAGGGTGAGGGAAACCATGGCTTCAGGCGGGACAGTTATTTGGGGTTACTCAGACAGGTGAAGGCTTGTTTTTGCAACAGGAAAACAAGGACAAGCTCAGGAGCTGGCGCACTTTCGGGTTCCTCGTGTGGCCATTGGGTCTAGGGGTAAGGCTCTCCACGGATTTGCTGAATTTGTGCTCCCCTCTCCCTAGCTACAGCCTTTGCCTCGTGGCTGTGTCCTCGTTTGGTTCTATTTTATAACTTCCACACTCCAGGCCCCTTCAGCAAATTATAAGTGTGTTTGCCAGATTGTTGTCTGGGAGTAAGGGAAGAAGCTATTTTTTTCTTGTCATCGGACTGTTGCTATTGTGGGAGAAATGTGTCTGAGGAACAAAATCCTTTGCTAGAAGGTGACCGCGACAGTCACTCCTGTGGTTCATTGCTCGAAGACAGCGAGGCACCATGGTTTCTGCTGCGACTCAGAATGTAACGGTTATGGTTTATGGGGAAAAAAATTGATTTTCACATTTTCTTGAGTACCACATGTCTTGCTCTTTTTAGTTCCAGGGAGGAAAGAAAATGTAAAATGTTTCTAGTGGATGCCTTGTTTTTTAAAGTGCCAAGCAACTGACTCCTGAAAAAAAAATGTGTAAATTTTAAGATCAGGGAAACTGAGGTGAAATTTGCTAGTGCACATACGCTAACCACTCGCATGCGGAGCCTGACATGCCGAAGAAGCAGAAGTGCGTAGGATAACGATGCCACGGGGTCGTTTAGAACAAAGAAACCGTGTTACACCAGAGTGGGGCTACTGAGCAATTGCAGGGGATGGGCCAGAACAAGGAATGACCAAGGGAGCGTGCATTGCGAGCAGCCACTAAGGGCATGAATCAATATTAAATTTGACAGAGAGAAGGATCCTCCTCACACTGAATAAACATTTGGTTCGAGATAAGTTATCCTTTTGCAGAACTCTGTACGCTTTAGCCTTCATCTGGGAAGACGAAACCAGCCACACTCCGGGGTTTAAAGTTTCCCCTCTGCCCTTGGCTACTGCTTCGAGCGTTCCCTCTTCTGTCAAGGCAGGTGACAGCGTCCATGTGCGGAACTGTGACCAACCAAACCCCTGTTGTACGGGTCATTCAACAGCCATCGCGTAGTGTCAGCCAGTACCAGCTCAGGCTTGACGCCCGCATAGCAAACCTGTGACTTAGCCAGGGTTCACATCCAAAAAATGGGTGTCAGCGTTTGTGGCAGAATTCTTATAGCAGAAGTGTCTGGAAACTAGAAACCACGCCTGAGGTGCTGAGGCACATTAATGCCCAGAACCCTTCTCCTCCATCCAAAAGAGACAGCGATGTTAAGAAGCGCACACCTAAGACTGGGTGGGATTTTTATTTTCTTTTACTGACGGAAAATTTACTGGCAGTTATCAATGCAAAGTTCCCACCGAACTGTCTCCTTCCTCACCCTTGCCCTGCGATCTCCTCCGCAGGACCGTAACTCCGGAGCAGGGATTCCCAGTCCACAGGCTCCCTCCTAATCGCCAAGGCAGTTTTCTTTGCTGGAATGGCCTCCGCGGTTGCCATGACAGTGACTAGCAGGATCATAATACAAAGGTGAGGAGCCTGTAAGTTGAAGGAGGCCTCATGTAGGGTTTGATTGATAGAAAAAGTGATTTTTAGCTTGGTAAGAAAGAGTGTGAAGCAGCTCCTCCACTCGCCCCTCGCTGGGTTCCCAGGGCCCTAAGCCCTCTTGCAAATAAGGAGGTATTTGCCCAGAAGCGATGAGAACAGAAGCTTATCTAAAACACCCAAGGAATTCTTCCATTTCTCTCTGAAGGACTCCAAATTGCAAAAAAAGAGCTAAAAATGGGGCAAAGATGAGCTACTGATCCGTCCTCTCCAAAGTATGTGTAATACTGTGACTAGCTGCAGCTAGGAATATATACTGTTAGGTTTAAGCACCCCGATGCTTGTTTTTTCCTGTATCTATCTACCATATATTTGGATATGCTTGTAAAGAGTAGCATGTTAATATAGTAAAGATTCTAGGCTATATTAAGGACAAACTTTTTGGATAGGATTTGGAGAGGATATTTGTTCTTTCTGCCAGTCAGTCTTGCAGCGAACGTTACTCTTCTTTGTTAAAAAGAACTACAAGACTTCAGGTTGATGCCACAAAGTGCCGTTTGCTCTAATTCCCAGAGCTGCTTCTCACCCATATGTTTTTCAGGGGACTCATGGGATATAAAGCTACTGCTCCGATACCTGCTGTAATTAACAAACCTTCTATTCCCTGTTGGCAGTCAACAGACAACAACAGAATGGTCAGGATCATTGGAAATGAAAAATCTTAGAATTTTCATTACTATAGTGGTCTGATTCTCAAATCAGCTGAACGCGTCTATCAACCAGAAGTCAGAATGGCTTCTAACATAATATTCCCATTACTAACTAGTGGAGTTCCTAGAGAGGAAAAAGAAGGGAATATGTCAGGAGAAATACTTTTATAATGCTTTCTTTATGCCGGCTAGTGTTGTTTCAGGCCTGCAAGAATCTCGCAGATATTTAGGTCAGTAAACTGGGAGGAAGAAGTGTGGGAAACATACTTGTGTTATGCTGGTGATTAAATACCTATTGGATTTACAGCTGGAGTCAAGTTATCAGTATATTGTAATGGTAGTTCCTCTTTTTACTTGGCGTCAATCAGAAGTCATGGGTTTTTAGCCATGAATGACCCAAATAATGAAATACGAAATTCTTAACTTGGGGGAAGGAGTTGTGGTTTCATTAGAAAAGGTGAAGAACAGGGACCTGAAAGTCAAAAGTATATTCCCACGTGGTGATTGAATTACCACGTAGCTGCAGGCAACTCATTTAGGACCAAAGTTTCTATGCCTTGCACCTATGCCTGGAGCTAGATTTTTCAAAAGAGCTCAACACGCAGCTGTAGGTTTCTTTGTCGAGTCCTCTGTTTTGTCAGGGGTCTAAGCCACTAGAAGCTAATCGCAGTAGAAGACTTGACTTGGAGGACTTAGATGTCTACTCTGTTCAGTTCTGTGCTCGACTGTCACCCTAATGCAAGTAGGAAATGGCCCAAATTAAATATAAACAGACATTAAATTCAAACTTTCAAATAGTTCCCATTTGGAAATAATGTAGGCCAGATCCAATTAGCAATTACCACTTATTTATTATGAACAAGCAGAATTCTAATTAGGTTGATTTGAGCCTCAGCTACCCCCTCGTATTGGGTCGGTAATTAAGGTACTAGTTGTACTAGTAATTATGGTTTACCATGAAATTACCCTCCTTTCTCCCCTCTCCCCCCAAAAAACCATCGAATTAGCCATGAGTGGAATTATATTTATCACAGGACCCTGTGCAGTAGAGACTTTGCAAATAAATACAAACAATTAGAAAACCACTCGGAGTGCTGTGCCAGCACAGTAATTAGGGTTTGAAGAGAGGAATTTTTGCTGAAGCCAAGCTGGCTGGTTTGTCATGCGAGAGGAGCTGCAAGTGTCTCCAGCAAGTACCTTTGAGGGTGCAGGTCCAGTCCCTGGCTCTCCCGGCCCGCTTGCAGGAAGAGACCCAGGAGAAGGAGCAACGCAGAGGATAGTGTTCTCCCAGTATAACTCTGTAGTAAAGAACAGACTTTGTGGATTCACCAGTGCGGTGTTTTCTGAGATGTTACGCTGACCCCAGTGGGTAACAGGCAGATGACCAACAGTCAGACCAGTACAAGGCTGACACGGTGTATTTTCAGCAGACAAAAGCATAAACCAAAGGATAGCAAGCATAAACGAAACCCGAATTGTTTTTCTTTGCCCAGAGAATTAAAAAACAAACTTCTCCTAATGTTTGAATTCTAGTCCCTATGGTTGCAGTCTGTTATTTCAGTGACAGTTTCCAAGTGGCACGCTGTCGTACCTGCTAACGAGTAAATCAGCTTCTGACCTTTTTCCTCTTAAAGTTGCATAAATGCAGTCGTCTCTGGTCTAATAGCCGAAGCGTAGAATGCCGTACCACCGAGCTTTTGACTTCCATAGATGGAATAACTATCCCACTTCATTATCATTTTCTGCCTTGGAGGCTGTCTGGTACAGGGGGTTTTGTGTATCATCAGTAGGGGATCATGGACTAAATACTGTGTATACATTTTAATGGTCACTTTTGATTTTTTTATTTTTTTTTTTAATTTTGAGGAAGTAGCTTTCCCTCACCTAATGTGGGGAAATGCTGAACCTTTTTATTTTTCCGCTCATTTAGCGATCCAAATACGCATAAACTTACTGAATTTCCTTTAGAACACCAAGAATTTTTTCCTGGCTTAGAGTCAGTGTTACATTGCTTTTAAGCAAGCAAAGAAAAAAAAATTTTTGATTTATAAATTCTCACATCTTGCTCCTCTTTAGATCAGTGTTTGTAAGACTAAGAATTACCTCTCCCCAGAAACACATCTTCTCACCAAAGGAATCAGACCTAGGCCTTCAGGTACCGGTGAGTTTGGGGGTTTTCATAAATTACAATAGGTAATGGTATATTTTCCAAATCTTAGGTTTCCAACACAGTTAACACTGCACAGGGTCTTTCTCTTACAGATTTTGCTCAAACTCTCTGATATTATTTCTACGTAGGCGGATAGCACACCTATGAACTTCAGCTCAGTTTGGAAGCCAGGCAATTCTGGGTTTGGCCAAAGCAGACCTATACAAGATGTTATGGCTTATACAACTGAGGCTAGATATTGAAGAATGTTTGAAAAACTATCCTTCCAGAAACTGTCTCTCCTACGACACAACCCACCAGCGCAAGAAAACCCCTCTTTTCCTCCATGTCATCTGCCATAGACCGGCGCCTGGGAACCTCCTCCCATGGACTTATGCCAGCAAGGCATTCTTAGCTGGAAGAGAATTGGTCCAATGGCTTTGCAGAATAAGTATCTAAAGCAAAATATAAAAGATAGAAGAAACTACGAAAATAGAGCTTACAATAGAAATATTCACATGATCTTACCTGTGTACGCTGCTGATACTCCCATCTCTGCATGCCTTAGATTTCATCCAAAGGGAATAATTTCCCCTTCCTAGAAAGTAGAGACAAACTGAAAATTAACGTTTGATCCATCTATGAGGTGTAACTACCATTAGGGGATGTCTCGTTAAACAAGTTGTTAGGTACTGTTTGCAGAACAAAGAAGCAGAGCTGGCAAAATGAATGATCTTACAGATATCCTTCTCTGGTTACTGCCACACTTTTTATATCTTCTGCCAAGGATTCGAAGTTCATCAGAAAGGGCTCTGATATTGCAGTAAAATGGTTAATTCTCACAGTAATGTATGGTCTCTTCATGTCTTGAGCACACAGTCATAGATTTATCTAAAGAGTCTAAAGACTCTGCACATAAACTTGGTCTTCATGTTCCTAAAAATGGTTAGTTTTGAGAACAAATAATAGGTTTGGAAAAAAAACCAAAATTCTTCTCTTTGCTCACTCTAAAATGAACACCAGAAAGACAGAATGCAGGCCGCGAAAGTTTTGCCTGCCTTCCTTCTGTCTGCAATAGAGTCACTGCGTGTGTCAGGGGAAAAAAGGGAGACTGTTGGAAAGATTTTGTTCTTTCTGCTGCCAAAACATTCATATGACAGCAAAATTTACTGACGCGTTTTGGAAAAATAAATGTGCTTCTTTAAAGTGGAGGGCGGGGTTGTTCTCTATAAATTAATGTGTTATTTTTTTTCCTTTTTAGAGCATACCATCTCCAATAGCTCCCAATCCTGAGCCTAAGGCGGCTCTTTCTTTCCATTCCACTTAGACGTGATTTCTGATTTTGCAAGGACTTAATAATATAGTGAGAAATGGAATTAAAGGATAGACTAGAGAACCTAGCACGTTCTGAATGGCACCATAAATAATTAAATTATAATTATTAATAAAGATGCTTGCCATTAAAGAAGAAAAGACTAAGGAAAACAATAAATTCACTTAATTAGATTTACATAATGTACAATTCAAAATAGATTGACAAAAGAAAGCTGTCAGCATAATAGTTTGTCTCCCTGTCTGTAAAATGTGACATGATACTTCTTCCCATTTCAGTAAGAACAATCTAGGATGCAGACAGCACAGAATAGAACATTTGTATCATAGTAATTCAAACTACCTGTTTGAGTTAGACAAATGAAAAAAATAGACTCCAGCCCACACGTTGTGGCCTGGCACGGAGCAGTATCCAAAGATGAATGCAGCTGATGAGATTAATTTGTTGGGACCTTACTTATCACCTACAGACTGAGGCTTTGTATATGATGAGATCATTTCCTGATGCATGCGCAACGTGCTATTTCAGCTTGGCTCCATCCAAACAGGGCAATTTACTGTGGCCAGAAGGGGCCAGAATTACCACCGTATCGCTTTATTAAAATGCTCTCATCGTCAGTTCAGCCATTTGACCCCCGAGTATTAGTTCTACCACGGGCTTCTGCTAAGGGTGGCATGTGAAAGGTCTCTTTCTTTTGGCCTATCTTATGCCTCTCACTTTTTGTCTCCTTAACGTTTGAACTATGGGAAATTCACAAGCTCTGGTGCAGGATTTTCTTGCTTGCACTTGTCCGTGTGCGAGGGTCTGTTGGATCGTGTTCTTCTCTTCATGAAATCTGAGTGTTAATGTATAGTTTGTTGGTAAGAAACAAACGTTACCCAGCGCTACGCAAACTCTCCCGCATGAAAGCCCCCCATGTGAAAGCAGTAGAAGGAACAGAGCCAGGACACTCCGTGTGGCCAAACTGCCGTATCCCACAATTTGCTTAACTGTTTTCCTGATGCAAGTGTAAGTGTGACCCGAACCATGCTAGTGGGTTTAACAAGTACTTTAGTGAGTAGCAGCTTAATATGATCCTTTAAAGGCAGGCAGCACCCTCCTCCTGGAAGGAAGGTTGTGGCAGTCCTTGCAGGAATCCAGCACTTCCTACCGGCCTTCAACAGCCAAGAGCGATGCGGCTCCTTCAGAGTCAGTCAAACACGCCTGCAAAACCAAAGCAGAGACGCTCCCTCTTGCCTTCAGCAGGCACAGGAAGCCCTGTCCGCACCCAGAAATTAACACGAAAATTTATCACGATCCAGTTTATGGTACAGAGTAAACAGAGTTCAGTTTATTGGTTTTTGACTTAGACAATAAGACGTGAGGGGTTCTTGTTTCCCTGGCCTACTGTGCCCCTGAGAACAGAGCAGCACCTCTAATGAACGCTTTATTTTCGTTTACCAAAACTGGATTGTGACTGGAAGTGTGTTACTCGCACTGCTACTCCAGCTCTGTCCACCTTCTCATGGCAGCTGGAATTGATCGTTCCTGTAAAATGCCAGCGAGAATCAAAGCATTCACAGAGAAGGAAGTTTTCCTGCTTGACCGTTAGAAACAAAATCCTGTCTAGCATCCAGAGCCATTCTGAGTATTCTTAACGCACGTGCAGAATGGTAAGCTGATGTCAAATAAAAATGAACAATTTGCACATACTGAACTACTTAGTATTTAGCTATGTGGTATGAAAACAAGATACTGCTCTAATGACATTTAGAAGTCAGTGAAAAAGCTTATATCGATGTCATTATCTCACTGTAGCATTTCCCCACTATCTCAAGGACCTGTTTCATTGCACGTCTTTGCTCCTGAAGCATTCTTCCGTGATGTCCATTTCAAAACTAGCAGTAAATGTCTTGTTGTGAACTCAGTGATTGAACTCTCTACAACAATATTAAGAGAAGCTGATTATCGACCAGGCTTGCGTGTACGTGTGTTTTTGTTTTGCATTGTATGAATAGCCGCCCAGCCCTGAGAGCGAGACAAGATGCGAGTCTTTGAACTGCAGGAAGGACAACACGTGTGACTGACAGCAGCAAACCCGTGAGACTGGTTGAGGCAACTTTAATTTATTTGTACGGCATGCGTATGGAAGGGTCCTCCCCTCCCGTTTTGGTAATGACAAATGACAAGATGTCGACAGTTATTAATTAAACTGCCTGGCATAGCAATGTACATGATGGTAAGACCTAAGAAATGTGTAGCATTCCTTCTACCCCATCATGAGAATGGGGCCCCTCCGCTGTTCTCTGGCACAGCAGAGATTAGACTAAAGCGTCGATATTCCCCTGCAAGCTGGCTACCTAGTAACTGCCTGAATACAGGGCCCTAAAAATTGAAATCCTCTCTCAGGCGATGCGTAGTAATTAAACTTCAGCATTCTTTCTGCAGGAAATGTTTCTCGTGTGTTGTTCCCACAGATTGTGCTACAACAACAATTTTGGCCCCATGAACTATTAACCAATTATAAAGGGATTTTCTCAGTCTGCTTTAACTGAGGATCAAAGTTTCCTTGCCATATATTGTAATTTAGGATACAAACCACCAAGCGTACGCAGGACTCAAGGCTTTGGTCAGTCAAACAGAATGGACTCGGGGGAGTCGCTCACACCCCATTTCAGCTTTTCTGATTTGACTTGCCAATATTCCAGCTGCTTCCTTAAAAAAAGCCATTGCCCCACAGTTGCAATTAATTTATCCTATTCTACTTTCATTTACATTTTTCTCATCTATATCCTTTATGTATGTGCTACGTGGAGCTAGTTATTTCTATATACTGCTCAGTTACTCAGAATTTAATATATACCCAATTTCTCCCCAGCTTACTTGTCTAATGGGGCTTTAGTTTTCTTTTTAGAGTCCCTTTTGAATTTTATGTTGTATAAGAATAGCCTGCCAGACTAATTCAGTTAGCTAATACAGATTGTGATGATTTTTGTCTGCATTTGCTGCATAACGCAGTAAAAAACTTCTCAGTGCTGTATGCAATAGCTATTACTCATTGTTATTTAAAATGGACCAGGAGAGTGTCTTCAAGCTTTATGTTTCAGTGAGTTTAGGACACCGTACGAAGCACTGGCAAAGAACTGAAGTGGTCTTAAAATAACATTGGCGTTAATCATGTGAGTTAAGGGAAGTTCTCCGAATCAGCCACTGGCATCAGAGGTCACGTAGGTCAGAGCTCCCCAGGTTTCTTCCAAAGAGGAGAAAACCAGCCGTGACACAAACTATCTGCTCATTACACGGCCACAGTATCACAGCATCGTTGAGGTCAGAAGGCATCTCTTGAGACCATCTCGCCCAACCTCCTTGCTCAAGCAGGGTCATCTAGAGAAGGTTGTCCAGGACTGTGTCCAGTCGGGTTTTGAATATCTCTATGGATGGAGATTCCAGAATCCCTCTGGGTAATCTGTTCCAGGGCATGACCACCCTCACGGTATTACCAGTTGTGGACACAAAATGAAGGACAAGGAAAGCTTATGGTTATACTATATCTCGTAATCAGGAGCCTGCACGCTCTTTGTGTGCGTTTCCATATAACAGAATTACGGTATGGTGCACCATTCGCTACAGAGGTCTATTCCTCAGCACTGGTGAGGCCTCACCTCGAGTGCTGTGTCCAGTTCTGGGCCGCTCTGTACAAGAGGGACATTGAGGTGCCGGAGCGTGTCCAGAGGAGAGCGACCAGGCTGGTGAGGGGTCTGGAGACCAGGGCATGTGAGGAGAGGCTGAGGGAGCTGGGCATGTTTAGCTTGGAGAAGAGGAGGCTGAGAGGAGACCTCATTGCCCTCCACAACTCCCTGAAAGGAGGGTGGAGAGAGGTGGGGGTTGGCCTCTTCTCACAGGGGAATAATGACAGGACCAGAGGAAAGGGTCTGAAGCTGCGGCAGGGGGGGTTTAGGTTAGATATTAGGAAGAATTACTTTACGGAAAGAGTGGTCAGGCACTGGACCAGCCTGCCCAGGGCGGGGGTTGAGTCACCATCCCTAGAGGTGTTTAAGAAACGTCTCGATGTGGCACTTCAGGGCATGCTCCAGTGGCAGAGATTGTAGGGGGTTTGGTTGGACTTGATGATCTCAAAGGTCCTTTCCAACCACGAAGATTCTATGATTCTAGCATTCGTAAATATTGTAAAAAGTTCACGTGCACACGCCTTTATATATATACATACAAAATTAAAAAGAGCCTGATGATCATGAAGTCAGTTTTTGCCTTAAAGACAGGAACGTCGTTTTGATGACATTTTACGTTGGCAAAACATAAAAGGGAATCTGACATGACGCTTAACAATAGATTTTAAGCAGCGCTGGAGGTGTAGCGCTGAGGAGAGGCAGCAGCGAGCAGGGACTGCCCTGTCCATCCTCCTCCCGCAGCAGTTCCTCCCGCGGTACTGGGGCTTGGTAATTCGCCTGGTTTGTCTTCCCCGGTCACGCAGCTTGTGCCTTCTGAAATCAGGGAATGTTTTTCCAAATTAACTTTAGCAGATGTGTAGACTTTACTTTTCCGTAAACGTATGGCAGATAGGAAATAAACCCCGTGGATCCGTGCGGTGTGAGGCAGCGGCCAGGGAACTGGCAACTGCCGTGAGGTTTGTGTCTGAGCATTTTCAAAAGGCAGCAATGAGAGAACACCTCAAGACACGCGTTTCCAATAGGAAAAATACAATGGCTGGCTAAGGAGGCTTGGAACAGTCACTGCATGAAAAATACGACGAGATCTACAGTAGACGGTGCAAAAAACCAGTATTGTGATATACAGAAGAGAGTGAGAAGAAAGCAGCAGCTAAATAATTACTTCCCCGTGAGCAGCAGCCTTTCCAAAGTCACCGCGGCACTTCCACAAACAAAGAGGATCTTTTAGAAATACATACATAGCTTAATCATTTTCACGGTTGTTAAAAGCACGTTCCAGTATTCTTAAATGGAGAAAAAAAAAAAAAAAGGCACTATAAAAAAGCCGAGAGTCTCCTCACTCAACTCACTCTGCAATTAAATCTTGTAAAGCCCTCAGGCTGGTGGCAACACTCACTAAGTGCCTTTCCCAATGTGAGGCTTTGGTTTTGCTTGGAAGTACCAGAATGTTTAACCTGCTTTTCTTTTGTTATTTTATTCCGTTAATATTTTATATTTATACGGTACAGTCCTAACTGCCTTCACTGGGCTGGGATTTTTTAGTCCCATACATGAAGAGCTTGCAGCCTCGAAGTTTTTACAGTGTACCTGCTGACTATATTTTACTATGTTTTGCCTTTAGTATAATTTATCTACAGAGAATCATAGAAGGAACTGCTTTAAATATCCGTTATCTGTAACAGATGACTGCTGTGACCTCCACGACAAGAACTGCTTTAAATGTTCCAGCTGGTTTTAGACCTTTCAAATTTGTCTACCTGACCGTAATTAAATTTAACTTTTAACAGTGGCAGCACCTTGATGGGTGTGACAGCATGAAAAAGAATACATGGCAACACTATATATACGGGTCTCTTTTTGTTTTTTTAGTCTAAGGGTAAACGCCAGTGCTGTGTTATTTAGTATTTAAAATACATTTATTAAATGCACTCCGATAAGGCAATAACAGACTGTTCAGCTTCTCAAGCAAAGCATGACCACGTGCTTTTTCTTCTTTTCTTTAGAAACAAATGAATCAGGCCAGCGCATTCAAATTTTTTTTTAATTTTTTTCCCCCTTTTTTCCCCAGTTAGAAAGCATAGATCCATTTTATGGCTGTTGATACACCTTTTAATATCCTCATGTTTTCTATGATTCTTAACCGGGGGCAAGAGAGCACGCTATAATTTTCTTCCTGCAGGTACAATCAAAAAAATATGTCAGTCAGTGCCTACACTTTTTTTTCCTGACGAAAATTAAAATGTAAAATACTGAATGTGTTAAGGAAGAGAACTATCTTTGTTAATATAATGAAAAAAGAAGACTAAAGAAACACCCTACCTTGTACCTGTGTAGAGTTTAATATCGCATCTGAGTAAAAATACTTTGAAATAACACTGCTACGTGCTGATTTCCTACAAAGTATGTCCAAAAGGACATGTGGGGGGTTTTTTAAGGTAAACCATGTACTTGGCCTTGTCCTCAGCTGCTTGCAAAAAATATAATTTAAATGAAGTCAAGGGAGAGAGCTCAGTTTAAACCAATTGACAGGTTAATCCTTGTTTACTCGTAATATGAGAGGTTATTAAACTGAAGCATTAAATCCAAATATTCTTACCTGCTATGTATGTCAAAATTATTTGTGAGAGATTAAATGTTGCTGAGAATTCTCAGTTTTGGTTCTCAAGAGATGTAACTCATGCCTGTGCGTGCAACTGGACTAAACAGTTGGGGGGGTTCAGCCTGGAGAAGAGAAGGCTCCGGGGAAACCTTGGAGCCCCTCCCAGTCCCTAAAGGGGCTCCAGGAAAGCTGGGGAGGGACTCTGGATCAGGGAGGGGAGCCATGGGATGAGGGGGAAGGGTTTTAAGCTGGAAGAGGGGAGATTTAGGTTAGAGATTAGGAAGAAATGCTTTGCTGTGAGGGTGGTGAGCCCCTGGCCCAGGTTGCCCAGAGAAGCTGTGGCTGCCCCATCCCTGGAGGTGTCCAAGGCCGGGCTGGATGAGGCTTGGAGCAACCTGGGCTGGTGGGAGGTGTCCCTGCCCGGGGCAGGGGGGTGGAGCGAGATGATCTTTAAGGTCCCTTCCAACCCGAACCATTCCATGATTCTAAAATGGTTGATGCTTGATTCTGTAAACCATCGCTAATTCTACATTCGCTGGTACCGATGAAGCCGTCTCTCCAGGAGGGCAGGTTGCAGACCCGCAGCTGAGTCTAACAGACAGCTTTTGTCTTCTTAAGAACACGAGTCTTGCTTAATCTCTACACCCTGTGAGCTGCACAGAAATCCATTCTATAAACTAGAAAGAACAGAGTGTGAGTCGAAAGGGTTCTGAGGGTACAACAGAAGATTTTTAAGAACACTGAAATTAAAATGTGGTTCTCTACCCTGTTTCTGATACGAAGCGGGCGACAGTGTAAGCTAGCTGGAGAAGTTAGACGTAGCTGGAACAGGAAGGGCTTCTCTTTGGCAACTATGGAATAATGGTCCAAAGATTTCCTCATTGATGAAGCATTACGCAAGATTCTTTAATTTTACTTGGGAATGTGGCATAATTATATTTGAGATTTTTTTGTAATCAAAGAAAGCTTTTTCAAGCTCTTTAAATTTGCAGACACCTGGAAATTTCCAGTGGAGGTGTACTCTCCTGTGCAGTGAGCATATTCGACACAGGGTCATTTTTTTCAGTCATTTCCCAGACCACCTCCCCTTAGAAGTAGTCCCCGGAGTCTCGGTGTTCATAGCCCATGACTCGAGAAATCCTCTGAAATTTTTTTTTCTGTTATGTGAATTTCTTGAATATTAACTCATTTAAAATTGTCGGGTGCTGCAGATGTGAAGGATCCTTCCATTATCACTGCCAAATGTGTTTCTTTTTGCTGAGCAGTGTGGCTTTTTTGGCCGTTCATGAGTAGAATGATCTTTTTTTTAAACTGCATAACTGTAATCTGGGTGATGGTCCGTTAGATATTGTCTTAGGATCCAGATGTCACAAATCCGTACAGGTCCACTGAGCTGTTGGGTTGCAGTTTTCTCTTGGCCATGATTTTCTTCTTAGTTATGTTTTGTTTTTAAAAGAAAAAAGGAGTTTCCTGGACCAGCTTCTCATCAGACTTGGGAGTGAGGTCTCACTGAACAGCCAGTTCCAAATATGTTTTTAGTGTGCCTGCCATTGCCCCAAAGACCACCCATAAACTTTCTATGACAGCTTGGGGGGGCGTTGCATGAAAAGGGGCCAAGCGGTTTTGGCAGAAGATAAACCCGCTTGCATTCTAACACTCCTCACCGAGGTGGGAGGCCAGGTGTGGCTGGGTTTAAATTCTGAGTGATGCCCAATTCAGCACTATCAGTCCAATCGCGTTGAATATGTATTAAACTATTACGATTTGGATACACTAATAGTGGGCTGCACCTTCAGGCTAGTTGTGCTCCTGAACTAGCACGGCCACTCTCGAGTCTTTGGTCGTGTTCAGTGAGAAACCGAAACGACCAGCTACTTAAACAGTGCAGTTTATTTAAACAACAGATATACAGGTTCTTAGGATTGCCGGTGATAAATACACTGTCTGCAAAGCACGTGCAAATAAAGATATTGTTAAGTATACAAAACGCGCGACAAAATTATAAACGATACAGCCTGGCTATAGATGTAGGATAGAGATTCTCTAGAGAAATTTCTAAGTCCCCGAGAAAGCACTCGGTGTAATCGAAGTCTTACCCAAAGGCGTCCCTATGGGGGGGAAGAGAGACTCAGCCCGTCGACTGATCCTGGAAATCAGCGGTGGAATTCTTCGCGATGGTGTCTTCCCTGACATCCCCTCTCTCTGGGGCTATTTTTATACTATTTTTTATCTTCAAAGTGGAGTTTGAGTGACTTTAGTCATACGTACTTTTATTATGATTAATGTACTCAAGGAGGAGTGTTTGCACCTCGGGGGCGGATATTCTCCGGGATGGAGGTGTGTTTTGGTACGTTGTAGTGAGCAAAGTTTGCACAAAGGACAGCATTTCATCAACGCTTGACGAAATGTTGGCTCGGGTAGCGTGTAGGCCGCTTATCTGTTCTGTAGTACCGTCTCGTCCCCATATCTGCTATTCGTCCCAAGGGAAGGCCACGGAACAAGCGCGTTCGGTTCCATCCCTCGTGTAGTTTCGCAAACAACCTTGTACAGGCAATCGCAGATATTGCGCTCTTCGCGTGCCAGCTGGGGCTGTGTTCTACCTCAGAAGCCTCTTGATTTTATGACTTTCCTTAATGTGTGAACAATGCTGTACTTTTGTATTCTTGGCCAATTTAGTACTTATTCCACAGGGGGGTTTATGTGAATGCCCTTAGGCACGTGTCATTTCCACTGCTCTTGGGCCTTCTATTTGCCCTCTAAATAGCAGAGCATCCTATATGTATATTACATGTTACATTTTCCCTGTTTGCAGAGAAATACAAGTTCAAAGTCATTGGGTATAACATCTGTATTTAACATGTACTTCAAAATAAGACTGGTGTATTTCAGTAAATACAGGGTAATGGTACTGCTGACCCAGACAGAGTTATATATTTGAGAGCTGTGTAGCTTCAAAGTAAATCGGATGTGGACTGAGTTGATCGCTCATGCAAACTGTTCAGACTATGCTACAAACCAGTTGCATACGCATCCGATGTCCCCTTTGAGGTTCCAAGCATCCCAAAATAATGAAAAACTAGCTCAACTCCTTACAGACGGCATTTCCAACTAGAAGAAAGGGACATGCTTGAGGATATGATGCTTAAATTCTGAAACTATACCAGTTTTCCCAGTAAGGATATCCTATTCGCTAATTCCTGTCGCTGAACTGCGCTCCGTCGAACCTTTACGTTTATTAACGCGTTTCACTCCACAAGGTACTATGGTTCTGTTCTTTCTGCAAGCGCAAGTCCAAAGAATAATCCTTACGACTGATTGCTAGGTCTTGATGCCATATTAAAGATGTTAATGACAACATACATTCTAGAAAAATGTATCTTTTAAAATGACTGGGCCTATTTTGGGCTCCTAGGAGGCCCCTGGACACTTGATTTGAAGATTAATTTATTCAGAGGCCCATATTAATTGATGAGCAGGCTGAAATTTCGCATGCATTGTCTGAATTCATTGGAAGTCTAGGCAATTGTCTGCCCCCCCCCCCCTCCCCTCAATAATGATTTCCTGATAGCGCTACTTTTGTTTCTAGACATGCAGAAATTCATCACGAGTGAAAAGCTTCTGGTTCTGAGCACCACCCTTAATCTTGAAGAACAATTTTAGAAGAAAACTATCACTTTTAAAACTAACTTCTCCTGCTAATTTGACTAGAAAAAAAAAATAAGGCCCTGCAAATAGCAAACCCCTCCAAATGGGAGAGTAATTACCTGAAATTAAGCCTTATTTCTGGTTATAAAAAAACCCCAAAACAACAACCACTCAATTCTAAAAGCATGTTGTGCAGACTGGAAGCATTAGAGTTAAATACCGTCCGTTTTATAGTGAAAGGGAAGGAAATAGCCAGGAGGAAGGAAGGAAGAAGAGATTAGAGAATCTGACAGATGTAAATAGTCTCAGAGGAGCCACTATGTCCCAAGGCCTCTCCTGAGGGAAATTTTTACACCAAAGAATCTGGTAGCCTGAATGAAGAATGACATCACTTATTTATTTAGCCAGAGCTGAGATGTTTTCTTAAGACATTGAAATAACCTCGTGCCACCAGCATTAAATTGTTGGCGAAGCAATAAAGATGTCTGCTTAATTTAGGGGCTTGATAACCACGAAATAAATACACTTTTGTTCCTTGGCTTGCGAGTATATTTAAATTGCCTGGAAAGCCATGAACAAGAAAGCGTGAGTCTGAAGGTTATTGCCACAGGCAGCCCGATGTGGGAGTCTTCAGTATGGAGATGCATCACTCGGGACTTGTAACTCAGTCAAGGAGTTGGGGCTGCTTCCCTTTGAGATGAAAACGATGGCGTTACTCTTACGGACACCGAGCACAGACCAATGTTTCCACATCCTGGGTGCTGTAAAAATCGATAAGAAAGGGACAATTTCAACCTGAAGTGCTAGTGCTGAAGTGTCATGACAGCCCTGCCTAGATCAGTTAGAATCTGAGTAGCCAACATGTGGCAAAAAAGTGATTCACATCACACGCTGCCTCACCTGGGACGGCTAAAATGGGTGTTCGTGGCACCAGCAGGGACCAGGCAGCCCCCGGTAGCAGCAGGGAGAAGCAGGGTCGGGAAGGATTACAAGCTTAGATACTGAAGTGTTTGAAAGAGACAGCAAGCTGGGCGGTGCGGTCGCCACGCTGGAGGGAAGGGATGCCACCCAGAGGGACCTGGGCAGGCGGGAGAGATGGGCCCGTGTGAACATCGTGAGGTTCGACGAGGCCAAGTGCGAGGTCCTGCGTGTGGGTCGGGGCAATCCCAAGCATGGGCACAGGCTGGGCGATGACTGCATCGCAAGCAGCCCTGCAGAGATGGACTTGGGGGTATTAGTGGACGAAAAACTGAATATGAGCCAACAATGTGCGCTCACAGCCCAGAAAGCCAACCGTATCCTGGGCTGTATCAAAAAGAAGCGCATCCAGCAGATCGAAAGAGGTGATTCCGCCCCTGTGCTCCGCTCTGGGGAGACCCCCCCTGCAGTGCTGCCTCCAGCTCTGGGGCACCAACAGCAGAAGGACACGGAGCTGTTGGAGCGGGGCCAGAGGAGGCCCCGGAGATGCTGGGAGGGCTGGAGCCCCTCTGCTGTGGGGACAGGCTGAGAGAGCTGGGGGGGTTCAGCCTGGGGAAGAGAAGGCTCCGGGGAGACCTTGGAGCCCCTTCCAGTCCCTCAAGGGGCTCTGGGAAAGCTGGGGAGGGACTCTGGAGCAGGGAGTGTAGTGATAGTTTACACTGAAAACTTGACCATGGGAAGTTCCACCTAAACGTGAGGAGGAACTTCTTTGCTGTGAGGGTGGCAGAGCCCTGGCACAGGCTGCCCAGAGAGGTGGGGGAGTCTCCGTCTCTGGAGACATTCCAACCCCGCCTGGACGCGTTCCTGTGCCACCTGCTCTGGGTGACCCTGCTCTGGCAGGGAGATTGGACTAGATGATCTCCAGAGGGCCCTTCCAACCCTATGATTCTATGAAAGAGGGGAGATTTAGACTAGATGTTGGGAAGGAATTCTTTGCTGTGAGGGTGGTGAGCCCCTGGCTCTTGTTGCCCAGAGAACCTGTGGCTGCCCCATCCTGGAGGCGTTCAGTTTAGCCGTACATTGTGACGCGGTAGAGGTGAGATAGTATTCTTGAAGATTGTCTTTGTGTTCCTTATACTTTTATTTCAGAATTAGCAGGGCTGGTACTGATGAGTTTTACGTCTACTCAGGTTTTTTACTGATTAGTTTTATTGTCCTCTTTTCACAGTAACGACTTGTCCTCATAAAAGAGCAGTGAGAGCTTTTAGGATTGAAAGAAACAGCTAGCTCATGGTACGGTGTCAGGAATAGTTAGCAGAGGCAGAAGAACCAGCATTGCTTCCTTGTGTTGGGCTTCAGGCACAGAACGTTTATTATACTCTAGTGAGAATAAAATTCATTGTGGCATCAAGAAATACAGAAAGCACCATATTCCTAATTAAATGGAAAGACAAGAAGGCATCATGAGCCTTGTCCGTGAAACACTGCAGCTCGACATTACAACTCGCCAACATTCAGTGTAAAAACTGTTCCCACAATTCTGGGAACGGAAGAGAAATGTCCATCCCTTTGTATAGAACCGGAAAACACTATGTGCAGAATTGTCCTTTGATGGCTTTAAGACTGAAAGGGGAGACGTTGCACTGGTTTGTGTAAATAAATAACATTAGCCATGTTCGTTGCAAGTTCTGCAACTCGTGCTGGCTTTATTTTAAACTGTGAGTTATTTTAAAGGTGGACTTCCATTACTTGCCTATCAAGGGGAGTTTCAGTTTGTTCAAATTTCAGGTTACAGCTGCACAGTATGTTCAATCCAAACTCAAGCTCCATATAAATACGTTCCATGTTAATTTAAGACTTTTGAGCCTGTTTACTATAGAGAAGTTGTCCTGCGAGCCCGTATACTGCGCCAATTTGAGTGAAACTAGCTAATTATAAGTTGATGTCATATGGCTAAAAAAACACATGTTTATTCCTTCCATATTTCACGATGCTGACTTTCTCAACCACATTTGCCCAATACACACGGAACGTGTTCTCTGGGCCTAGGGCCTCGCTGGATAAAGTTACGTTCTTTATTGTGCAGTTTGTAATTAAAAAGCTGAACCTCCCGCAAAATCTTTGGGATCTCGCGGATGCTAGCAGGCTGTTTGTGCTGCCTGTGAGTTTATCGTTCGCTGAATAACAGCAGAATTGTGTTTCTGCCAGAAAAAGAAATAAAGTAGGCACGCACACTGTTGTCAGTCAGTGAGTGTATCGTAGAGAAGGTGCCACGGCTTGTTGTCCACACAAGTCGGACATGAAAATGGGGGACAAATGAACGTTCAAAGCTGATGTGGAGAAATCATGAATCCTGTCTGAAATAAGCAACTTGCTTGTTTTTCTGTGGACTGCCCGTTACGGCTGTCGTTCAGCTGCTGGCGGGCGGCTGTCTCCAGCCAAGCGAAGGCAAATTCAGTGACCTGTTACTACTTATAGTTCAGCGGCACCTAAATTACGTACCGTTGTGCTATTTTATTGCAAAAAATTACAATGAGGAAATTCACTCTTGCCTCAAGAGCTTATAGTCCTGAAGAAAAAACATTTAATGCTTGTGTAAAAGGAGCACACAGCAGGTCTCTGCCCGTTATGAAGCCCCTTCGGAGCACTTGTTACTCTGAAAGAGCCTGTCCCGTGAATGCTTCCTGTCCCGTAATGTTTCACTCATGTAAGGGCAATCTATAAAGTCGCTCTGTTTTCAGCTATTTCCTCTGTGTGCAGTAGCAAGCTTTTTTTTTTTCCTTTGTAAAGAGCTGGAAGCACATAGGTTGGATGTGAAAGACAAAGTGAAATTTCCTGCAGACGCTCGTTCGCAAACCCCGGGTTAGAGACGGCATCTCCTCTGTGCAGCGTCTCCCCTGAGGCACAAATAACGCTCTCAGCAGACAACGACATAGTTTATCAGACCACTAAGTCACTCTCTAAATTTCTGTCCTGTTGGAGAGCCCTACTAACAGCTGTAAGTAGGACGTACTAATGTGAGGCTAAAGTCAGGTACACCTTTATTAGAGATTTTTTTAAAAAGAAGCGTGCGAGAGAAAATGAATGAGCAAACTCTGTTAGAAAAGGATGCGCGTGTGGGGGCAGAATGTGGCGGTCTACCTCTGGGGAACAGCCCACGTTTTGGGTGTTCCAGCTGTTTGCAGAACACTGCCATTTCGCGTTCTTCTCCTGGTAACATAAATTGAAGAGGAGGTGGTTGGAGGGAACTGTTTCGGGAGTAAGATTACAGAAGACGAAGCGTATCTGCGGAGTGCTCCTCTGATCCACTTCTCACCGATGGTAAGAAACCAGTGAGAAGCGACTGTAAACGGGACGGGCGTTGGGAGGAAATACGGTAGTGTAAGTGCCTCAGGCCTCCCTGCGCACAGGTATTCTTGTAAAAGCTTTTATAACGTGCTTTTATAATCAGTATGTTGTGAGAAAACGGCGAGATTCTGAATGGCAGATTAACAGCAGGAAACTTTGGCTCTTTTGGTGGAAGAGAGCCGTGTGGGAGGACTGGGGTGCTTTTTGGAAGAGGATGTCTTTAAACATGAAACCGTTGGGAGAAAGGCATTCCTGGTTGACCTGCAGCAGGCCCCATACTTGGGAACTGCCTGGAATCCAGTCCGAGGTCTCAGATAAAGTGGAGTAAGTCTCTTTCGCTGGCTTATCACAGTCAACATTTTAAAAACAATATTCCAGTAACTGTAGATGCCAGTGAGACTGTGGAATAGCTTTTCCGAGGAACTGAACTACTCTCACTTCAGAAGCCCTTGCGGGTGTTCATGCCGATTTCCAAAAATTAAGCCCCAAGTGCCAAATTGATAAAGTCAAAGGTAAGCCTGGAAAATGCTGTCACAGGTGTGGCAACTGTTTGTATTAGGTTTTATATGAGGTATCAAATAAGAGCCGTGAAAGGCCGCGTTATCTACTGACTGTCTTGAAAAAGCTGTTCGTCTTTACAGCTCCGGTGAAAGATTTGCACACTCTGTGCAGGCCAAGCTCAGGTTTCCCCGACTTCATTGGAAGATGTCTTTGTTTCTTAAAGAACGTGGCCTTAAAAATGAAAATGGGCATAGGTCTACAATACCAAATTGTTAAAAAATTGAACTGTTGCTTGGCAGCACCTGCGAGGGCATTCCACGCTTTTTTTCAAGGAGAGAAGTCTGAAGCAATCAGATTTCCATCAAGAAATCTTGATCGAGAGTTCACAGACCTCTTGGCTTCTTTAGTGGCTTCATCAGGTTGTGAACATATGAATCGGGAAATGTCACCGGGAGCAGGAAGGGAACTGAAATGGGCTGAGTTTTTCTTCCCCGGGGGAAACAGAATATGGAAATAGCTCTGAGCTCCACATCTGCCCAGGAAGACCTTTTTCTATGAGAAATGTCATGCATCGGAGCAAGAAGTTCCAGGATGGCATTTCTTTAGAGGTGTGGGGGTCAGTGACTGCGAATTAAGGACCCTGACACGTTCTGTCACAGGAATTGGAGGCGATGCCCTTACTGTTCCGTAACTCACTGGCTTTGCAGCAAATCAGCTTTACACTAGAGCTGAAAATCAATGAGTCCTCCTATAATTAATCATTGTTTCTACTTTATTAAGAACGTATTTAAAATAAAAAATAACAAACTAATATTTTTAAAGCAGTATTACTTCTTATTCTCTACAAGGAAAAACATTGCATAAATAATTTCTGAGAAAAAAATAAATACGTAATTCACTCTCTGAAACAATACCTTTTCTCTATAGGTTCTGGTCCCACAGAAAATGATCGCAAAATCTATCGACATCGCGAATTTCCATAGTTTATATGATTTCAGCATAAACTCTACATAGAAAATAAGAACAGCGAGGAACTGTCTTCATCCCAAACTGTGTTCATCTGACACTAGGCTTAGCACTTCTACAGGATATATACAGCACGTGACACTTCACTTTCTAATAATATTCTTTAATGTAAAAACACAATTAGTCTGAATGTTGAGAAGCTAAGTAAAGGAAAGTTGCTGTCAAACTAAAGACTTACCAAAGCTGCACAGACCAAAGGCTTTTCTAGAGGAATTCGTGACGCTAACGTTAGCGGAGGCTCACTCTGAATTGCAGAACCAGCACCTTACTCCCAGAACTTGGCTTGCACGCTCACAGCACTACGAGGTGGGGGGCAGATAATCCGAACTCTACAGAATAGGAAATGTAAATTTAGACGGCTAAGCTGATACTAAAGTCAATTGTGTTCTAGGAAATAAGGAATAAGCAGTATCTTTTATGTTGGATTACGCACATCATTAGCTGTTTACGAGACACGTGTCAGTGAGGCTATCTGGTTTGAGGGGAGCATCCATTTCATAAATCTGCTCCACTTAGCAGAGTTTGTTTAATTGTTCTTAAAACCAATCGTTGTCCCTACACCAAATACGGTTTTAGTTGTCAAATCCTAGTTTTGAATCCGTTGATCCTACAGACTTTTAATGAAATGTATGGAATAGTTTTGTCACGCTTTTGTTTTTGAGAACACGAGTGTCGTATTCTGATTTTTGTGTTTTAGAGGAAACAGCTGGGGCATGAGGACATCTTGACAGGATGGTAACTTCCCAACAATTTGACTTCAGTCACCACAACTGTTGAAATCCCTGCTATCACACCTACTGCAACCCATTCAGAGAGTGGTAACTCTCCTGGTGCTTCCCTCATCGCGTGCTTGTCCTGCATCGTGGCACTTACAAAACTAGGAAAGAGATCTCAGTGTTTGTCTTTTTTTTCACATAAAGTGGGTAGAATGACTTCTAACAAAGTGTGATTGTCACCGTAACAGCGTCACTTTCCTCTCCCTTCCTACTTGTACAACCCACCTGACCTCACCTGAATCTCCAAGGTGTACCTCTCCTCTCAGACTGAATTTAGGTGTTGCTACCTCCAGCTTGTTTTATCTCATTCTCTTATCAGACCATAACTGCTATAATCTGATAGATTTTTTTTGACTATGTGAGCCTTTGACCCATCTTAGCAGAAGGAATTGGAACCCACTGCAGTCAGAACGTCATGCTGTGGCCTGTGAGTGCCATTTGATGTTTTGTAAAAATATCCAGAGCTGCTAGGCTGTATCACTCAGAGACACCTTCTAATAAGCATTTTCTAACTCGTGCTGGTTAGATTTGCTGCTCCTGGCTCTGGAGAGACGAGGCTTCTTGTTCTTCTGAGGCCTGACGGTTTCCTTGCCGAAGTCCTTCAGCTCCGACTGGTTGTGATAGCGAGTGTAGCGCTTGCATTTGCAGGACGTGACAGCTCGGAATTTGTAAGTCCGAGTCTCTTCCTCGGGACAAGCCATCTGGATGCGCTGGGTGCGAGTGTGAGCCGGGATGCAGCGGTAGTCCGGCGCGTTCTGACGCCACCACTTCCCCCTGCCGATGGAGTTGGGAAGGAGGTGTGAGGGCACGCACTGACCAGAGCAGACCAGTTCCTTGACAGGCTTGATGCTGCGGCAAGGGCCCTCCGTGACATAGCGGGTGGTTCGCATTTCTCTGCAGCTGAAGTCAGAAGCATCTGCAAACAAGAAACACGGTAATTACTGACTACTTGCTTCCCTATCCTTGAGAAAGCACTTTTTTTTGTTTTGTTTCTGTAACAGACGGTCTAGCTCTGAGCCAGATACAAGCTGGACAATCCTGAAGGGCAGATTTGGAGAAGAGGATCTCCACAGACCCACTCGTGCGGCCTCTGAATATTTGGCTGCTCTACTTATGAAACCCTTGAATAACAATGTACAAACGGATGAATAAAATCCTTCTCTTGCCACTCGGTGAATTCCAGGTCAGGGCTGCGCAGGGGGGCAGCGGAGCTTCTGCAGCGTAACCCCAGCAGCCGCGGTTACTTCACGGGAAATTGTGATGGGATTCTCCTGCCTTCATTTACCCGTGGGCAAAACCTCCCCCCATTGCTCTCCTTTAACTCTATTGACTTCAAGGCTTGACTCCGGATTTAAATTCTTTTACAACAAAGAAAGTGTTCCTTAAGTGATTTTTAACTAGCATAATGGGTTGCAGGTTAGGGAAATTAGCAGGTAACAACACTGCTAAGGAATTCCTGCTCTTCAGGCATTAGGTTTTCCGAGTTTATTGCTCTCCGTGATAATCCCACATGTCCCACTGGATTTCCTTCAGCCAGCTAGAGACATCTTCTGCCTGATTAGGAATCTTACAGGGTTTTTTTTTTCCCCCTTTTTCTCAATGGATAGCTATAGGCAAATGAAACGTTTGGCCATACAAGGCTTTTTTAGCAATAAGGATTTAGAAAAATCTTTCCAATAGTAGGAACAGCCTTTTTCCGAAGGCGTCTCTTTTGCCAAGTGGCATGCTTGGCTAATTGACCTGTTTGGAAGACACAGAATTTGTATCAAGGACCTTCATCTAGCCAAACGCACGTTAATGTTATTCTCTTAGTCAAAAGTATAGTTTTAACTCAGGGAATTGTGGTGGACACGGTCAAAGGTCAGTTTACAAACAGAAGCCCGTGTCTGAGAGGCCCCTTCGGGCTGTACACAAGGGGGTTCCCTCCTTAGTGCAGCAAAAGAGAATTCTGCCCCCGAGTCATTAGTGACAGAACTGGATATTTGTACAGACATTTGAATTTTTGTTTTTCCTGCAAAGTACAGAAACATGATTTTTAGTGCTCACGGTTATAGTTATCGAAGTACAGCTAACAAGATTTCATTTTTTAAAAAGTTCTAAGGACTGCATTGATGAAAGGAAAGATCCTGGTCATAATGCTGCCACAAAAATGCCGGCAACTGAACTCCAGGTGCCCTTAGTCTAATCCTCCCAGGTTTCCTAAGCATTTAAGAAAATTATGTTTGTCTATGTAAAAAATAATGCTCTGAATCAGGTGTATCGTACCACCATAGCACACAGACAGATCGAGCTAAATATACAGGCACGTACAGGTTTATTTTCTGTGCATATATGTCCTGTCCTGTACGGGTAGAGGTTCTACATACTGCAAAATTATCCATGGTCCAGTGCAACGTCATGTGTCCCGGGAAGGTCTGGCCACTTTGGATCATCATTTTGATTCCTTGTGTTAGAGATGTTAAAACAACTACGCGAGACCATCGCACGCCTTGAGTAACTGGCCAGTCTCCTTCACTCTCTCTTGCTTAAGTAAATGTCCTTTCCACTTCAAAAAATACGCATACATCAGTGGGATAGATTCCCCCCAGTTGATGTCAGAGTAGTAAGAGGATAAAAAAAATGAAAGTTTTCAGATGTAATAACAAACCCAACCTGCCTTGACCTGGGGGCTGGTGGGGCTGCCCATGAGAGGCAGAGTGCTGCCCCTTCGAGGGATTTAGGACCCTTATAAAGTTGCATTCTCAAAAACATTTTTCTTTCTTTCTTTCTTTCTTTCTTTCTTTCTTTCTTTCTTTCTTTCTTTCTTTCTTTCTTTCTTTCTTTCTTTCTTTCTTTCTTTCTTTCTTTCTTTCTTTCTTTCTTTCTCTCTTTCTCTCTTTCTCTCTTTCTCTCTTTCTCTCTTTCTCTCTTTCTCTCTTTCTTTCTCTCTTTCTCTCTTTCTCTCTCTCTTTCTCTCTTTCTCTCTCTCTTTCTCTTTCTCTCTTTCTTTCTCTCTTTCTTTCTCTTTCTTTCTTTCTCTTTCTCTCTTTCTTTCTCTTTCTTTCTCTCTTTCTCTCTTTCTTTCTCTCTCTCTTTCTTTCCTTCTTTCCTTTCTTTCCTTCTTTCCTTTCTTTCCTTTCTTTCTCCTTCTTTCTTTTGTTCTTTCTTTCCTTCTTTCTTTCCTTCCTTCCTTCCTTCTTTCTTTCTTTTTCTTTCTATCTTTCTTATCTATCTTTCTTATCTGTCTTTCTTATCTATCTTCCTTATCTTTTAAAATATTGTTACTGGTATGGTTTTAAACATCTTAACTGACAGCTGCAGCAGAAAAACGCAATTCCCTTCCAGCAGTCCCTGGAAAAAGGCGGCTAGTTCAGATCTGCAATGCGCCATAGGGGAAACTCTCAGTTTGCCCTGTTGCTGTGTGCGTTTGGTAGCCAAACGTGTCAGTCTGGAGGACCAAGTTCTCCCTATTTGCCAGCAGAACACTTCTTTAAAACGACCTTTCTCCGTTTGGGGCTAACTCGCCATCCTCCACCTCTCCTCGCAAAGCCTGTGTTTTGCATCATTGCTAAGGTCGGACGTTTGGCCGCTATCGGCGGTGCCCGTATCAAGTATGCCAGCGCTCTTCAAGGAGCCAAACCAGTTCCAAGGTTGCACACCTCTGCAAAATTAGAGTCCCTTCCAATTAATGTGGGCATAAATTCCCCTTGGGGAGTGCTTTGACTGTTTCTAACACCTTTTTTTGGCTGCTGGCATCTGGCTGACAAATCTGGCCGTTGGCGAAGGACAGCGAGCAGCACACACTTCTCACCTGGCTGAACGCAGCCCCCACGCGCCGCTTCTGCTGTCCGAGCTCAGGCTCTTTCTAAATATTAAGAATTTGCATTGTTACCTCCGCTGTCAAGCCACTGCCCCATCGCAACATCCAAGAGAGAAAAGAGGACTTGTGAGATTTCCTCGCAGGGCTTGCAAGCACAAACCCCAGAGAAACTGAAGCAGTTATCTTCTACAGGTTTTCTGTACTGGAGTTGTGTCTGCGGAGAGCAGCTGTAGCACCTGAGGAGCACGAACTGTAGTACCTAAGGCTTGTTCAATAGACAGACCACATTCCTCATCAGTAAACTCTGGTATATCCCTTCTAAAGTTCACACTGATACTTCTTCAACAGCAAATGTTAACTCCCTATCACAGCATTAGGTCCACACCTCAAGGTTTTAATAAATAAACATATAGGAAATCAAGTATTCTTTTACAAATTGTCTGTTAGGGTCTACAACAGTAACAATGATGTTGGTTTTCTTACCATTAAGGTCTGGAGCTTGTTGTATGTGTCTTCCTCCGTGCTTTGCCTGGTTCATTGTGTTGTTGTTGCTGAAAGTCTGCTCCATCGGAGTTTCGGTATTTTCAGTGATCTCGGGAATGATTTCTGTAGCATCATTTTTAAACATTTGCCACCCTTCCACGGATCGAAATGCAATTTGTACTAAGACACAGACAGAGCACACAGCCCAGGAGATCTGCATGGTGGCAGCTCACAGATTAGCTTTTCAGCACCCTGACAGTCTCAGATCCCAGGCAAAGGCACATTATTCCCCTTTTTTAAATCCTTTTTAGAACCAAGCCAGCCAATGACTATACAAAGGGGAAGGGCCAGACAACAACTCATTCATCTCAGCTTTTGTCACTCTGAAATAAAATGGGTGTGTGGGGGTGGGTTAGTGACAATATTCTACAACTTCTATATAAAAACTTCTCATATGCGCTTCATTTTTGTGCCTGGCAACAACGGTGATTGACAAGACTAGGATGAATTGCAACCTGACAAGCCTTTCTGCAGGGTTTGTTTTTTTTTTTTTTCCTAACAATGGTATAATTAAAACCTGCTTCTACCTCCATATTTGAATCTTTGGCTATTGTCTTTTCCAAAGGTTTTTCCAGACTTCTTCTTTTTACTGTTGTTCTTCCTCTTCTCCCCCCACCCCCGGTATAAAGCAGACCTAGAAGCTGGAGCTCGGTAGTTGTGCTTTTCAGCCTCTGCAGGCAGATGACTGGGGGGAGGTAGCTTCTTTTTCCTTTACAAAACAAGGAGCTCTACATTTTGTTTCACAAACGTACTGAAAGAAACAGGGAAGAGCTGCTTTTCCAAATGAGAAGTTGTTTTGTTTAGTTTTCTTTAAAAACTTGGCTACTTGGAATATGTTAGCTAGGGTAAAAAGCCAGGATGTTGTACGTCGTGCTTTTGATGTGCTCTTTCTCACATTTTTATCACTTTTTTTTTTTTTTAAAAGAAAAGCACTTGTATTTGTTTAAATTCATTGCATACTACTGCTGCTGCCGCCGTTCTGCACAAGTGTTGAATGTAGGACATTTGCTTATTTTAAACACAGGAACGCAACCAGACTGATTTCCACTCATGATGCAATCAGCAAAAAGAGAGAATTGATGACTTGATGTCTAGGGCACATATGCCCGAGATGTGTCCGTTCATGTGCCATGTTTTAAAATCTCACCTGGGGTATTTTTCTCCCTTGCAAAAGTAAGCTGAGAGTGGGGACAGCTGCATCATTTCTTTGTCTCAGGCCACAAACACTTTCAAGCTGTTTGCAAATTATGTCAGGCTAAATACATTAATTGGAAAGCATCTCAGCTCGTAGTAGGGTTAAATACTACATTGAGCTTATCGTAGCTACCGAAAGCAAAATGTTTGCTTAAAGGAGTAGAGGGACACCCGTGTGTGTCACTGCAATGTTTGTCACATACATCCTGGTGCAAATCAGAGTCACAGCACGCCCGGGGTTCCAAAGTGATTCGCTATCTGACTTTTACCTACTACTCATTAAGGTAAGACTCATTACCTCAGGTTCGTCCATTCTGACAATTCCCCTGACCCAGCATGGAAAACAGGTGTCACCAAATTTAAAGTGGAGGCGTATTCTCCCTTGGTGGGACCTTTATGATAAATAACAGACTTAAACAAGAGCAATGACCCGAGGACGTTTCACCCCTCCAGCCTTACGCATTCACAGACACGCACAGAGCAGACGCGCTAGCGGTACCGAGTCCGATGAGCTTTAGCCTAGCTGCTCCCTACAACGGCCCTTTCCTAAAATAATCGCATCTGAAATACATTGTGACAGGCTTTGCCTTCTGCCCTTTCCCTCTGCCCAAAATTATAGAGATTAGCGCTCTTAGGAAAGCCCTCCTTTCTAAATATTCCAAAGACTCTCCAAAAGCCACCGTGCATTGCGTTGCACACAACTGTGTGCCCTTACTGTCTGCTCCCCTTCCTCCTTTCCTCCAGCCCACATCTTCTGCATCCTCCCATCTCAGAAATCGCTCCGTTTTTACGGAGGGATATGGCACACTGTTTTCTTTTTAGAAGATTTTTTTCTTTTTCCCCACCGCCAGTCAGGATATCATTCTTTAATACAGACTGTCGTCACGTAATTTGACTCAGATGTGCTGATTCCTTTTTCCCTATAATCAGCAGCAGCACCGATGATCTTTCATTAATAACTGCCTCCTTTACTCAAAGCAGTTAATGATGGTCTCACCAACGCAGGAAACCCAAACGCTCGGCCATTGCAAACGTTTTTCCAAGCATAATTTTTCTCATTTATGAGTAAGTCTATTTTTGGCTCAGAGCGACGGGTGACATCTACTCAACAGCAAGGGACACCCGACTTCCCAGGGACACCACATCGTTGCCCACCAAATAAAATAGATTCTTGAAGAAAAGACTGACGCCAGCTTGGAAAACTGATCTCAAGCTCCGCTTTCAGGCCTTACAATACAGCTATTTTTCTTTTCTTTGGAAACACCGACGTGGTCTTCTAATGGCTTTTAAAAGAATAAAATGGTGTGGGGGTTTTTCTTTTTTTTTTTTCTTAAGGTTTGTTGGGGTTTTTTTGGTTTTTGTTTAGTTTTGTTTTAAAACTGAACAAGTCAGGAAGGACGACCGGGAACTAAACAAAGATTTTTAAGCTGCTATTATTTTTGTCAGATAGGAATACCACCTTGTAGGGAGGGGTATTCGCCAATAGTCACCTTGTCCAAAGTGAGATCGCAGCTTGTGGCGCGACGGAGCGCAGCTGAAAAGCAGAACAGGAGAGCAAAAGAAAACCTGAGTCCTGAACCACGGCCAAGAATGAATGGAATCGTAGCATTCACCCACCAGAGACCTGCAAACGCCCTGAGAAATCATTCTGGTGGCTTGCCTTTTTCAGTGACAAGACAGCATGAGATTCACGTGACAGCATTACTCAGGGGTGGAACGATGACGATCTAGGGAAGAATAACAAGCCTACAGCTCCATCTGGTGAGCCAGCCAGCCAGCGACCTTGGCACGCGGCAAATAAACACAAACCAACGCTTCATTGAATTACTCGCACGATCTACATTTCCAGGAGTTCTTTTCAGATTAGAAAAAATTAATAGGACACCAATTCTCATGAACAAATCCTTAGGAGATACCTCTCAGGTCTGTTCTATTTTCAGTTGTACTCATTTGGCACAGCTCAGAAAAGTAATTTTAGAAGAAACCTCTGCGCTATACCAAGTGAGATTCCATTAGATAATCCCTCTGTGCCAAAAACATTAAACTAGCAGAACTAATTTTAAAAAAGAAGGAAAAAATCCCGCTTCTAGTTCTAGCACCACAGATTTAATTAGTTCTGGACAACAGAAGACAACTCAATGAAAATATTTAAATCACGAAAACAAACAGCACAAATATTCTTTCTGCCATTCTCCTTTGCTCAGCAGGAGGAAGATATATTTGACACGAGTTTGTTTTTCAACTCAGAGAGCACGTAGTGTTCTTACACACAGCGCTTTTCATCTTCAAAGCCTTTTAGGAAGATTAATTAATTCTCACATCACCACGAGAAGCAAGCCAGGCATGTTCACGGTGTAGGAGAAAAACACGTCTAACGCTAACACAGGCTCAACATCCAAAAATGGAACTACAATACAACACGTCGTGGCTGCTAGTCCTGCACTCAGATGCTATTCGTTCCAAGTTCGAAATAACTTCACGAAGCGTTCGCTTTTCCGCAGTGACATATTGCAACGTTCTCTGGTGAAGTACTTTCTGGCAGTACCTGTGGTTCAGAGCAGCGCGCGACAGACACCGCTTGCCAGCACTGTAGTCCCAGCTGCAGGACCAAAGGGTGAAGAAAGCACTCAGAAAATGTTATTTTTGCTTTGGATTTCTATTTTTCGTTACAAACTTCTCTCCTGTGCTTATGCAATGGCTGAGAAAGGCCAACTTCAGCCTGAGCAGGTGGTGAATTTAGTCTTACGCAGATCATCGTTTTACCTATCTGGACGTTCTTCTTTGTTCTTTGCTATAAAATGCGATTAGCTTCTCACTTCCACTCTTCGCCCCTCCCCAACTTCACTAACTCTTAAGTGCAAAAACCCCAAGCTATTGCTTTTTCTTTCATTGTGCTGGATTTGACATGGTAGATATCTTTGTTCTACGATAGATGCGTATTTCAGAGACCCCGTCCCTTCTCCGGAGTGCCGTCTACACAAAAAGCACCACGCTGCTGCTACTCAGGCAAACACAGGGACGTAAATCCAGATGACGCTATTTTAGCTATAACCAAGAGGTTTCAACTCAAAAAAAATGTAGTGTTGCTATTTGCAACAAACAGTTGTTTTAAGATACCTTCCCCGATTAGCACACTTGTAGGGAACGTCTCGCAGCAAAGGGCAGGCGCGCAGTAATTTCAGAAGAATAAAATGGCGTATTGCTTCCAATACTTTCTCGGTTTCATATTACATGGAAAGAAAGCTCTCATTCCCGTTTTTATACTATCTTTCCTTTTACAATCAGAAATTTAGAAGTATACAGTACATCATCATGGATTAGAGACATACAAGCTCTTCTTGGCCAGCTAAAACAGGCAGAGGAATTTGCAACGTTACTGTATTTAAGCAGCAAGATAAGACTAAGAGAGGAAGCGTACGATCCATTAATGGAGCAGTGGTCTGACATTCCAACTATTTTTAGCCGGCTCTAAAAGCAGAGCTAGAAATGGTTTCGTTACTGAGTCACCTGTCAGTAACTCAGGACACACCGTCTTAGAGCTCGATGTTTAAAATCAATTCATAGCAGCTTTATTTACTCCTCCCCACCCTCATATGACAAAACCTTTGTTAAGTCAGCCTTGTTATGCTGAGATGAATGGGCCAGAGCATCACTGAAGTTACCACTAGAAGTGAGCAGTGTCCTATGAATTAAAAAACCACATTGAATATAAGAAGATATCCCTGTGCGTCTTGATTTGTCAGTATTTCTTGACACTGACAAATACAAACGCATAAGGTAAACAGACTCAATTTTCATGACATCCTGGTTTTAATCTCACAACTATCAGCTTTCTTAAAATCTATGGAAGAGTAACAAAAATCTAATGCCTAATCGTTTCTTAGCTCTTTAATGGTCTGGAATTTTTGAGTTCTAAGTAACAGGTCAAAGACAAAATGAATGCACGTGAAATCTTTTTTTTTTCCTTGTAGTGCTAGTGTAGTGCTTTTTTTCCTAGTGTAGTGTAGGTGTTAGGAATACAGGGTGTGAGATGAGATAGGAAAAAGAAAAATAAATCTATGCCCGTAGCAAAGATTTTAAAAGGATTATTTATAAATAAAACTGCAGAATGAAAAAGTCACTACAGTGGAAAAGATAAGGGCAGTATTCCTATTCCCCGAGCTACGCAGCATGAAACGTGCAACTAGGAATTTTGCAGAAGCAATTCATTTAATACTGATACAATGGGAGAAAGGAAACTGGTAGGTAATTAGCCAATGAAGTTGACTACCGCTCATTATTTCTGAGCTATCCTGATTGAAAGCAAGCACTGAATACTGACTGAGCGTAGGGAGGCGCAAGGCAACACGATGCGGAGTGTTCCCCAACTGTCCCTTTAAAGGACACAAAAGAGAAAAGGCTCCTTGATTTGGCAGTTCCTTTCCTGCAAGGAAACAGAAATAAGCCTGGTTTTCAACCAGAATCGTCACCTCTGGAGTTTAATTCCAAGAAAGTTATCTAGTGATGCAGAACTCCCCCCACTTCTACACACACACCCCCAACCCACACAACCCCCAAAACTGGAAGTAAAACAAAGTATGTCCTTTGCGATTTTTGATTAGTGAACCGAATAGACAAAACTAAATCTGGGCTTACGCGTGTTACTAATACGACCGTGTTTCTGCTTAAAATAGTGTTAAGATTTTCAATCTAGAACTACGTTAAAGCACACATAAAAAGAGGACACGCGCATCTCAGGGTCCGTTAGTTTAACCAACGATTCCCAGTTTTCAGTGGGAGATCCTTTGTGTTAATCCGGTGCTGTAACTCAGCAGTACACAGTCACACACCAAGTCAGGCATGCTGTAAACAAAGCTCCCTCTCCCAACACCACAATGACTCACTTCACCTGTACGTCAAACAGAACCGAGACGTCATTTATTTTAATAGAAAGGAGATGTTTCCTATACCATGTGGTATGTCACAATGCTCGTTTCTATTTAATGATACCTGAGATTAATGAGAGCTGGGCAGAGAAGAACCTAATGAGGTTCAACAAAAGCAAGTGTAGGGTCCTGCACCTGGGAAGGAAGAATGCCAAACACCAGTATAGGTTAGGGGCGGACATGCTGGGAAGCAGCTCTGAGGAGAAGGACCTGGGGGTCCTGGTAGACAGCAAATTATCCATGAGCCAGCAGTGTGCCCTTGTCGCCAAGAAGGCCAATGGCATCCTGGGCTGCATAGGGAAGACTGTGGCCAGTAGGTCGAGGGAGGTCATTCTTCCCCTCTACTCTGCACTGGTGAGGCCACAACTGGAGTACTGTGTCCAGTTCTGGGCTCCCCAGTTCAAGAGGGACAGGGAACTACTGGAGCGAGTCCAGCGTAGGGCAACCAAGATGATTATGGGACTGGAGCATCTCCCTTATGAGGAAAGGCTGAAAGAGCTGGGACTCTTTAGCCTGGAGAAGAGAAGGTTGAGGGGGGACCTGATCAATGTTTACAAGTATCTAAAGGGTGGGTTTACGAAGGACGGAGCCAGGCTCTTTTCAATGGTTCCCAGCGACAGGACAAGGGGCAACGGGCACAAGCTAGAACATAGGAAGTTCCGTTCAAATACACAGAAAAACTTCTTTACGGTGAGGGTGACAGAGCACTGGAACAGGCTGCCCAGGGAGGGTGTGGAGTCCCCTTCTCTGGAGATTTTCAAGACCCGCCTGGATGCAGCCCTGAGGGATGTGCTTTAGGCAACCCTGCTCTAGCAGGGGAGTTGGACTAGATGATCTCTAGAGGTCCCTTCCAACTCTGAAGATTCCGTGATTCCGTGATACCGTGCAAGCAATCCAAGAAGTTAAGAGCCTACTTCTGCAAATTGCTTTGGAAGCACACCCGTGCTGCTCTACTGGAAGTAATCTGCATACGTGCTCATTCCATTCTTCGTTAATAAACAGTGACAGTAAATAAAGGAGAGAGACGCTGTAATTCAATACAAGCCTCGGGAGCCATTATATTCTGAGATTTAGGACTTTATCATACATCCGGTACAAGCACTCCTAAATACAGACATCATTTCTTCCTTGCTCAAGCTTTTGCCTCAACATTTGCTCTCGACGTTTCTTCCCTAGTATGACTTCAAAACAAAAAATAAAAGAGTATTTACTATCAAGGCTATTTCAGATCAATCACAACAGCAGGAGGTACAAACATTCTTGGAAATACAGTGTGCATCAAGATTGGGCTCTGAATGGCTTTACTACCACACACCGTGTATTGCATAAATCCACAGTAAACCACGCCGCATACACTTCATTTTACAAGCGAGTGCATCTGTGCATTTGTATATTTGCTTCTCCATTCCTTGAAGCTCCTACACTCAAACTTTAGGCACCTGTGTGCATGAAAAAGAAGCTTTAGAAAATACAGTACCTCAATTAAGAGTGAGTGAAGAGATGTGTTGGGGCTCACAGAACATGGTGCGCTGGTGGGACACCAGACAAGGCTTAAGCGAATCACACTCGGTGTCAATGCAAACCCACATCTGCTACAGAGTCTGAAATACACGTGAAGACGGCTGTTATCACTGGACTCACCCCTCTAAGAACACCTCTTGACTGCAACAGCTCCAAACAGTGACACAACTTTGTGCCATCTTGAAAGACAGACCCAGTGTTCGAGAAAGATACTTTCACTAGACGAGAGCAGGAATTCTGTCTCCCTCACATGACACGATTTAGCTTGGTGGTTGGGGTTTGGGAATCTAAAGTACCTAAGATGTCCTCTGATGGTTTGAGAAACTTAAAAAAATACTACAGTGCTCTGCTCTAGGGCTTCACTTTGCCCTCCTTCACTAACTGCTCATTGAGCTGGCAAAGCTGCCTTAGAAAGCCATCGTTGGGGCCAATCTCTCGCTTCTGACGGACAGTGCTCAACGCAGACTTGACATCCATGTTCTGGCGAAGCATGAGGTAGGCGATGACCAGCGTAGGAGAGCGGCTGTAGCCCTCACGGCAATGCACAAACACTTGTCCTGCAGGGAAGACAGGTCATAATTTGGGTTATACCGGAATATAAATTTGAAAAGCAACATGAAATAGCTAGGATATGAAGCATAATACTAGTCCTTCAGCAGCTTGAGAAATACAAATTCTGAATGCCACAGGAGACATGTAGAACTTGGAAGAAAGGTGCTATCACTCTGTTTGTAGCTACACAGTCTGTCAATAATAAAACAGGCCGCTGCCCCCTTTGAGAAATCCAATTCGATTTCATCGCTTCTCAGCTGCTTCCTCTTTGACCTGCTTTTCCAGACACAAAAATTTTCCTCCTCCCAAATGCGGCGGGAGATACGGACCCAGGCTACTCTCCAGAGCAAATTTTTTTCCGAGACAAGAGAACAGATGAACCATACACCCACATTTTCATCATAACCACAACTTGCTTTGAACCACAGCGACAGAAAGCAGCTCAAGGCAAATCTCTATCAGCAGCAAGTTCAACGGCTAAATCAATTCATTCTCAACGTGCCTTAAGAGCCCGTAGCCATAAATTAGCAAGATTTAGAGATTCTTAATCATATCATGGAAGAGAATTGACTTCCCCTCTGCAAATGATCTGAAGCAAAAGGGTTTCTAGCCTTGCTCTGTGAAAGGCAGTGTCTTAAGGGCTGCCTTCCAGGCCTTTTGCCTACCAAACCTGCCTTCCCGAACTTCATGCAACCACAGCGATAAAATGAAATTGAAGGAAAATACTACTGCATCCCTCTTCACTTCACGGTCCTCACGCTGCACTTCAATGTCAGGCAAAACTATCACATTTCAGTAGCGAGTTAATCTTAAAACTGGCTCCAGCATCACCCTGCTACAAAGTTCCTCTTCATTTACCACAGTAAGAGAACAGCGACAGGCGTGGTAGACAATTCCTACGACCAGAAGAATCGGCAAACAGAAAATTTAGATTGACTCTGCGACTGTTTAGATCAAACTGAGGAGGGACAGCCATGGCACAGCCGGCACTGTGAAACTCTTCTTTCCTACTGCAACCTCTTTCAGTGAGTCACAATACTAACCGGCAGAGCTGCATTTCAATTTTTAGAATTTGTCGCGCTCCACCAAACTGGAGGTAAAATTTCTTGCCATCCGTCAAAAGCCCATCGCAGCTCTGGTAGCCCTTTTGCCCATGTCAGACAAAGAACTTCTAAAATTGTGGGAGTTATTGTTCCTCCTTTTTCGGCTTCAGTCATGAAGCGAGAAAGAAGTGGAACATGTAGAAGAAACTGGTATGCTGAAATAGTCCAACGACCACCACCGCCGCCTGGCCCACTGCACTATGTCCCAGGATTTCTGCTCTGAGGAAACGCGCTGTAGAGAAATGAGGCAATCAGCAACATTGCAAATATTATCGCCAGCCTTCCTGCAATCCTAGGGAATAATGTGGCAATCGTCAAATAAAATAACTAAGTAACTTCATGCAATAAGAATTGTAAGGCCACAGTCTCTATCCTTACTGTACATTTGGAAAAAAAAAAAAGAACGTAGAGCAGGTCGTGTGAGTACCCTTCAGTAATGCAGTACTTGTATCACTTCTGCCCTTTATCTATAATTTGTAGTGTCCTAAAACAACTTCGAGAGCCTGAACTTACTTATTTTTTCCTGTGATTTATCATTTCTAAGGAAAAAATAAGAACCCATCTTCCCAGAAAGGCACTATTACAGAGCGCAGCAGCTGTTCCACTTTTCAAAGTCACCTCTACAGTGACAGACTTCCACTTGCGTATACTGGAGACCTACACGTATCGACAGAGGATTAAAATGTTTTATTGTGTATTCCGGTGTCTTTGATCCAGAGCCTTGATCCGAGTTTCTGATTTGGTTGTTCAGCTGCTAATCTGAGCAAAGAACCATTATAAACAGTGAATTAAATTGCTAAGAAACAAATGCGGTGCACAAAAAAACATGGTAGAAGGATATTTCAGTTTGCCTTACCATCCTTCTGCGAAAGTGCTTTCTCGATAAAATCAGCTGCTTCCTCGAAATAGCGACTGAGGTTAAATTCTTGTGTATCGTTAGCTTTAATGCCGTGGTATCTGATGCCTGTGCCTTCATAGAACTCGGCATTAGTGTTCACGTGCATGAACGACTTCCCCTCGGCCGCATTCAGAACGTGGGTTATCCCCAGACGCTGCAGCTTCGTAATATTCTTGGCCATGAACCTGTACGATAAAAAGCGTCAAGAAAACAATTAGAACTTGGTGAATCATCTCAGTATCTATGATGTCCCCAGAAGGCACCGATAAAGAAAACCTTTTTCTGTGAACAGATGCTAAATATACTGTGCCCAGAAGTGAATTAGCTACAGGTTATAAATTCACAGAACGCAGTCTGTGAGATAACCATTAAATAATATCAGGAGACCATTGGCTCCTTTTTGTCATAAACCCACTACTTTTCATTCTGAGTCTGATTATTTCCATACGGCAGTCCCAACATTTGCCTCGCTTTCCTGGGAAGGAAAAACCCAATGTACGTTTTTATCGGTAAAATCTGAGCCCACCGGTCAACATTAGCAGAACGTGACACACGGCTTTACTCGAAAGGTAACTCGGTTCCCGCGCGCTTTGTGAAGAGGTGGCCTAAACGGCCATAAATCCCTTCGTTGTTTTTAAAGGCAGCTTTCAGTCTGTGTCTAACTGGATGTGGAAACAAAACCCTTTTAGAAAATCTCCCTACGGCTCAAGTCATAAGCTGCAAATACAAGGAGTCTTAACGTTAAGCTTAGCTCCAGATAAGCATTTGTGCAGTATCTTTTCAAACAAGTTTCTAAGAGATGGCAACGCACCTAAGGGTTTGCTGGGCACCTCGCTATTCTAAAGAAGATAAAATAAATACCCAAATTAGTTGGTTCATATCTATATGAACCTCTGAGCATATTCACTCACAATTTTTACAAAATCCAAGGCTATACGAACATCTAGAGCGTTCCTTTTCTCCTAATGACTGTTCACCCTTTAAATTGTAGCGTAAGCAGATGAATCCTTATGCACGAGTGAAGCTTCTGCGTTTTCTGCTGTCCGTGCCAAACAACTATGGCAACGAGCCAAGTATTTGTAAAGACTTCATTACCCAAACAAATGTTGACAGATTTTCCAGCTGGCAGGACATCATCTGTGCCAGGGGACAAGTATCAGTGCCTAGGGAATTCTGCTTGCGACACAAAAGTAAATCCTACGGTGCAAGGCCAAAACAAAAAGTGTTAATTCAGCTGCGAGTCCCTGGGCTTTCGTGGGGTGAGTACATGGTTTAAGTAAGAGTATATAGATTGGTACGTATCTGATAGTCGTCAGGATCAACAGGAACTCACGTCCTGGAATCGTGGTTGAATCTGGCAACGCAGACTGGCTCCCCTGGAGGCAAACTCATTCCCAGTGCATTTTGCAGATTTTGTAGATTATTTTCTTACACAGCTAGAGGTGAAAAAGAGTATTTGTGTGCCATTTTTTTCTCCCTTTCCAAACAGTCTTTGGATCTCTCCCATCCTTAACATTTCATTCCACCTGCATCACGTTCGATGTTGAAACGCTAACTCCTCCAAATAGCGGAGAGAGACGCTAACATCAGCTGCTTCTATTTCCCTAAGAAAAACCACAGAATCTTGTCTGTTCTCAAGATGGAAGACTGAGAGTTCCTCATCCTGTCAGTGACACTAGGAAGAAGTGTTTCTTTTGAACAGAGATGAACAATTTTACCAGCCACAAAACACAGGCCTTGGAGAACCATGCACCAGCGATTCGGGGTACACGAGGCTATAAAGTATTGCCCTATGGGATTTTAAGCAAATAAGCCAAGTCCTTAATGGCAAAAAAAACGCCAGCACGTTAACACGTTTTAATTTCCGCTGTTACATTCACACAAAATTGTTTCTTCATCGCCTCGTCCCTTACGGTCACTACATTTAGTAGTAATTTTGGGAGAATGCCTTTCACACCTCTTACAACACACCAGCACGCTTCCAGCACATTGAGAACACAGAAATGCTTCAGGGGTTACCCACGCACATTAAAGCAGACAAAAACCTCAGACTGGGCATTTGTAACCAGAACCTTTTTAACCAAAACTGTTCTGGAGACATGGCTTGAATTGTGACGGGCTTCGCACAGCCTGTGAAAAAAAACCTACGAACAGATTTCCTTAGCCAGGAGTTCAGAAAACTAAGCCTGCTTGCTTTCTGGCAGAACGCTGGTTCTGACAAGACACGGTTGCCCTGAATAAACCCCCACCCTCCGGCGCACTGACTGCTCCCCCCGCTCTGGTGTCATCTCCAACTCTCCGTTCTTTCCAGCTGATGAAGGCGTTTCCCTCAAACGCATCTTGACTTACACAGAAATAGAAAATGAGTTGTACTCCCCGTGTATCCCGGATTCTTATTTTGTTATTGCTCAAAAAATACATAATTGTGCTTGTCCGTCACCTATACGCTAATTCTTGTTTTAGCGAGACTGCATTTTCACTGTTGTCTTCACAAATCTTGTCTGATCTTCTTGAGAGGTTAGAACTGTCTACTGCAACGTGCAAAAGCATTCTCTCAAAATATTTTGTTTTGTTATTTTACCTCTGTGTTTTCATTAATTATGACTTTCACGTATTGCACGGAAGATCTAGTACTTCGGCTCTGCCTGTCACCTGAAGTCGTTTGACAGATACATTTTTTATTCTACGCTACGACCCAATTTAATCTCATCTGCCTGAATGTCTCTGCATTGTCATTTTTATCTAAAGATGACTTACTCACACGGAGACACGGCAGCACCCCTACGCAAAATATTCTAAAAGGTTTCCAACACAAGTTTCTGAATCTCGCTCAGACGTTTTAATTTTTCCCCGTGAGAGTTCCTGTTCAAATTCTATTGCTTTTATACCGTGTATTGGGATTCCAGCCACCCATGTTAAAGCTCTACAGATGTGGCTACTCTGTGAACTGTTGTTGTTATAAAATCTCTGCTGATTGTAGTCATAAATGCAGCCCTACGGTGCTTGGTCCATCCCAGTCAAAGCAGAGATTTGAGTGCCAGATAAAAAGACCGTGTTACTTTGCTCTCCTGCTGCACCGCCTTCCTGGCCGTCCCTGTAGCCCAATCCAGAGTGCTTCCAACCACTCCTCAGAGGTTCAGGAAGGAGATCCGTGCAACAAACACCAGAAGCGAGATACCAGGTGAGCGCCAACCAGATGCACGCTGCACCAAGACAGCTCCAAACACGAGGTGTCTTCCAAGCTCTGCGCAGATGCTAGAGCAGAACGAGACAGGCTAAGGAGCTGCAAAGACAAGCCCCAGGCAAAGCGATGGCTTATTTCTTGCACACAGTTAGTAAAAGCTTTACTGATGCCTCGCACGCCGTCGGATCCACGTGTGCAGAAAGCCTGAGAGCCTGAGTGCTGAGGAGGCTCACCTCCCCAGCAGTCCATGGGAGGAGTCGAGTCAGAAAAACAGGTCCCTCTTCAGCCTTATCTTTACACAAGGAGAGCACAGAAGCGGGACGTGTAGCTGGAAATGGCGCGAGGACAGATCTGCACCATTTCAAATTCTTTCCGAATAACAACTAATATAGCAAATGCTACTTGCAAGGCAGTGTACCACAACCCCACTCGACACAAAAAAATCCTCTGAAGAATTAGTGTTATTTGCAGTTTGAGAACATCAAAGTTCACTCCGCAGCGACTGAATCTTAACAGACAGTCATCCATTCAACTAGACCTCAGCATTATCTTAACTCTCTGTCGATGCTTCGAAGATACTATTGCCTACGAAGTCTTGATAAATTAAGTAGGTTGCCTGTTCCCACTGTGAAATAGCTTTTTCAGCCCACAAAGTTATTTCTTACCTTTAGCTGTCCTCCACAGTTTTTCAGCATCCTTTTAAAAGCACTGGCAGTAGAACTGCACGCTCTCTGTTAATCCAACTAACAATTAAACTGTTCTTATGCTACAAACTGCGCTTGTGCTCCAGATATTTTTGGTTGTCAGTTATTACATAAAAAGCCCTTCTCAGTGTTAAAGCTTTCCACTAGACAGGTATTATCCATCCTCTGTTCCTAGACAACCTTGCATCTGAATGTATTAAAGTCCATACTATATAATTAAAACCAGCTACTGAACAATGAAAACTGCTCTGCAGTAGCCAACTATTTTCAAAATTATTTTTTAATAATTTGCTGCGCCGATCACCTTGCAGGCTATGGCTTCATTTCTTCCGGGTAGCTGCTAGAAATATGAAGGAGAAGGTGGCTGTCAGACATCAGGCTGGCCACTGAGATAATAATTTCGGTCCTATCTCTAGATGCGCGTGTCCTGCATCAACTGGCAGTGACAAACACCATTTGTTTTGGCTTGGGAGAAAGTTAATGAAAACCTATGGGTTTGACTTACATTTCTTTAGGGGTTACAAGCTTCAAGTAAGAACAGGCATCCAGTATACTACACACGAATCAAAAAGTCCTCAGTTTCGCAGAGATAAAGCGTACAAAGATGGACAAAAAGGGGACAAAGAATATGATATGATATGGACATATAACTGAAATCATAATCTCGGCGCAAAGAATAAACATCATAGAACCGAGAAAAGAAATGCTATTGGTGAACCCTGAACACTTTTCCCCATTTAAGGGCTTTCATCATAGCTACACCTGTAACGCTCCCACCACGGGCATGAATACTTAATCAGGACGAGGTTTTTTTAGGGCTTAGACTGCAAAAACATTCATTTGACTAATGACGCACGGGGTGGCAACTCTTATTACAGTCTTGCTTCCTTTAGGTTACTTTGCACGTGGTTCAACCGAGATCTAATATCCATTTGCTTGTCCTTCATGTTCCAGCTTATCCCACTCATCCGACACAGGGTTATTACAGTGGTGGTGCGCCTGGGCCCCCGCACACGGCAGTGTCCATATCCCTCATGGTATCTTGTCCCTCCTCCCTCTTCTGTGTGGTTGGGCAGGGGCTGTTTGCAAGGGCAAGTAGCGATAGGACGAGGGGCAACGGTTTAAACTAGAGCAGGGCAGGTTTAGATGAGCCATGAGGAAGAAGTTCTTTCCACTGAGGGTGGTGAGACACTGGCCCAGGTTGCCCAGAGAGGGGGTGGAGGCCCCATCCCTGGAGACATCCAAGGCCAGGCTGGATGAGGCTCTGAGCGACCTGATCCAGTTACAGATGTCCCTGCTCACTGCAGGGGGTTGGACTAGGTGACCTTTAGAGGTCCCTTCCCACCCAACCCATTCTGTGATGACCACAACTTCTTGGCAATGAGGAAGAAACCCCCCAGTGCTGACACACCTGAGCAGGTGCGTTTCATTGTTAAGCAACTTCATTAGTTTTAACCTCGTTTCAGCTCTGTTGTAGCTTAGATTTGGGACTTTGACAGGGTACCGCACACTGTAGCGGGTGCCGTTCACGAGCCTCGTCGTTTGCCCCAGGCCCGCCCGCAGCCGGGCTGCTCCGGCCTGGCCGCCGCAGGCCTCCCCCCGGGCCGGGCCCGCCCCGCCAGACCCCGCAGCCCGGCTTCCTCCGGCCCAACCTCCCGTCCCGGCGGCTCCCCGGTGAGCGCCCCGCAGGGCCTCGCCGCCTCCCCGGTCTCCGCTCCCCGGCTCCCGCCGCGGGCTGAGGCGCGGCCGGCCCGGCGCGCTGCGGGGCACTCACGCGTTCCCCACGTGGATGCGCGGCACCACCTCGTTGCTGTGCGCGCTGGGCAGGCTGTAGCAGCCGCTGCCGTTAGCCAGGAGGTCGTTCAGCTCCTCCACCGAGATCCGGTAATCGGACATGGCCGGGACCCAGCCAGCCGCAGGCCCCTTGGCGCAGCCGCCCGGGCCCGGCGCTCCCGCCCCGCCCCGCCCGGCACCGGCCGCCGCCCGATGGGCGGAGTCGCGACGGCTAGCTCTGTCGGCGGCGCCCGGCGGGGATGCGTCTGGCGCAGCGCGGCGTTCGGTCGGGGCAGCGCCGAGCCCTGTGCGGCTTCGGTCCGACGGTTTCTGGCCGGTCCTGGCCCCCCGCAGCGCGGGGCATGGACGCTGCGGGCCTCACGCTGAAGCTGCTCCTGGTGGGAGACAGCGCCGTGGGCAAGTCCAGGTGCGGGGCGGGCGAGCGGGCCGGGCCGGGCCGGGCGCTCTCCGCCCCGGGCTGAGCTCTCGGCTCCTTTCCCCACAGCCTCCTGCTGAGGTTCACGGACGGCGCGTTCGACCCGGGCCTGAAGCCCACCGTGGGTGAGTGGGAGACCCGCCCGCCCCGAGCCGGGACCCGGGCGCCGTCGGGCGCCGTTGGCGGAGCGGGGCCCGGCGCGGGGTCGGGGGCGGGCGGGGGGATGCTGCGCGGTCGGGCCTTCGCCCGTTCGTTCTGACGAGCCTTCCCTTCTCATTACGCCGTAGGTGTTGATTTTAAAGTGAAGAAAATGGTGATAGACGGCCATGCGGTACAGCTTGCGATATGGGTAGGTTTTATTCCAGGCAGACACGGAGAGGTTTTGTTCTCCGCAGATGTGAAAACTGTAAGAACTTCCTTTGGTGGTGTGTTTTTTTTGTTGTTTGTTTTTTTTTTTGCCTCTTCCTTCCTTTTCCCCACCCCTTTGCTAAAGGCTTCTGCATGTTGAGATTGCGTCCTTACGGCGCGTACGCACGTAGGATGAGCGTGTGTCGTGATGGTGCAGCGGTAGTTGCAGACAAGGCACTTCCAAAACACTGACGAATACTTCGTTGCTCTGGGTTTGGGACTTCCTTCCATCCTGGCGGAGATTTTGTCTGCTCTTTCCTGCACACTGGGTTTCTCAAACCCTCTGTGAAGTGTTTACACTTGTAGCCTTGCAGGAAAGGCCGGCGTTTCGTGCCGGTATGACCCAGAAGCGCTCCCAGAGTCTTAAGTGAAACTTCAGTAAAACTGCAGAAAAGTGACAAGCTCTGCAATTTCCTGTAGGGGCTGTGCAGTGACTCTGTGTCTACACTATACCAGAAACAGTCCAGATGCTTTATTTTGGTTAAAATCGTAGAGGGGGGTGGAATATACTTGGTCCTGAACTATTTTAAAGGTTAGCTCAGGTTTACCGTGAGACTTGAGCATTTGTCCTCAACTTGCTGATGCTGTATTTCCAGCACCTGCAGACTAGGAAATCAGATAGCAGCTGTGTCATCAGGATTATTTATAATATTAAAGCACCACATTTATTCTCCTAAACGGAACGAAAGAGCCCTAGAAGGAAGAGGTTTTACGTGCACGGTCATAGGTATTTGACAAAGAACGCACCATTACTAAGTCAGTCATTATTGGGACTATCGGAAAGAGCACAAATGTGCCTTGGGATGGTATTAACAAAAGTGATGTAAATGCCAAAACTTGAATTACTTTCTTCTCTATGGAGGGAGGTGGGGGAGAGCATCTGTCGCACGCTTCGGGTGGTCGGTTCGGCCCAAACCGCGACGCTTTCATTCACGCTTTGCGTAGAGAATGCAGAGCAAGAGGGATAAAAGTCACACGTGCTGTGGGCATGTACATTAGCTGTATTTTGAACATGCTGCGCACAAAGCGGGAGCTTTGCTGAGAGTGACCAAGATACATTTTCCCTAATAGTCGCCCCGGGGTGTGTCTCCCTGCTGTGGAATGAAAAGCAAGGCCAGAACTTGCACAAGTTGCGTAGCTGGAAAAGGCACTTTTGCAGCAGTCTGTGACAGTCTCAGGAGAAACTGCTAATTAGGGGGGGGGGAAACCAGCGTGTACAATGTTAAATAAAATCTTTAATGCACGTACAGCCCATCAGGGTCAGAAAGAGGGTTCTGCTTCAGTGTGTGTGTGTGCGTGGATGCCTGAGAGTACAATACCCTTAGGAACGATGACCAGAATGAAGTAAATACATTGCCAATTTTAGTTTCTTCTTTTAACAAAGAAGAAATAAATTAAAACATAGCCGCTAGTCTGTTTATTGTAATCTGTACATACCCTTAAATAAATTCTTCTGGTAAAAACCATATTTGTGTAATCCTTTTGCTTCCTTATTGTTCTGAGGGTTTTTGAATTTCACGTTGCGTTTAGGAGCGCTTTCAAAGATTCGTGGGAGTGAGTGTGACACGCTGCAGTAATAACGGCATGAAACTACTGAAAATTTCTTATCTGCGCAATCTTCGCACACTTGAAGTAACTCTCTCTAACCGGGTTCTCCTTTCCCGCTGTGGGGGAGCGAAGGGAGATTTTTTGGAACCACTGTGTCTCCTTTTCTGCAGTGTCTCTCGCTGGAAAACCAGTTATTCCTCATCTCATTCGGTTCAGCTGAGCGTTAACCGGTGCGGCGTAGCTGCCTGGCTTGCAGCAATAGCCTCTTAGACATCTCTCCTGAGTCCCACCGACTTTCGTGTTGTCTCGCCCGTGTTGCAGGTGTCTGTGCTTATCACTTGAACCTTCCCTTGAGTCCTCTCCCTGCTTTCCTGCCCCTCCTTCCCCACTTTCTGTCGCTGCTGCTGATGGTTTCTGACCGCCTCCCTCGTTCTGTTGTCTTACGGTTTCGTACATCCTTCCTGGAAACTTAACTTTGTTTATCTTGTGTAGTTTAAAATACCGGTTTTGTTCTAAATAGATTTGATTTCCTGTATGTTTGGTTTGGGTGGGGTTCTTTTGTTTTAGTTTTTTGTTGTTTGGGGGGTTTTTTGTTTGTTTGTTTGTTTGTTTTTCCTCCTCTGTAGGACACAGCAGGACAGGAACGCTTTAGAACGCTGACTCCCAGTTATTACCGAGGAGCTCAAGGGGTTGTTTTAGGTAGGACGCGTATGGAAGAAAAACACGATTGTGAAAAGTGGGGTCTTTACTACCTATATGTCTATGCCGTTACAAAAGGAGGTTGTCTGAGAGAATCACAGCAACAATTACGGTTTTTACAACATTACTGCATTATTAGCTCAAACACTGAGTATGCAAATCCGCTGGCAGGAAATAATGCTGCTTCAAAATACTTTTAAATTAAAAATACAGAGATGTCACGCTGCAAGACCTTGAGTGGGTGAATTATTAGCTTTGTCGTAATTACTTTGGTGAGTTCCTGGTAATAAGGCAGACTGAGTTTCGTGTTGGTATTTCCCCCCACCCCCCGATGTTTTTACTTTTTTCCCCAGAAACTATTGATGCGATTACTGTAAGACAGGAGGTTTGTAGCAGAAGCAGTGGAGGGTTAGTCCCTTTCTGCACAGCGACACCAGTTAGAAAAAAGGGATTCTTATCCTCGGGGGCTGGGAAGGCTGAACACCTCCTCGCTGGACAAAATAATCTTTCTGAGTGTGATGCAGCTTTTCAAACCGTAGTGATTAAGCGAACGCAGTTACGAAGCTACCAGTGACCAAAAGTCACTTCCCGCTCAGAATCCAGGTTTTTAGCAGCAGTGCATGCGGGTAGTTACACGTGAAATAAGGTGACAAAATAACCTATTTTAAAATATTCCATGTGGCCCAATTCAGACCTAGTAGCAGGTACAGGATTTCAGCTGGTCAGCCTGATTTCCAGCCACAGATCCATTGCAGGGGCGCTCACGGGCTGTAACCTCTAGTGACTTCGGGTGAGCACAGCCATCGTGCTCCAGCTCTGGGGAGAGGATACGGTTTATGCGTCTTTCTGCAATTCTCTGGTGCTGCTTTTTGTTCGGGACGGTAGTTAGCTCGGCGGGGCTGAGTTCTGCCATACTGAAGTAAACATCGTTCAAGACTCTGCAGCTGTTAAGCGCCTTTTCCTCTGTTACCAGTGTATGATGTTACAAGAAAAGACACTTTCGCAGGACTAGAGAGCTGGCTGAATGAGTTGGACACGTATACCACCAAAAGCAACACGGTGAAGATGTTAGTTGGCAATAAAACCGATAAGGTCAGTTTAGAAATGCATCTTCTTACACTCTTCCACAGATTACTCAGCCTTGATATAGAGTATAAATGTGAGATAAGTGCTGAAAGTAACCCATCTGTTGTGAAAGAAGGTGATGTGCTCTCTCACCTGAGGACCCTGGGTTGGGCAGACGCCACTTACTACCTCATTTTTGAAGCAGATCTTATCCAAGACTTTAATGGAAACTCCCCTAGAGGGATGCAATTGTTGAGAGAGAGATTCTCTGAAGACAGTGAGAGGTTCTGCCCTAAAAACTGCTGTATGCCGTTAAAGTCAACTGCGGTGCAACAGCACAATCGCTGCTTGCGTTTTGACCAGGCGGCGGGGAAGAACTGAGCTCTTCAGGGCGCTATTGAGTACGCGTCTGTGTGGGTGGGAGGTGCGCTGGTCGCTGTACGTTTTTGGGGTGTTTTAATACATCTTAGAGGCCTGTCGCATGATGAGCTGTCTCACTTTTGCTTTACTACCAGAGGTTCCCGGTGTGGCTGTCTTGAACTAGGCTTTCTTCTGCCCCTTCCCAAATCTGTTGATTTTCACATCCTTTGATATGCCTTTTCGGCTCTTTGACTACTGGAACCTCCTTTCTGGCATGTAACTTACCCCTAGCTGATTGAGAAGACAGCAGTGCGTTCATTTCCGACTGATCTGGTGTTGCTACTCTTCAGCCTGACGCCCCGACAGCCTGTCTGGCGGTGAGCTGTCTGTAGAGTGGGAAAGTCGAGTTGCTGCTGGGTGGTTTTACAGACCTCTTTCTTTCCAATAAAACTGCACTTCTCCAGTGGTGCTTTTCCAGGGACTTCCTAAAAGCAGCGAGCGTAGCGTGTTTCAGTCATGTTCTTCATTCGTCTCTGCAGCCTGATCGGGAAGTAGAGAGAAAGGAAGGACTCCAGTTTGCTAGGAAACGCTCACTGCTTTTTATAGGTATGTAACTCTGTGCCAAAAACTTGAGTATTCATATGTTTATTTTGGTTTATTTTATATTTACCTCTTTTTTTTTTTTTAGTACCTAATTAATTTGTGTTCCTTTTGCTGCGTTAGTTCATATGCATGGATGCAGGTTCTAACTCTTTTCAGAAATGCTCTTGCATTGACTGGGAGTAATTTTCTCTGAAAGAGATTTACTTCGTATACTGCGTAGGCATGAATTTTATATTCTTTTGAAACTAGCAGGATTTTTTTAATTGAGAGCCCGGAAGACTGGAATGTTTCTCCTGATTGATGTCACAAGCACCTGGAGCAATCTCTTTTTCGTTTCCAAGTTTCCGTTGCAGCAACATAAAAGACAATATTCTGAGACCAACAACAAAATGTACAATGTGAAGATACAAAGATGGGGAACAAACTGTGTTTTAAACAAAAAGAAAAAAAAAAAAAAAGTACCTTTTAGGTGAAGCTTCTTGAGAAGATTTCCAAAAGGAACTGGAACAAATGCATAGGGGAAAACGTGTCATTCCCTCTGCAGTCTTTGTTTCCCAGCTTAGTTACTGAATAATTATCTTGTAGATTTACTGTCACAACCTGAGAACAATTTCTTTTTCTCCATTATGGAGAGAAAGGGGAACTGTGACATTTTTTTAGGTGGAAAAATGACGTGCTTTGGACGGGGATGCATTTCTGTTTATCGTGTTCAACATAAGGGTGCCTTTAAGGGAGAATGGAAAGGAGTTTCGCTCATTTAAAAAAAAAAAAAAATCGTATCTTCTCTCTGGTCCCAAAAGAACTTCTTACAAAGTGGAATACTGCAAATAAGATAAAATACTTTCCCCCCCCCTCCTCTCTTCCCCCTACACCAGAGACCAGTGCCAAGACACAAGATGGAGTGCAGCACGCCTTTGAGGAGCTGGTCATAAAGATCCTGCAGACACCAGGTCTTTGGGATAAAGATGCAGAGAAGCGGGGAGTCCAGCTAACGGAGTCTTCAGCGCAGCGGGATAAAAGCTTATGTGGTGCATACTGTCCCCTTTCATAAATCTACAGGTGGCTCTTCTGTCTGAATGGAGTAGACCTTTTGGGGTTTTTTTTGTTTGTTTGCTTTTTTTTTAAAAAAAAAAAAGGGGAGCGGGGATGCCAAAAAGTAGTCTGTGCCTTGTTTGACCTGCCATTAATTGTGTAGATCCAAAACACGAGCCCGTTAGCAAAATACATTTTTGTTCATTAACAGAATCGGCTTTATCCTTACGCACAACTGATCACTCCGGACATTTTTCTGGTAACTGTCAGATTTTTGGCTATTAAAATCGTAACGCTGCTTTAAGTAGTGTGCTTTTGCTGCATGGCATTCAACGTGGACTTCCTTCTGAAATTCCTGCCTTGGCATACAATAAAGTAGTACTTCGTTTTGGGGTGTTATTGAAAAGCTGCTCTTCCCCAGAATGGCATGGGAGCCTTTTACGCACCCAGGTTCCCTTAAATGTAGTTAACAGTCGGGAGTCACCCTGAGCAGTGGCAGCGATTCCCTGTTCCAGATGGTTTTAAGCAGTCGAAATTGCTACTCGTCCCTGGATAGTAAGTTGAGTTACTACTTAACGTTAGGGTTGTAGTGAAGAGGCGTTTCTAGTAGCATTTGGCAGGAAAAAAAAAAAGAAAAAACCAACCATTTTTCATGGAGTACGCTGTAGGTTACCCCTTGCTGCTCTTAAATGCTTTGTGCTGCGGATCGCTGGGGGAACGGAGTCATCGTTTTGGGCTGCTTTCCACGTTGGGCCCTTTTTGCCGTTAAGGGGGCTCTCTGCAAACCCGTTTTCCTGCCCTCCTTCAGCAATCACCGGGCTAAAACTAAGTTTTATATGCAATGTGCTGGCTATGGAAGACTTTCCACGAGGATGAGTGAGTCTGTTGCCAATCCCATGCTGCAGTTCTGCCAGATAACGACCTTTCTTCTGCCGTTTCCCCCCCCCCGTTGCACTCGCTGCCTTTTCTTGAAAACAAACCCAGTCGTGGGAGATGTTAGCCTAGGCTCTGATCTCGGTACCAATGCCTACAAAAGACTTCTGTTTGGCTGCCCGCGACACTGGAAAAGTATCACATTTGGGGACAATGTTAAAATAATTTAAAATGTAAACTGAAGTGCTCGTAAACAAGTGACAAATCCAAAGTCAGTCGTTCATTACAGGACATCGTCCAGACAGAACAGAGAAATCGCACTTTTTAAAAGATGTACGTGTTGATGATTCATCGCCATCAGGTTAATTTATTAGTGGGAGTGCCTTCCCGAGTCTCACCAGTGATGTGTCATGGATGCTACCGCAACACAGCTGAAGACAAGGCATATGAACTTCGGTCTCACTTTGGAACTCTTCTGGTTTGTTCTCTGCAAAGTTCCTCTTTGGGGAGCCGTCGTCTTCTGCGAAAAGCGTGCCGGTGTAATTGTTGCTAGAGTGAATAGCGGTGCCTGTATTGGGTTCATGCATTAGCCTCTGTCTGCCTCGCAGGGGGTGTAAGTGGCTGCCGAGTTGGGATATCCCTCCCGTGTGTTTCCCTCTGCTGAAATCAGTCCGGGGGGGACGGCAGATCTTGTAGTCGTTTTTAATGTCTGTAGCAGTGGAAACGCATCCGCTTCCAGCCAGCTGACGGACCGCTGCTTACGCTTCCATCTTGGTTTCGGTCTGTGAGATGTCCCTTTGGAATACTTCTATCAGCTTCTGAGAGGACAGAAGAGACAGCGGTTCCTGTTGGTGTCACCGACAGCACCTGGACAGGCGTCCTGCGAGCAGGCGACCGAGGCTGTAGATTGTTAAACTGCCGAGTGTCTATGAGCAAAACGGGAGCATGTCACCATTTGAGATTGTCTGGAATCTCCAGGTGTGACGGCAGACGGAGCATGGACACGAGAAAATAAGATGAGGACGTCGAGTTCAGAAGACGGGAGGCCGTGGCAGCTGTAGCAAAGCCATAAAACCAGGTGGGAAGGATAGCAAGGAGGCCATCACGAGAAGACAGAGATGCGTGACTGCTCGGCAGCGGGCCAGACAGTGGTCCAGCTGCATTCTCTGCTGTTTGTGTGGGTTTTTTTCCGGTGACGGGCATGGCTTGCGTGCACTGAGCCTGTCACCAGGGGAGTCGCTTCTTTCCTACGTTTCCTGGGGTTAAGAAGAAACTGCAGAGAAGATGGCATTCTCTTGCTGTCCTCTCGAATGTGGGCAAAACCGCTTTGCCAGTCTGCGCTGCAGGCGGTATCTGCCGTCCTTAGGAGGCCTCGTTAAGAATGGTGTATTTTTTAGACATCATTAAACAGCTGGCAGCCCTTTGAAAAGTAACGTCATCTTCCTTTGCATCGCGCTTCAGTTTGCTGCAAATGCCGTCCTGCTGAATGAAGGCTCCCGCCGTTGTATGTGGGGGGAGGAAGAAACCCAGAACCAAGATCTACCTTGATTAATGTATGAATTTTTGTTGTTGTTGTTGGGTTTTTTTTTTTATAGTAAGAGCAATTTTTGAGGGAAGTGAGCTAAACGAATCAGTCTTTCATTCAGTTTTGAATCTAGTCAGGTCTGAAAGTAGGAATGTAAATATATACACTCGCTCTTACTAGAAGCTACAAAAGGCGTGTCTGGAGTTCCAGATTTGCAAAACTAAGTGTAAAATTTAGCGTTTAGGTCTGAGTGAACTATTCCTGTTCTGGAATGCTTATACTCAGCGAAAAAGGTATCGTCTGATTGTCTAACTTTGCCTTTCTCGCCTCGAATATCAAGGAAAACAACCTATGTTACAAATTCAGCTGGGGGTATCACTGGAAGTTATCCCAGATCCTCTTGCTAGGACACCAGAAGCATACGGTTACGCTTCTAGACCTTATCTATGGGGTTAGACACCGGGAGTTTGTTGGACCGCGGGCATTTGCAGCTATACATATCTATAGGTGCCTTACAAACATCATTTCATTAGCCCAAAAATGTGTTTTCAGAGGTGTTCGTTTCTGTTTATGGCTCAGATAAAGGCAAGCAGAACAGGATAATAATGAACATCGCTGCGGAAAACGAAGGTATTTCGGAGAGGCTGGTTGAGCGTAGGCCTGCCGGTGAGCAAAAGAACTCTGAGGCTGGTTGGCAGGGATGTACTTAACTCTTGTTTTGTACGAATATTATTTTATCATAACTTCAAACTAAACACGTTGTGGTGGGGTGCTCTTAAAATTATACATATTCAGTTCACTGTGTATCAAACTGGAAAAAAACCCATACCTTAAAAATATCCGAAAGTGGTAAGAAAGCGTTGGGTCATTGGTAAAGGGAGCAAGGGACGCATTTTCTAGAACAAAATCAAGTTAGAAATTTGGGTGGAAGGACTGCCTCTATGGGGGGAAAAAAGCGCGTGTGTGGTCTTAGCGCTAACGGCTGCTTTGCTGGAGTTGCCTTTTGTTGCTATTTTATTCTGATATTCTCAATAAACATTGCCAGTATTTTAGTATAAAGAAAACGTGGCAGTATATCACATTCAAGATTTAATCTTTCTATTGTCTGCTCACTCACATGCATAAGAAAAAATATTATTTTCAGTCAGGGCAGAGCAATAAACCCTAATGTTCTGTTCCTTTGCGTAAAGATCACCAGAAGAAGAACCTTGCTTTTACGCTACAGAAGTGGAAGCTCATTTCAGTAACGGCGCCGGTCAACTTTTCGCTGGAAGTTTAGGAAGCCAGTGGATCCTAGGGAGGTTTATTATTTTGCTATATCTTTTCAACTTGCTCATTAGGAACTTGAGAAGCTCACAGGTTTTACTACTTGCCACTGCAGTCTTTTTCCCACATGAGACACAGCTTAGGATGGGTTGTGCTCAATTAGCGACTGTAAGGGAAAGCATTTTTTTGTTAACTGCCCCCCATATTCCCTTTGTTCCTCCTCAGCTTCTCTACACGTTTTTCTATACTATCTGAAAGGGCAAAACAAAGCAGTATTTCAGTGTATTAATACCCCAAATGTGAGGTATCTGGGGTACCTGGTTGTAAAAGGTACCTGATGATGGGTGTTTTTTGAACTTACGTGCTTCGTGTCCTATTCTAGACAAACTAAGATGTTTTTAATACCAAAAAAAAGCGCTAATTTTTATCGTTTAGAAAAAGGCAATGATGACTGATCATTAATATATGTATTAAAAATCTGTAGGTATCACTAAGATAACCTGTGGCGTATTCTCAGGCAGGAGGTAGAAGGTACGGTCCATGTTAACAAATAGTGTTATATATTCTCCTACAGAAGACTTGGCTGAGAATGCTAATAAGTCATTGGTGACACTGGTATGTAAGAGAGATGCTTTTAATATGCAATGGTGGTAGTTTTGCTAAATGCGGTGGAACAAGAATAACACCATACTGTTAAGATGCAAGGACTGGGACTGGTGCACCAATGGATCCTGTTAAAGGGCACAGCACACAGGAAAGATGAGACCTCAGCAGGCAATGGGAAACAGAAACTCGTTTCAGCTAACATGCACCTGTACAATACTCAATTTTTTTTCAAATAATTATAAAGCGAGGCGCTTCCAGAATCATCTCTCTGCGTTTTCTTATTGACACCCATCTAAAAATCTTGGATATTCATCCTGAAATACGTACGAAGTCCTTTAACAGTTAAGATTTCTTCTTCAGGACTTGATGTGACCGATTAGATGCTCTGGAAGCCTTTACTCGATTTAGAACAAAGGTAATCGTAAGTGCTGGAAGGGTGATGACTGGGAGCTGTGGCTCGGCTACTCGGTACTTCAGCCTCCTCCTTTTAGCGGCCTTTTTGAAGCTACTCCGTTGGTGTCAAGGTGGTATCCCATCGGGTGGCTTTTGCAAAGACGTCTTGTAGAAAATAAGCTGCTTAAAAGTCCTGTTTCAAAGAGGCAGTTATTTTCACGTAGGCTAAAAAATGCCTCTGGTTTATGAGCTGGGGAGTCACGCAGGTGTGTTCACGGGTTGTTTAACATTTGTCCTGCGTCAGTAGGAGGAGATCAGGAAAGTGAGCGTAAGCTATGGCTGAGCAGGCTCATGCCTGTGCAAGACAACTTGGAAGCCTGGGGAAATGTGGGATGGACATAAAAAAAAAACCAAACCCATCCTCAGCCACTAAAATATATACAACTAATATAACTGGCCTAGTTTTAGTGCCTAATTGGAAAGGATTTGCAGCTAATGATCCCGAGGGGAGGGAAACATGTTTTGCTGGCCTGGCAGCCAGCTGAACGTTTAAGTAACTGGCACAGTGTACGCACTCTCCAAAGGACATCCCTCCCGCCCAGCTGAAGACTGGTTCCTGAAACGTATCTTGTTCGGATGCCTTAACTCTCGCCACAAAACTTGTGGCCAAAAGATGAAAATTCCAGGTGGTTAGTGTCCTAGCACTACGGAAATGCTTTGGAAGTGTGGGACCCTCTGTGAAACTTTACTGTACAAAATTCACTATTTACAGTCTAAAAGTCACTCCGATCTTTTACTGATCTGTTTAGTTTGAGTATTCACTTTTAAATGACAGCTGCTAGTCAAGATTTCGATTCAGGAAGGCAGTGTCAGCTTCTGGCTTTGTTAATTTTTCTTACAGTCTTTATGTATTACCTTCTAGATAGACCAGCAGTTTTGAAGTGAGTTTGACATATTTCCCTCTTCCAATCCATATATTTACAAGACATTTTTATACAGTCTTTCCCTTAAACGGACGATAACGAGCTATGACCTAACCCAGTTGACCGGCACCCAAAATGAATCCTTGTTTAGTTTCTCTAACACAGTTTTCAGCTGGTTACATGCACTCTGGAGATCTTCTTTTACCAGTACGGTGTCAATTAAATGGCCATACTGCTCTTCAATGAATGCTGCTGAATTAATAATTTCTTGCTGTTCTTCATCCTGCTGACCAACATGAGAAGATGGTATGAAATTCACAGCACGTCTTTTTAATTGCTAGCATTTTAAAAGTATATTAGCATAATAAGTCATTACGTTGAAAGGCAACGGAACAACAGCTGCTACCATTAGCGAAGGGTGCGTAAGGCACAACAACGGAGATCGAGGAGCGGTATGCTACTGCTGGAGTTTGGTAGGCTGTTTCAAAAATGCAAGAGGTGATAGGGAGGCGGGGGGAAAAACATGTTGCAGGAGGGACGTAAGATGGTGACACTGCATTTTATGAAGTTAAGAGTTGCGGCCTCACCTTACACCTGGAAATCATACTCCTCAAAAGCTGAGAAGAAATGCTGGACCCACTGTCCTCAAGTTCAGTAATTTTAACGGCTTACATGAAAATTTACCAGGTGAACTAAGTTGTTGTGTATAAATTCAATTTCAGGTTACCCAAAGTAATGACACGCGCTCTCAGCGTTTCTGTTCACGTTTACACATCACCAGTTTGCTGTTGGTCGTGGTTTGGTCCTTGCAAGACACCCATGTGCTGCGTTTTGCGTCTGTGTGATTAACAGCCCGGGTGGGTGGCACTCCGGAGGTACCAGGAATAGGTGGCTACCCTTACCATTTGATGGGGCTGCTCATCAGCGATATAAAATTATTAGTAGTAGATCGGAGTTCAGTAGCAGCCTCCCCTGCTGCGGCCTTGAGCGATGTACACAAACCCACATGGAAGATGTGCGCTTTCCTTCATGTTATTTACATAGTCAAGTTCTAAGGGAGTCAAAAATCCCATTCTAATGTTCCAGCTGAAAGGCTAAATGTGCACAGGGCCCCACGCTGTGATAGCCCAATGATAGCTCAAATACTTCTTTCATGTCTAAAAAGAAGAGATTAAGGTTACAATACTTACAAGGGGGGATGAGATTTCTTCTGACATGGCAGATTTTAGGGCATGTTTTTTCTTTTCTGGAATGAGAGGCTTCACAAAGATAACGTAAGGCTTGAATTCGGGAGTCCTCAAGTGCTTTACTGCCTGTGAACAGATGTTTTTTGTTACACCGCTTTTTAATTATTTTTTTTTTTAAATATGTCAATGATCTACTCAAGCTGGGTTCAACAGTTTCACTAACACCCGCGGTGGTGTGAAGTCCTGTGTACCACACACCTGACCACAGCGACCTTTTGCTCTTCAAAAGAAAGGTTGATGTCGGTGTCCCGGCTAGCGTACAGGAGTACGTGAGCTTACTGTAGCAGGGCCTAACTGCACATCTGCCTGGCTGTGCACTGCGCTACCAGGAACAAGGACATGGCAAAAGATACTGAGAAAAGTATAAAAAAAAGCAGGCGAGTCATGGTTTGCTTTGCTTAAGAGGCCAAACACTGGAAATATTAAACCCGGAATTCACCTAAGGTAGTATTACAAGTCTTTTTGTATCCCAGTTACAAACCCCGAATTGAAATTTCAAAGATTTAACTCCCAGTATGGAGGGATTATGGAGCAGGTATGCTGTGACTGGTTACAACGCTAGTAACGCTTCAGGGGCACTAGGAAGGAAAGAATGAAAAGCCCATCCATGCTCTAAGTGTTCTCTCCAGGACTTGAGCAGGCCAGGAGGGTGATGCGCATTACTGCTACGGCAAGGGCAACATCCCACAGCGAGAGCTGATAAAGTGTCACCTAGGCTGTTATCAACTAGACATCTGGGAACTGTAAATCACAGAATGGGGGGGGGCTGGAAGGGCCCTCTGGAGATCACCCCCTCCAACCCCCGGCCAGAGCAGGGTCACCCAGAGCAGGTGGCACAGGAACACGGCCAGGCGGGGTTGGAATGTCTCCAGAGACGGAGACTCCCCCACCTCTCTGGGCAGCCTGTGCCAGGGCTCTGCCACCCTCACAGCAAAGAAGTTCCTCCTCCTGTTGAGATGGAACTTCCCAGGGGCACGTTTGTGCCCGTTACCCCTTGTCCTGTCCCCGGGCACCACTGAGAAGAGCCTGGCCCCATCCTCCTGACACCCCCCCTTTCAGTATCTATAAGTGTTGATAAGATCCCCCCTCAGTCGCCTTTTTTCCAGGCTGAAGAGACCCAAATCCCTCAGCCTTTCTCCATCAGAGAGGTGTTCCAGTCCCCTCAGCATCTCGGTGACCCTTTGCTGTCCCCTCTCCAGCGGTTCCCCATCCTTCTTGAACCGGGGAGCCCAGAGCTGGACCCAGCGCTCCAGGTGCAGCCTCCCCAGGGCAGAGCAGAGGGGGAGGATGAACCTGTTTGACACACTAAATGCTGCGCTGCCTCCTGAAGAGCCCCATTCCGCTCAGCTGGCAGTCAGGACGCCTGTCAGAAACACAAGTTCTGAGCGCGTGGTTGTTCTTTGCACAGCAAGTAGCCACAAATGACAGCATCACTAACGTAGGCTGGCGGCCTAGTAAGAAACATTTCCTTTCTTTAAAATAAGCTGCAGAACTTACTTCAGGTACCACATCCACCAAACAAACCTTCTTTTTCGCCATCACGGACCGGATTGCCTCAAGACTTGTACCATACAGATTTTCTTTGTATTCTCCGTGTTCCACAAACCTGAAAAGTCAATACATTTTTAAATACCATCCACAAAGAATATTTAACGTACAACATTTGACAGCTGTTTTCCTGAAGTCCCGGTAGTCAAATGGGGGGAGGGGAGAAGGGCGGAACATCAGGGGGGAGAAAAAAAAAGTTGGGGTTTTTTTTGTCTTTTTTCTTATTATTTTTTTCCTTCTCGTTGCTTAGTAGCAAGAGTCGTCTTCACACGTCACTAATAGCTAATCACCACTGCTGACAAATAGGGGAATAATCTGCATTAATTCAGTTGACGGATGTTCAAGCCTAATAGAAGAGGATGTTTTTCATAGAAAATAGAACAAAGCTGGCAAGGAAAGGGACCCCAATTCTTCCATGTTCTGGGAGACTAGCCAAAAATCTGTACTTTCAGGAAACACATTCAATCTTACAGAAAGTCCTTCATATTCACGGGTTCAGTCTACAACATGCTTTAAAATGGACTTAGGAATAAAACTTGTTACCCATCGTATGAAATGGAGAATAAGTAGGCCCAATTAAGCATCTGTTGCTTTCACTAGATTCCGTTCTGACCAGGCATACTACTTCTTATATGCAGGTTTAAATTCTAATTTATGATCCTCCTACTAGTCCTATGTAGTTTCTAAATGTCTTCTTTCTAAATTTCTTCTTACTAAATTTCTGAGCTCATGCTAACAGTTCAGACTGAGCTTTTCACTTGGAAAGCGGAACCCTTCTAGTACAGCTGGTCCAACTTTACACCTGATTTTGGTATTCATGTGATGTAAGATTTAACAAGCAATATTTTTGCAATACAGTCAATTATGCCAGTATTTTAAGATTAACTCACTTGTTTTGCTGTACATCTGTCTCAAATGATTGCTTAGAGACAAAATTATATTCTACTCCCTCTTTCTCATGACTTTTCTTTGATCTGGTCGTATCTAGAAGAGAATGGAAGCAAGACACAGGAGACAGATCAGCCTTTGCAAACGGCTCCGTATCTTCTCTGTTTAGTTCATGACCTCCAATAAGGTAGTTACACGCTGGCAAATCCAAATTAACATAAAATATAAATCAAGCATTGTAATTTTGTTTTAAACTCAAATCTCAAAAATTGTGAGACCAACAACGAAGTTGTTTTGCTCCCAAGCACGCTATAACTAACACAAAAATTAGGAGGCATAATTCTTACACCTCGTAGAAGCAGCAGAGTATATCCTACGGAAAACAGTATCTCTTAAGTGTTTGGAATATTGAACTCTCATTTTCTTTAAAACTTAGAAAATAAAAATAGGAGATATATAGAGTCCTATTCTGTTGCCTCTGAATTTAGAGTAAGAATATCCCCGGCTGTTTTCCCACGCTACTGTGAATCTTACATAATTACACGTGTCCCTTCCCTTTGATGTTGTAATTTCTTTTAATAATTGTTATTACTGTAGGAGAAGCTTTGGTGATCATTCTACAGATCTACGCCTGACCATAGAAGTGATGTCTGCTATTTTTTGTGTACGTGTTTAAATTTGAGTAAAAATAACCCATTTGAGTTCTACCGCTAAGTAACTGAATGTCTGCCCGACTGATGTTTATTGAAGGTCTTAAATAACATGAATAGTGCCCTCAGTGTTAATTTTTTGGTTTGCAAAAAGCTCGTTGGGGAATACAAATATTGATGGATTTATTTTTTTTTTGTCTAACCTTTTTTTGGAAAACAATCCAGCAAAAAAATTTCAGTGTAACCCTCGCCACAAACATGGACCAGAATCACTAATTTCTCTATCACTGTGACGGGCTTGTTTGAACAGCCTAGACATACAAATCAACTATTTAAAATCTTGTGAGAATTTTGACTTAGTTTATTGCTATCTGTTTTATATTTATGTATTTATTTTACAATTTAGCTGGTACGATATTCGGAAGAAAAAATCCTCTTTTAAGCACACATACATAGTGTTTTGGCTAAATCTTATGATACTGGCTTTCACACTAGTTCTTTTTGCAATTTACAATCTTATTTCTTCTTCCTGCATTCAGTTTCTCATTTTTTTAATGGACACTGAGTAAATGCAAACTGCTCACCTGGGAAAACACAATTCAAAAAAATCAACTGAGTTGACAGAATTCCAAAGTGCGTACGTGCCAAGTTACGTAGTGATGTATTCAGCTACTAAGGGCAAACATAGGATATTACAATGAGAAAAATAACTTGAAGTACTTCTGAAATACGCATGTAAGTGATAGTCCAAACACAAATTACCACTCATCAATGCAGCTAGCACTACTGTATTCCACAGCATTTATGGAATAAAGCGGCGACACACAAAAGTCAGTAAATTTTACTCACGTGGAACTGCAACACCATACTCCTGGGGGTTCTCCGACACAACCTTCTGCTTGAGCTCACTTAATTTGGCCCCCAAACAACCTAATAAAACACAACTGACTGACAGATTTCTGTGTGGAATGAAATACCGCAAAGAGAATAAATAATATCGATTTCCCACAAATAGTATGATACAGGAGTGTGCCTGAAGAAACCTGGACATGAGGGATCTCATGACCTGCCACGTTCTGCTTTGAAGAACGTTATCAGGAACAAACTGAATCCTTGAACAGCTGGCGGACAAACATTTGTCAGGCACTAGGTCAGAAAATCTGTAATCTTAGCAGGCAGTTTTGTCAGACACCCTTGATTTCTATGACAACTTGGGAAACTGGCTCAACGCAAAGCTGTTAAGCACGCGGAATTAAAACTGCATGCAAGATTTTATTAGTTAATTATATCTACCTTTTCATCAATTGTTCTGACAGCGTAACTATGCACATGCTTGAGTCAGAACCAATGGAAAGTCAATCGGAAAAATGGGAAATGGTCCCGCGTCGTTGTTTTTCATAGAATAGTTTGCATTGGAGAAGGATTAGGTTTTTAGAAGGATTTGGTGAGTTTGGCTGGGGTTTTTTGTTTGGTTGTTTTTTTAAAGGTAATTTAAAAGAAGAGGACAACTCCTGATCAAAACCAGAGAAACCTTTAAAAAAACCACCAGAACCACAAAACCCCAAACCAAACACCTCAAGAAAGCCTCTTGGAATGCAGGTGATAAGAGAAGAGGGAGATACGTGAAAAACTTTGAGCCAATTGTGTCTCTTACCAATCAAAACCACCAGCCTCTGCTGTTCACCAGGCTGCTGCTGGTATTTTGTGACTTCTTCGTACGTTAGGAACTCCGCTGCGTCTGCCTGCTCTGCTTGCTTTCCTTCATTCAGGTTGTTCTCCTTCTCTTTACGACTTAATCTAAAGCTCCTGCGTAAGCCAGCTGCAGAGGAAAACAAAAGATATATTAAACCATGTTATCGATAAACTTCTCTAAATTTTCAAGCTTGTTCAACTAGAAGTTATTCTGTCTTCGAATATGAGTTACTCCCACAAATTTTTTTTTATAATCAAGCCAGTGCACATACACTAATCTCACAGATGAAAAATTTGCATATCAGGTAGAAAACCAAGCGCCAAATGTATAATATAAAACCCCTCGCATCACCTTGAGTTGCCAAGTGTTGGCTATGCCAACGTCCAACTCTGCCTATGCCCAGAGATAATCTAGTTTATTAATGTATGAGTAATTAATTCTAATGTAAATAAGCTAGTTTTTTAATGTGGGGGGGATTTGGATTTTTTTCTTTGCTTGGTTGTTTTTTTGCGGGGGGATGTTGGGAAAGAGGAAAGAGATTTTGGTTTCTCACCTATGTACTGTCCGTTGAAATATCCTTCACAGTCACAGTCTTCTGTAAATGAAGAAAAGGGGGGCGGGGGTAAGGGCACAGGGAAGGAGAGAGTGAGACGGGAGCAGGGAAATACCTTAAACAGTGCCTGCGACACGAGTCTGGCGCATTGGCCAGGGAAGGAGAAGTTTTATATCCTGCATGATTTCCACAGCTAAGATCAGAGCTATTTTCTGTTGTTGAAGGTAGGCTCTAGTTTCACACTCGCGCTTCGATAGGGTATACCAGTTACCGCCGGTTAATTATAGAATGTGATTAGTACTTTGACTGAAGTTTATGGAATACCAATACTCGGAATATTATTCTCAGGAAGCATTTGCAATGTGAAAAAAATCACAGCATGCAGAATTCAACAGAAAATACCTGATATTTGGCAAGGCGCGTGGTACAGCGACATATAAACAGCATGAGCCCAACACAGTTGCTCATAATGAAAATAAGACAGAAAACAGTCCAAAGGAACAGTGAAGAAAAATCAATTTGGATTGATACAGGCGCTCTAAAATGTTAAACCCCAATATTTCTTTATTTTTAAAAAAATACCAGACACAAAGACTGCATTTAACTTGCAACTCTATCAACCTCACTCGGAAACCTACAGAACATGTAAATGCATACCAGAAGACACAAATCTTTTCTCTTGAATCAGGAGTAAATTTGGAAGTTATCATTACCTAAGTCATCAATCCAAATTAAATTAGTTTCAACAGTAACACAGGAAGAAACTCCTGTAGGAACACGTTATATCTACTATTGCCTTTGCTTGGGAGCTTAGCAAGTATTTTAGAAAATGCATTGGTTGTACCTACCTTTATCAGAAGACTGATCATCTGTAGTTAGCATGAAAGGCAGAGTTGGTATGATATTAAAACACTGGCAAATAATGGAGTAAAATTAGAGAGAACGGCAAGGAAGGTCCTTCTGGTCTGATTTGCTTAACAGGCTTTTCTATCTTAAAAAAATAATGCAGTAACGGACCCTTATCAACTGATTAGGGACCTTTTTTTGGCTAAAATTTAGTATTATAACCAGTTATCAGCTTAATTGTCTTGAGAACAGCTGACAAAAAGCCTAAGTACCAATCCTCATTACATGCCTCCTAACACTGAATGTAATGGAAACTGCTTTGGAAAAAACTTCATTTAAGTCAGTAATACTATTTTATAATTTGCGTGAGCACCTTCCCTCCTCTTTGTTGCAAAAGAATACCTGTTTGTCCGTAAGAACACCTGTATCTCTTCGTGAGACGTGCCATGCAACACGCGTCAGAAGTGCACTTCTATCACTGAAGATGGACCATTTCCCGATTCCTAGTCTACGGGAGGCCGGCACTCCTAGCACAACGTCTGGCTTCGCACGGTCACAGGGCTGCCCCACACATCAGTAACAGCCGTGCCGGAGTACCCAAGAGCAACAGGAACACTCAGTTCTGGGATACTACAGAATGCCTTCTGCCTTCCATCACTGCCTAACAATTTCATCCCAAGTAGCAGTTTTTGTGCGAATAATTCGCTGACAGAGGCTTTGGAGCTGCAAACAAAAATCACTTTAAAGCCTGCTTAAGACCTGCGCTGTAACGCTAAGCCTGAAATGCAGATGCTATTGCCAGCTCCAGTGATTTTTATCCTCCTTAAAGCTATAGTTTATTTCCATACGAGCTTAGTGTCATTTCACGCGCTTACGTAAGAATTTCAAGAAGTGTGCATTGCGTTACTTTTGCAGCTCTCAACTTCCAAACCGCAGGAAAGAATGTGAACCCTAGCAAATTTTAAAGCGTCTAAACAATATGTAAGGCCTCACGTTCTGGAAAGTAGGAAGAGAGGGACAGCCATGTTTTTTGAAAATAAAAGGCACTAGCAACACTGGATAAAGCTCAAACTCAAATCCTCTCACGTGGCAGCTTGTGTCCATGCAAATCAATGAATGACAGATTCCACAAAACATATTCCAACACATCATTACTGAAATAACAGAAAAATAGTGAGAAGTTGGTATCAACTAAGACATCACTGAAGGAACAGAACAGACTTACACAACGGTTTCTTCACAGTTCTGGGATTCTGCAGGGTGCCTATTGTTCTTCTGTAAGTCAATCGTCTAAATAGAGAATAACTGCATTTTAGCCATGTAAGCTCAGAATTATAAAGAACGTATAGCATGTTACACACATAGCATTGAAAATAAAGAATGCAATAGTGCTTTTCCTTGAAAAATATAAAACGTCTCCAATTCAACATTTTAAAAGACTTTTTCTTTAAAACTATGACGGTCCCAGATTGCTACTGATAAGTGACTGAGAGAGAAGATTCTAAAACATTTTAGGCTTTCATACATCAGAGCACAGAAATCAATAGCAAGTTACTTTTATCAATGTAATTTTTTTTTTTTTTTTTAATTTCCTTTCCCCCACCCAATGTTTTTTGCAAGATTAGGAAAACAACAACTATTCTATTCTATTCCGTTCCTGCTGAGAATCCAACTTCTCTTTGCCACTTTTACAAAGGATGGGCAAAATTCCTGTCTGCCACAAGAGACCCCCACCTTCGCAACACCTACAGTCCAAAGCAGATACACCCAGTAATTTGTAGTAAGAATCAGACAATGAGAACAGTGGCCTAAAATCAGATTCCTTCTTAAATATAAGACTTCTGTACTGTAAATACAAGACTTGAGGGATATTTTTGCTTTAGAAGAGGGTCAAGAGACTGATATTCCACATTTCATTTCATACGTGTTTGTTCAGCAAGTGCTTCCGTCTTCCTGCTACAAAGCATGTCAATAGCAAACTAGCCAAGGAAAGCTAAGAAGTGCATTGTATAATTGGAGAAGATGGAGATTTTTAGTACTTTCCTCTAAGCATCTGGTATTCACCATGGCATGATCCTGCCCTTCATTTCCTGGGGAAAAAAAGCAGCAAAAAACAGTGTGACACTACACGTGTGAAAAAAAAATTCTGTAATCTTCATTGACAAACCTTTCTTGGAACTGTTTTGAGGGGATCAACCCTGCTCTGAGGTTGGTATCTCCGACACGCTTTGCTTGCCACCATGTGGGATCATCTTGGCTTACAACTTCGAGGACGTGTCGTCTCTTAAACGGCAGCCCAGCCTCCTGGCAGGGAATGGCTCTGTCTTCTTTGGGATTATAGCAGAAAAGCGCCCTCATAAACACCTTTAAAAGAAAGTAACACATCCTTTCTTCTTGTCCTATTTGGAGTTTCAAGTTACCTTTGAAAGGCTTCCCCAATGCTTATACTGCTAACTGTATACTTCATCTCTCCTCTACGCTTTAGGATACTCAAAAATACTGAAACCTAGCAATCTGCTGCATTTTGACTGACTTACGCAGAAAAATAAACTAACTTTCAAGCACGTACCTAGTCATTGTGGATTGGCATTGTGGAACATGAGACACAAAGATCAAAGTCTCCAGAAACCCAATTCACAGCCTATGTAAGTACAAAATGCAACAAAAAAGGAAAAAAATCGAGGGAAGGGAGAAAACAAAAAAAAAGGGATTTATGGCAAAGCTGCCTGATTATAAAGACTGTCCTTAAAATGTTCCTTTAATGCATCAAAATCTACTATCCAACTTCGGATTTGTATCTTACCACTATTTAACACACCGCAGTAGAACTACTTTTAAAAGCGATTTGTGGGGCTTCAAGGAAAAATTCGGCAACTGAGAGGAGGGCAGCAGAAATAGAGGCTGACAAAGGAATCCTGGAAGGGACCCGTGGAACAGTAAGCCATTGCCGATCAAGGAGGACAAATGAAGCACTCGCAGAGGCACGCTGATGTTTGATGTTTCACGGGGTCAAATGATGAATGCCGCTCTGTGTGCAAACAGGTCTGCTCTGAATCAAGCAAGTGGCAATATGCCCAGAGATAAGGCACAGATAGCAGCTGTCACGGTAAGAGGAGACCGGCAGGGAACACCAAGTTTAATTACGTGAACAAAAAGAGACTAGATTTCAGAAATGCTATGAAAGAACGCGTGCAGCCAATGAAGAGAGAAGTCATCTAAGTAATTCTACTGAATAAAAAGGCACTGCATTTTACAACAAGAAAGTGCTCTACTACCTTTTTAGTTCAATTATGGGTCTAGGGCACTCCTCACTGAAACAGCAATAATCTTGCCTTTACAGAGATGCCAGATTGTGTAAATATGAAAAAGCGTGCTTCAGTATTTCACTAAGTTGCGTACCTTGCTGTCCTTTAGACGATCTTCTTCTTTGATGGCTGGAATTATTTTTAATGTTATCGATCCCTGAGACTGAGCCTGAGAAGGAGAGAAATGTTTTTCACTTTGAAAGCAGGACAAGGACACAATGCAGACTATTCAAGTTCCAGTTTAGGAGCTAGTGTCTGTCTCTTCTCTGAATTTTAATAGGCCAAGCTAATCCATTATTTAACTTCATTACAGAGGTTATCATGATGTTCCATGAATCCTCCACAACAGTGTCTTCTGCATGGAGGCATCCGAAGTATCTACTTGGCTAGAACATACTAAGACCTGCGTTAAAATTCCTTCATTTGCTTTTAGCAACTACATTAATTTCTGGATTACAGTTCACAGGGCACTAAATACTTCTGTGGCTTTTAGTATGACATTAACTTAAGTTTTTGCAGACTAAGTATTTTAAAATGGTCCTTTGAAAAATATTACTATATCTTCCCATGTAGTGGCTAACTCGGTTAGGGTGAAATGTAAACATCTACAAAGTAAAAATCTACTTTCACTCTACAAATCTTTGCTAGTAAATTAAAAAGCCCTTCTAGGTGCTTTGGAAATCTAGAAGAGGTTTATTTGATCTATTTTAGACGCCTTATTTTGGATGAGATGAACTAGAGAAGCCTGCTATTCTGCACAGATTAAAAAGGAAACCTGGACAATCAGCTTGGACAAACTTTTGTAGCTCTTCCTCAAAGAACAAACTGTGAAAACGAAACTTTTACATTGCAGGCATTTAAAACGGGACAGAGGAATAGCGTCCCAGGGTCCCCACCAACAAAACTTTACACAGTATTTCAAAATATGATTTTGATCCTCCTACCCGAAGTTAAAAGCAGTCATACTCCTTACTCAGGATTATTTTGGTCTAAATTTAAATTAGGTGATGGAACAGATGCCAGATACGTCAGTCTCCTAGTGTTGCCATTCTTCTTACTGCGTCCCTAACTCCACTCCACACCAGGACAAGGGGGAACCGAGCCACAAGAGGGGAGTCAGAGATAAATAAGCTCAAGAGCTATGACACTTTCTGCAATGCTGACCACAGATGTGGAGGTTTAAAAAGAGTTACCAAGATTTGTGGGCATTAACGTTAGAGAAGCTTGAAGGAAGAATTTGCTAATGTCGCCAGGAATCTGCTGGTAACGAACAGACTGACAGCTCTACGGAACACACAGCCCAGACTTTCTTCAGCTTCCCAACATATGTATTATGAATAAACCGCTTATCTTCTAGGAATGCACTTTTAATTTGCAATTTGCCTGTCATACACAAAACATGAAAGGGAAGTTCTTGACAGAGCAATATGTGACTTTCTATCTTACTTGGTAGCGACTCAGTTCGCAGAAGTTTCTGACGTCAAAAGGAGACTAATCCACTGGTAGAAGAAAAACTCTTAATGCAAAGACAAGTAGGGATTGCATCTTTTAGCTCTCTCTCTATATTTTAAACTCACGGTTACGTTTCATCATCTATTGTAATTACTAGATCATTCAACAGAAAAGATTTTGAAATGAAAATCGGTGCAGACCAAAATCTGACTTATTTCTTCCGGTCGTTTGTGAAGCACAGTAATACCATTGACTTCTCTTAGTTCATCTCCAACATGGACAAGACCTGAAAAGACAGTAAGTAAATTAAAGTAAGTCTACAGACTGGAAAGCACCACTCCTCTGATGTCCGACCTAAGTCAACAGCATGTACCTCCTCTCCCCCCTCCCCCAGCTTAATGGAGTGCCTCTCTTGGCAACGTGCTCTGAAGCCTCCTGCCCTTATTCCATTTTTTCATGCAGCACAGTCTCACAGGAGACCAGCGAGGAGATAGAGAACATGTGGCAAGATACTCTGGGAAATCACTGCCTCTATATTTGGATAATCACTAAGAATGCAAACGTGGAATAGTTTCACGAGGATGACCAAATCTTGTAGAGTCAGAAGACGCGCTGCTGACTGTAAAGGCAGGAATGATATGGCCAGCAACTGACAGATCAACACGACGCAGTCCCAGAAGAATGTTAGACTTGGAATTTAACAGTTGCCTATTAAGATTTCGATAAGCTGTTATCTTTTTTTTTTTACAAAACAGTCTATACATATATTAAACACTCGCGTCTAAAGGACATTTTGGAATTAATAACCATCAGATTTAAAGATGATCACTCTAGGTATGTGCATACAGTACATGTATGCATGCGTAATTCTGGAAATTTTAGAACAGTTTACAAATGCAGTTTTAAATCCTCTTTTCTTCAGAAACTTACCACTGCGATCAGCTGCACCACCTCTCATGATCCTTGCTACAATCACAGCTCCTGTATGCTCATCTCTTCTGATGGTCGCTCCCTGAAATAAAACACACACCCCTCAGCCCCCCCAAGAAACCATCACAGGAAATTAGCTTTGAATACAGCGAGAGGTGAAATAACATGTAAGCTAACATGTCTTTTAAACCAGAATTAATTTGCTCTGTAAATTTTGTCCTCTTCCTTGCCAATTTTCGTCATTATTCAACTTGCCTGTGCCTGTGTCACGTGATCGTGGGAAGGTGCACACCTTCCTTTCTGCTCATTTTGCCGAGTGCTCACGCTCCCTACATTCTGGTGATCGAAGTCGCTCAAGTGTGCAAAACAGAATTTCTTACAACAAGCTTTCTCTACGTGTATTTTGAATCTTTATACAATACAGCCAGCACTTTTCCATATAAAACCAAGGACAGCCAAGTCATTAGATTTTCTTTTTTTTTTTTTAATTTTCCTACCTCTGCTGGCAATATAAAGCTTTAATCAGGAGTTAAGCCACTGCTCTCTTCTACGACATACTGTCATATACAAAGCGCACATTTGCAGGTTTCTTCCCTGATACAATTGTTTTTTCTTAGGAAATCAATTCTTCCATTTCCATTTGTATAAAATTAGTACCTTGTCAATATAACGTTTACATACAGCTATCAAACATGCTGTTACCACACATCACTGACTTTCATGCAAATGAAGGTATTAATCACTTGAATGTTAGCTACAATATGAAAAGAATTAATATGTATAATAAGCGTAGTTGTTCCAACATACGCAGTTTCCTCACAGATGACATTCTCTGCGTTAACTGGCATTATAAACCTATGCCTATAAAGCGTGTCACGCAAAATCGTGAAGGTGTATTTATCAAAGTTTTCTTTTAACGTTATTTTACTAGCTTCAGAACACTCCTAGCTTTTGCAGACTATTTGACGACATCTTCAAGTATCTCCTCCATACTCACAGTAACGCTTTTGCACTAGAGAGTTTTACGACTAGAGATGGGTTATCTTATATGTACCAAGGGTTCTTTATTTTTCACTAGCCGAACTATTTTCACTGATTCCTCATCAAAATCATCATCAAAGTTATCGGGTAGAGGTGGAAGGACTGGGTCAAAGTTCTTCTGTGCTACAGTGTCATGTACTACAAGCATTGCCTGCATAAAGGAAATAAGAAACAGTAATGTAATGGGGTAATATTACAGTTTCCAGTTCTCGTGTTTCCAACAATAAAGCAAACAAATCTCCCCTTTCCTAACATCACCATAAATCCCTCCCAAAAGATTTAGCATTTATCTTACCCATCATGTAAACTATATATGTGTGTGTGTGTGTGTATATATATATATGCTGATATTTTAAAGTAAATCTAGGCAACAACAAAGCTCAGCCTAAATAAACTTACAGAATGGAGGTGGACTATGGAAAGCAAGAAGTTGAGAAAGGGCATCCTTTTCTTTTCTGCTTCCTCAGAAAATATTACGGAGGGAAGACAAGGTGGTGCATTACGCCTGAAAGGCCTACACTGTGTCTTCTCAACCCCCTTGGTATCCTAAAGCCTGCGCAGGAAATCACACTGGAATAGAACTACAGTTTGTAGGAGGTTTCTCCTTTCTCTTAGGGACTCTCCAATGTACCTTTTCCATTAAAAAACAGTCTATCGGAATTCCATAAAGGAATTCTGTAAATTCTGTAAAGGAATTGGTGTGTTCTTTACCCTGAGATGTGGTGTTGACAACAGCTGAAGTAGCTCTTTTTCTTCATTATTCACTGGTGCGGTCTGCAATTCTTCTATTACCTTTAAAATAAAAATTAACAACCTCAAAACAAAAGGAGTCCACCAAACAAGATCATATATTTGCAAGCGAGTGTTTCTGCTGAGTGTTTGCTAACTTCTATCATCCTTCAAAGTAGTGTGCACAGATCAAAAAAAAACCCCAATCAATAGCACATAAATCCTAAAAGAAATAAAAGCTTCTTCATCTATTTTACTTTTATTTTACTTTTACTATTTATTTTACTTTTACGCTTGTGTTGTGCAGAAAACTGTTCTGGGATTGATGTGACCTATGTTCATAGTTAATGCCAGGGAGCAGTACGTAAAGAGGCTCTTGCTTATACTTATTGGTGTGGCAACCAGGGCCAGCTGAGTCGGTTGTTTGCCCCGTGGAGGGGTCACACCTGTGGGGAAGTGACCTAAACTGACCAATGGGGTGTTCCATCCCATCTGCCACGCTCAGTAGAAAAGCTGACGGATGAAGGGGTTGGGTTCTCCAGTGGCTGATGCCTGAGGAGGACTCTGTCTGTTCATCTGCCTTTGAGCCTGATGTGTGTGTTCTGGAATCCAGCTCCCATCTGTTGTCCAGTCTGGCACTTCCCCAGGGTCTGCTGGTGACATCATCCTGGGAGCTCGGTATGGTTTTGTATATATTATATCTATTTCATTATTTTCTTCTTATTTTATTAGAATCATAGATTCTAATAAAATAAGAAGAAAATACTTCATTTAAGTAGTTTAGTTCTTTCTAAACTCATAAATCTCTTGATCTGTCTCCTTCCTCTCCTTCAAGTGAGAGGTGAGGGAGAGCATCTGTTGTCTCGTCACTGGCCAGTCTGGCCCAAACCATGACGTGATCCAAGGATGGGGCACCTCTGCTCTGGGGACAGGCTGAGAGAGATGGGGTTGTTCAGCCAGAAGAAGAATAGCTCCAGGGAGACATTATTGCTACCTCTCAATACATAAAAGGGCTTAAAAGAAAGATGGAGAAAAGCTCTTTATGAAGGCCTGTAGCGATAGGACAAGGGGCAGCAGTTTTAAACAAAGAGGGGCAGATTTAGATTGGATATGAGGAAGAATTTTTTTACTCAGAGGGTGGCGAGGTGCTGGAACAGGTTGCCCAGAGAAGTTGTGGATACCCCACCACTGGAAATGCTCAAAGTCAGGTTGGACACGGCTTTGAGCAACCTGACCCAGTGAAAGGTTAGACTAGATGATGTTTTGAGGTGCCTTCCAACCCAAACTATTCTATGTGAACAGCAATGCTGCTTGAGTTGTGATGGATTTCAGTCCTTAAGACTGAATGCTTAGCTGGGATAGTCTACGCCGAGAACGGACTGAATGCTTTTTGCAGCCTCTCCCTTACGAAGGCCATTAAAAGCATCCTTCCGTTCTACCTGCCTGTTTCTGTCTTCACTGGACATTTAATGACATGATATTTTTTGAGCTCTCATTTCCTTGATCAATCATGAGTGAGACTAGCCAACAGATTCCAAAGGCAGCTGGGGAAGATGCGAAATATGTACACATACAGCGCAATTGCAAAGCTTTGATTTGTTAGAAAAGCTGACTTAAATAGTAGGAAAACAAGGAGACAAGAATTTTTACTCACATCTTCAACTAATCCTGCTGCACTATGTAAAACAGGAGTTGGACTCTGCCTTTCATAATGACGGAGTTTTTCATGAATCTGGAAAAAATTATTCAAGTATATTACTACAGAGATCCAAAACACATACAAAACTTCCTAAATATGCGCATGCTGGAATATTTTTATATTTAAGGAATCTAATTTTTCTGAGGTAAGTGTTAGAAAAATAATCTCTCTTGGGGTTACTTTTGTTTTGTTTAGGAGTCTCTTTGTTTTCTTTTTGCTTATGCTGGTTTCAGCGACAGCCAGTGAATCTGTTAAGACTTCAGCAGCATAAGGGAAAAAATTAAGCCATCTCACACCGCTTTTTAGGTACGGGGCACTGTATCTGCATTTTGGCAATCAAGGCAGAAATGGTTTTTCTGAACAAAATATGCTAATCGTCAATGAATGTTCTTTATATTTGTGCTTAAATAAATACATGCTTTGGTCAGTAAAGAATTCTACCAAAAAAAAAAAGCTTTGGCAAAGTAAACAGTTGATAAATCAAGGGAAGAGAGAATAAGTAACCTGTAAGGAAAAATGTATGTTCATAAATGAACTTTTACCTTCATCAAGTAGCTGAGACTCTTTTCACTGAAGACGTCCCTAAGGAATCCCATTTCCTCTTTATGATTTGAATCGGGTCTTAGCTGAGATGTCAAAAGGGCCAAAGTTTCATGCAACCCTAAATTTAAATTCAAGACAGAACAAAAACTTTGTAGACAGCATGTCTCACAGGATCTACTATTGCAGACTTAACATCAACTACGTTTATTTGGGTACCATCTTGGTGATCATTAAGTTTGCAGAGATTTGTGCTTATCATTTTGTAATGCTCCCTTCTTAAGCGGCAAACATAGCATAAAATATAACATATATCATATTAAGGAGTGAACTGAGGTTGTTCAGCCTGGAGAAAAGGAGGCTGAGGGGGAGACCTTCTCACTCTCTACAGCTCCCTGAAAGGAGGGTGTAGCCGGGGACGGTCAATCTCTTCTCCCAAGGAACAGTCAATAGGACAAGAAGAAACAGCTTCAGGTTGTACCAGGGGAGGTTTAGATTGGATATTAGGAAAAATTTCTTCACTGAAAGGATGAAGCATTGGAACAGGCTGCCCAGGGAGGTGGTGGAGTCACCATCCCTGGAGGTATTGAAAAGGTGTGTAGACGTGGTGCTGAGGGACATGGTTTAGTGGTGGACTTGGCAGTGCTGGGTTAATGGTTGGACTTAATGATCTTCAAGGTCTTTTCCAACCTACACGATTCTGATTCAATGATTCCAAGGCCAAAGCTACCAAAGCAATACATATTTTTAAAGATGTTACTTTTGAAGTTTCCCCCTTCATGTTAATTACCCTTTGTTCCTAAAACAGTTCACCCTCTATCATACTTTGAGTTATTAAAGTGCCACAGCAGACTCGCAAAATGACTGAAGTACCTCCTTTGTTGCACAAGTGTTATCCTGCCCCTTCTACCTCTGAGGCACCTCTTAGAAGTCAGGTCTGACCACAGGAGGAAAGGACTGGTGTAGATTTCCACTGCAGTGGAACCAAAGATTGTGGTAGGTTTTCTAAAAAGTGCTTAAATCATCAACATCCCAATTTTTCAGCATACAGGGCCAGACAAATGCTAGTGTTTTTGCTGGTGGACCACAAAAAAAAAAAAGAAGAAAAAAAAAAACAAAGCAAAACTGGGGGGGGGTAGGTGAGGCAAAATCTGCTCATTTGGCTATTCTCTCCATGAACTTTAGAGTGCAGTGGATCCAGGAGGCTCAAACTCATTCCTGCTTTAAAAACTCAGTATCATCAGCGTATATGACTTCACTCTGGGCAGCATACTGGAGAAGCTGGTTAGCAAGCCGTGAATGGAATTACTGGGGTTGTTTTAAGTCAAAAGGAAGAATATTAACAAACTTTACCAACACCTATTCAGAAAATATTAAGAAGTAGCACAGCAGAGGTCTAAGGGCTGATCTTTAGTAAGCATGTGTAGAAGACAGTGTCATATTGAGAGGCCCACGTTTGTTCTTAGGAGCCTGTCTACCAGCATATATTCAGGGGCTCTAGGATTGTTATGAAACCAGGCGTTTCCTGAGATCTGACTAAATTTATTAATTTCCACCTTTTATACTCCACCTTCCTTGTTTTCTTTTACGTAATTGCTAAGGAATCTATTTGAACTGTCTTAATTCTATGTTCCGTAACTCCATTTGAATTCACTTCCAGAGTGAAACACGTACACTAAGATTTCGGTCACTGGTCTGTTGAAAGCATGCACATTAGTTACCTGAGTCTTCCGAAAGCACTGGCATGGCTTTGTTCTTAATCTTTGAGACAACCGTTCAACTTAAATCAACACGATTGTTTCTTCTTTCTGGACTGCGATTCAGAGGCAGTCCTGAAATGAGCAAAGGTAATATCTAAGCTCAAGCATGCGAGAAAAAAGGCAATCATGTAAAAATATAAATTCCTAGTACATATGTCTCTCAAGTGTTCAGTTTAACCTGAATCAGGCAGAGTCCTGCAGTTATTCTGCTACGCAAGTAACAACATGAAAAATATTGTTATACAATAGCCATATGGTATCTTGGATAAAGCTGATGCTGAAGAGAGCAGGTGCTTCCCTAATCTAATTTCAAGATAGACAGTTTTAGAAGGCCTTAGTAACCTGTCTGAAGAGACAGACAAGAAAAAAAGCATGCTGCAGAATGGATGTCTGAAAGCACCGATAAATACCCTTTGCACAGAAATAGCAAAAAGGCTGCTTTTGTTGCTCAAAAATTCCATTAGATGCTTTTATTGCTGATTTTTCTTGTCACCGTGAGCAAATGACTCCAGCACAATTTCAGCTCAAACTGCAAAACTGAACCTATGCCTATAATCACCAGTCCGAGACGGAACACTTTGCGTGTTCTGGGGCATTTAAAATTTCATTCACGTTCATAAAATTCATCAGAGTAATGCTTGCAGAAAAAACCCAACCGTAACAGCACTCAAAAAGGGTTAGGAAGAAATGTGGGACGCTCCAACTCTTTGCTAAATGCAATAAAGGATGCTCCTTGTGTTTCTATTTGCAGATAAATCTCTGATATTTTGATTGCATGACACAAGTTTGATGGTTTTCTAATGCAACTTTATTTTGATGAGCTGCCTGAAAACACCTTTTTACTGAATGATAGATTAGCATGTACCAATTTAGAATTTTCTAGCTTCCTGAGTTTCTCTACAATGTACTGAGATAGTAAGCTCAATAGTCACCTGTGTTTTTAACACCCCTTATTTTCTACTGCCATGCTTAATTAGTCCACCTTGGTATCAAAACATAATTGAGTTCTCTAAGCAAGTGAACTGAAAGAGTGTTGAAATTTCACTCTAATGCATGGATTGTACTCAAGAGTATTATTATATATACTACACATTTATTTAATTAACTTTCAAAAGCATTTTTATTACCTATTGCTTTGAAGAAATAAACATGTCACACCCACACTTCATGCCGAAAGAAATGTATAGGCAATTCATTCAACCGCTCTGGTTCCTTGACTATTGCCTTTCATTTGACACGTATTTAAAATCTTCTCTAATTATCAAGAAAGGGAACTTTAATTGCGTACTCTGTCTTTGTAAGAATGTGTGCTTCCCACAGTCAAACTTCTTTAGCACCAAAACCCAAGAAAACCTGAGTTATTTTCCAGGCTCTTAGCAAAAAAAAAAAGCATCTTACACAGGAACCTGGAAAATACCTCTCTCAGAAATCTGTCAGCAAACTCATAAGCACCAGAATTAGATGAGTTAGGCACAGCTATGAAAACATTCCCCTAGAGGCATTTCCCATGTTCTGTAAAAATCCCATTAGCCGGGACTGACTGGAATGAACAGTCAGAACAAAAAGCATTCCATATCCAGTGACCTGTCACCAGCATGCTCCATGGCAATACTCAGGGCTAGCTTCAAGGGATTAAACTCAGCCCCAGCATGCGATATTTTGCAAGAGGGGCTCAAAACCACGAATCTCTGCTTTCATCCCTGTAGTATAAATAGGCTCAAATACAATTTTCCTCTTTAAAAACACCCACCCTAAACCATAATTCATTCTTCACCCATATCCTTGCCCAGCTGTTCCTGAGACAGAATGTTTGAGCCACCTTCCCTGCCTAGGAAAAGGACTGTTGATATTTGGAAAGGGCTAAATATACTGAACCGATGCTGTAGCTGGGATTAAATGGAAGCATAATATGCTTTGGCATATCCCCATTACCTTGGAAAATAAACCTAGCGTGGTTCGTAGCCTAATACAACACAAAGCTGCTGTAATCCACATGAATCAGCCAAAGCAGTGGAAGATCTAAATTGAGAAAGCAGTTGAATGTTAACATCTTTCCAGGAGATCAGCCCAGTGATTAGGTCTGAAAAATACATCTGCATGCTAATAACATCATAGCTGATAGCTACGACACAGGATTTCTCCTCGCTTGGCTTTTGCGTACAAAAAGTGTCTAAACCTGACCGAACTAGTCTTTCGCTGGGTATTATGCCTACTTCAGCCCTAAAAAGCGACCGCTCCCATGGCTGAAGGGCACACGGAGGGGGCGGCACACCGTTCCCTGTTGGGCACCGCGGGGACGGGCTCTTCCCCCGGGCCTCCACAGCAGGCGCCCGACTCGCCCGCGGGCCGGGCCGGCGGCCTGCGCTCGGCCGGGCGCCCCTCAGGCCGACCCGGGGGCTGGCGGGGACCCGAGGGGCGGAGCACGGCCAGGCGGCCCCGCTCCCCCGGGCAGGCTCCCCCGCCCCGGAGGCAGCTTTCCGTGCGCTCCACCGAGCTCGGGCACACCGATGACTCTGCCGCCGGCAAGGCTAGCGCGGCCGACCCTCCTCACGGCCCAGCCGCGGGTACGAGCCGAGGTTACGCCCCGGGCCGGCCTTCCTGCACGCCGGCAGGCAGACGTCCTCTTCCAGACCTGCTTCCCCAACCGCCAGGCCGGGCTCTGCGACCGCCTCTCCGGCCCCATCTCCGCCGCCCGGAGGACTCCGCAGGGCTTCCGCCAGGCCCGGCTCCGCGGCATCGGGCAGAGCCTGCCAGGCAAACCCCATCGGCCCCGCAGACTTCCGCCCCGCCGGGGCCTGCGCCTCCAAGGCAGCGTCAGAACTCGGCCCGGCCCGGCCCCGCCCCGCCCGGCTGCAAAATGGCGCCGCCCTGGCCGCCGCTGCAGGTGCAGGGCCGAGCCGCGCTTCGGGAGCAGTGCTGCCGCCGGGCGACCGTTACCTGCGGGTGCGGGCTCGGGCCCAAGTCCGGGCCCCTGCGGTGCTGGCTGCCTGCCCCAGCAGGCCCACAGAGCAGCTCCCGGGCGCTCGCGTCCCCGTAGCCCGCTGCGCGCCTCGCTCATGCGCCCTCAGAGCCGTCCTACGCGCCGCCTCCCTCCTCCCCCTCCCCCGACCTGCCCGGGGCCGAGCGGGAGACTACGCCGGGAGCGGGGCGGGCTGGAGCCAGCCTGGCTCGTCGCGCACCGCTGGGGATTCGCCGCGTAACAGCAGCGTAGAGCGGGAGCGGCAGCGCCACCGTCGAGCCTGGCGACGGCCGCCGCCGGCCCGGGGTTTCGCCCTCGAGGTGGCGGTGGCGGCGCCGGCCGGGGCTTTCCCGTGAAGGGCTCCGGGGCAGCTCGGGCGGTCGGCGGGGCGGTGTGCGGGCCTCGGCCTGCTCTGCGCCGCCCGGGCTCCAGAGCCCCGTGTCTGAAGGCAGCCTTGGGGAGCGAGTCTCGGTGATGGACCAAGACCAGGCCGTCCTGGTCCCACGGCTGCTGTCAGGTGTGCTGTGGCGTTGGGAGACCTGAAGGAGGACACTGCAGTGGCTTTCTGGATTATTTTTTTTATAGGAGAAGTCATCCCACGAGGGGGGACTTGGTGTTGGAGCATGCACAAAAATACTTGGGGGGGCAAATCGTGCTGGTGGATGTTTGGCGGCCAGTCAACAAGGCAGCAGGAGCTCCCAGGCTGATCGCATAGGACAGCGGGCAGGGCGCGCACGAGAAGCGATCCAGGCCATAAAGACAAAAAGCCGTATTCAAGCAAGTAAAACAGGTAGCCAATGGAGAGACCAAAAAGAGAGGGTCAGTAAAAATCACAGTAGTACGGCAGGAGATCCGCTAGGCACTACAGAGGTAGCATCTTTCTTTTCTAGAAAAAAAAAAACGAAAAACGGTATTATTTGGGAGATAGGGAGGTTAGGAACAGATTGGCAGAGTCCTCAAACCAGGACACTCTTCAATCCTTAAAAGTCCTGAGAAGTAAGGATAGGACAATCTATTAGCCGCTTACCAGAAGCAATACTAAGTGATCATTTAGGAGCATAGCTGCTTCGGTCAGTCTGGCAAGAGCTTTACTTGACTCCTAAGAAGGAGTAAAACATCCTTTAAAAATCTGTCTGTATATGAAGGCTAGTCTGCAGCACAGAGCATTCTCTGGAAAGAATAACCAAGCTATTTATCAAAGTATTTACTAAACATTCATGATAATTTTATGCTTTATAGAATTTAATGTTTACATGGAATACTTATTTCTATCAAGTGCGGACTGAGGATTAGCATCTTCGCATTCCTTTGTTTAAGAGCTGATCTATCTCATGATTTCCTTTTAAAATTCCTAGTGCTGCCGGCAACACAACCCTCGGCAGATGACTCGCTGCCGCTCACGTCGTGATTCTCATCTCCAGCAGCCTGGTGTCCACTGCCGGTGCGTCACAGAATCCCAGCCTGGCCGGGGCTGGAAGGGCCCTCTGGAGATCACCCCCTCCAACCCCCGGCCAGAGCAGGGTCACCCAGAGCAGGTGGCACAGGAACGCGGCCAGGCGGGGTTGGAATGTCTCCAGAGACGGAGACTCCCCCACCTCTCTGGGCAGCCTGTGCCAGGGCTCTGCCACCCTCACAGCAAAGAAGTTCCTCCTCCTGTTGAGATGGAACTTCCCAGGGGCAAGTTTGTGCCCGTTACCCCTTGTCCTGTCCCTGGGCACCACTGAGAAGAGCCTGGCCCCATCCTCCTGACACCCCCCCTTGAAGTATTTATAAGCGTTGATAAGATCCCCCCTCCCCGGTGTCACGCCCCCATCATCCCTCCTCTCGCGGGGGGCAGTCTGTGAGCGCGGAACGACGCGCTGACTGCGAACGGCTTGCGGCAAAAAGAGGCCGGTGACCAGCCCGGCCCCGCGGCGGCGGCCCCGCTCCGCCCCCCCGCGGGCTCCCCCGCCCGCCCCGGCTCCGCCCCCGCTCCGGTCCCCCGCCCGCTGCGCATCCCGGCGGCCGCTCGCTCTCGTCGCGGCCGCTCCGCTCGCTCGTACCCCGCGCTGCCGGCGGCTGACTCCCGCTGACTCCCGTTCTGCGGCCGGCGCCGTGCTCGGCCGGTGCTGCGCGGAGGCAGCGAGGTGCCGCGGCCGCCCCCCCCTGCCCCGCCGCATCCCCAGCGCGCCCGCGGAGGCCCTGGGCGGCCGGCGGCATGTCTGCCCTGCGCAGGAAGTTTGGGGACGAGTACCAGGCGGTGGGCCTGGCCTGCAGCGGCGCCCGCAGGGAGCGGCAGCGCTTCGTGGACAAGAACGGGCGCTGCAACGTGCAACACGGCAACCTGGGTGGCGAGAGCAGCCGCTACCTCTCCGACCTCTTCACCACGCTGGTGGACCTCAAGTGGCGCTGGAACCTGCTCATCTTCCTGCTCACCTACACGGTTGCCTGGCTGGTCATGGCTTCGATGTGGTGGGGCATCGCCTACCTGCGAGGTGACCTGCACCGGGCACATGACGATGCCTACAGCCCGTGTGTGGCCAACGTGTACAACTTTCCCTCCGCCTTCCTCTTCTTCATAGAGACTGAGGCCACAATTGGCTACGGGCACCGCTACATTACCGAGCGCTGCCCTGAGGGCATCGTGCTCTTCCTCTTCCAGTCACTGCTTGGCTCCATTGTCGATGCGTTCCTCATCGGCTGCATGTTCATCAAGATGTCCCAGCCCAAAAAGCGAGCCGAGACCCTCATGTTCAGCCGTGCGGCAGTTGTCTCGCAGCGGGATGGCAAGCTCTGCCTCATGTTCCGTGTCGGCAACCTCCGCAACAGCCACATGGTGTCTGCCCAGATCCGCTGCAAGCTGATCAAGGTGAGGCCTGGCGCGACAGCGGGCAGGACAGGAGACCTGCGTTGCGGTGGGTGATGCAGGCAAGGCACAGGCCAAGTGCAGCCACGTGCCCATAGTGCAGGTGGCATGGGGCTTCCCCCGCACGGTCCTTGCTGCTGCTTGCTGGTGGGCTCTGCCCTGCCCCAGGGTCAGCTTCCCTGTCCCTTGGCATGTGGGGGAGTGCATGTGGCTGGGGCGGTAAGAAGGGCTTCGGAACAATTTGCCGTGGCTGCTCATAGTGGGAGCCATGAAAGAGCCAAGCAGGCACAGGGGAAAGGGCAGTCTCATCAGAGAGCTCCCAGAGGCATCGCAGTGGATTGTGAGGCTGGCAGGAAGACGGTTTGGTCAGGAAGGATGGATGTGTCAGGTACAGGATAGCTGTGGGCAGGGACACTAAGGCATGCCCCTTAGCAGGTTATGGCTGGGAATATGAAATTGGTTATACCCGTTTTGTGGTGACATTAAATTAGGACAAAGATTAACCTTGACCACGTCTTCCCCTTGGGGAAACGTGGGGAGATTTAGCTTGCAGTTCCTTCCCCTGTGGCTCCAGCCGGTAGCCTCCCAGTGTTTCAGAGGGATTGTGCAGGTTCTTCAGTGGAAATGCACTTTGATTGTCACCGATATCTATTAATCACTGACAATGGTCCGCGTAATTCAGAATGCAAGAATACTGGAATTCGAAGGCGATCTTAAGAAAAAAAAAATCATCAGGAGGCGGTAGGGTTTGGGAGGAGGCACTGAAGTCTGAAGAGACGCTGGGCGGGAGAAGAATGGAAGGAAAACGCTGCGTGCGGCATGCCGAGGTGAAGCAACATAGCAGCTCATAGCAGCTACGTCTTGTCACAGCAGCAAGCCTGATGGGGAGCATCAGAAGCTGGATCCCAGTGATGATGTTAATTGCAGAATATCATATTTGAATGTTGTAAATGTTCTGTATTCTCTGTGGTAATTCTCTCTTTGGAGCAGTTGTTTGGCCATTTTAATAACCTGCAGAAACAAGCGTGATTGATAGAGTAGGTGATGAGACAATGGTAAATGCGAAAGGCTGTTTTCCTTCTGTGCAGAAAGCTTGACTGAACTGTTAATTTTTCTTGCTGCAGAATACCGTTTAAAATGTAGAATCTGCTAAGATTCAAAAAGAGGTCGTGTGAATATATATATGGGAACAAGCTGTCAGGCGTTACAATGGAGCAATTTTTGTAGGAATCAGAAAGCCAGCTAAACCATTTTTTTGTTGAGGTCTAACTATTACAAATTAGCAGAAAGCCTCCTCTGAAGTGTTAAATCCTGTCCATTGTCCAAGACAGAATGCAAGTCAAAGTGGAATAAAAGCAGTGTCACAGTTGTGGTTTTGCAGTGCTAGTAATTTGCTGTAAACTTCTTTTGAAATAAGATGCTGAGCCCACAAGGTAGCACGCTTTCTGATGGTAATTCTATTGCTACGCAATGCTGGTATGCAGGTGATTGGGACAGAAGACACAAGGACATTTGATGGACCTGCTTGACCGATTCGTCTTATGATAGCTGTTTCATAGACTAGACAATGATTCAGTGAGTAATACTTGATTTCTTTCGAATGTTCATCATGCCCATGACTTGTCTTCAAGCTACTTTGCAAGCTTTGGTAAATATAAGCTATGGACACAGGAGAGTTTAAAAGTGAGTGTCTGTGTACGAGCTGCCCCTTCGGTCCTCGTTAAAAGGCGTGATATTAGGTCCTCTGTCTTTCTGTAAATCCTCCTCAGTTCACTGAGGTGCCCCTTGAACTGGACGCATCATTCCAGCAGCCATAGCAGCCGTTACGGCAGCGTGTGAATTTACATCAGCTGCTTTGAAGTAGCTTTGTGTGTCCCCTAAACCTCTGGTGAGTGTGCTGGAACTCGCTTACCATTTATCTTTAGCCAGTTCTGCCTTTTTGTGATTTGTGCTCTCTCCACTGTGCTTCGCACAGTGCTGTTGACAGCTGATCTTGCTACGCTTCCCCTGCACCCGATTAGATAGCTAGGATTTTTTTAAAACTGGTGTCACAGTGAAAGAATGTGAAGAAACACGTCTTATCACACTTTTGTACTCGAGATAGGAGCCATATTTAGTAGTGAACATAGTGTGTCGGTGGGACCAATGGAGCCCTGAGGATTTACACTTGTAAAGAAAGTACACCAACCTAAGTCTGTCTGAATGGCATTTGCTGGAAGTGTGATGTACTCCCAGGATATTGGGTAGATTATAGTGGTGCCACCGTGCTGCGATGGCTGTTTTTGTGGTCCCGGGGACTGCGCAGCAGCATGGTGTAGTGATGTCACGGAAAAGTCTGAGTCCCTTTATAGACTGAGTTGTGGAGAGTTTGGAAAACAGAGTTACAAGACTAAGCATGTGTGCTTCAGCAAAAACTTTTTCAAAAACCCGAGTCTTTCCAATTTACATTGAGTGCTCTAGAAGCAGGAAAAAGCAAACTCTTGGGGCCAGAAATAGCAAGAAGCTGGTTGGAACTGGCTGCTGAAAATGTGCCATTCCAGGTCCTGGCCTGTTCAGTGGCACAGTGAACTGAATTTTTCTGCCTGTTAATTCCTGGAGCTCACTAGTGTGCCTGAGTGATCTGGTGACAGCGGCAGCAACCAGCATCCATCGTATGGCAATCAGTATCGATTTTTTTAAAAAATTAGTTGTGGTACCTATTTCTGTCCTCTCTTGATGGGGCTACATACGTCACTGATAAGCATGATGGTGTGTAAAGTGGTCTGTAAAGTGTTTCATCTAGTAGTGTAGGGCATTTTGATTCAGGAAGCCGAGGAATGTAAAATCATCGTAGCCTGTTTTCAACACGTGCTGAGCAATAGTTCTAAAAGTAGAATCGTGAGGCATAGTAGCCATAGAGCCAGTACGCTTTGGGTTATGACCAGCAGGCACCTATTCTTTGAGCTGTACTAATTAACAGCTTTGAAAAAGCTGAAAGCAAACAAAACTGTAACAAAGTTCGCAGACGGCAGTCATGGCAAATAAGTAAGAAGAGCCGTGATATTGGCTCTTTGAGGACAATATTGGCGTTTGAGGAAGAGGAGGCTGAGAGGAGACCTCACCACTCTCTACAACTACTTGAAAGGCCATTGCAGAGAGGTTGGTGCTGGTCTCTTCTCACAGGTAATTAGTGATAGAGCAAGAGGGAATGGCTTCAAGCTGCAACAGACTGGACATTAGGAAAAAATTCTTCCCAGAAAGAGTGGTCAGACACTGGAATGGGCTGCCCAGGGGGGTGGTGGAGTCACCATCCCTGGATGTGTTTAAGACTCGTTTAGATGTGGGGTTGGGGGATATGGTGTAGGGGAGAACTTTGTAGAGTGGGGTTGATGGTTGGACTCGATGATCCCAAGGGTCTTTTCCAACCTGAATGATTCTGTGATTCTGATTCTATGATATTGTGGTCGCAATAACTCGATAAGCAGGGCACATGCGGAAAGTGCAAATGATATGTTTTTTAATATCGCAGAATCATTCACATTATAAGGGACCTTGGGAGGTTTCCAGTCCAACCTGCTGCGTGGGTGAGCTAGGAGGTCAGACCAGTTTGCTCTGGGCATTTTCCGGTCTGATTTTGGAAACCTCTAAGAACAAAGTCTGCACAGCCTTGCTGGGCAAGCACTTCCACTGCTTAACTGTCCTTATGATGGAAAAGTTTTTCTTTAATCCAGTCAGAACTTCGCTTGTTTCAGCTTAGGCCTGTTGTCTGTCAGGCTCCTGCAGTGCGCTGCTGTGAAGAGCCTGGCGCCATCTTCTCGTTACCCTCCTCTTACACGGTTTGGGAAGGCTGCTATTAGATCGCCTCTGTGCCTTCTCTTCCCCGCTCTGAACAAGCTCACCCCAATTCGGTTGTGTGCGCAGCTTGGGGCCCCTATACTCTATTAAAAATAAAGTAGCAATCATCCTGGCAATTACTTAAGCTAGAGCTCTAGGTGTAATTTATTATCAAAGTAACAAGTTCGTATTATTTCTATAATGTAATACATAATAAAGGTTCTCACAAGTTGCTAGTCTGAGGGTAGGGCAGAAGTGCAAATAGCTGAGACAAAGGTTTGTCCTCTCAACTAGAAGTGAAAATACTGTAGGACCGTGTGGTAAAGTAGCATGTACCAGTTCAGCGTTCTCTAGATTCCCGAGTTTCTCCACAACATACTGTGATACTAAGCTTAAGGATTATCTGCCTTTTGCATCCCGCGTTTTCTACTCCGATGCTTAATTAGTCTACCTCGGTATCAAAACATAATTATGAGAATTCTCTAACCAAGTGAACTGAAAACAGATTAATAATAATAAAACCGTGTTGTGTCCGGTTAAAGAAGGATGTGCATAAACAACAGGGTTTAGAAAAGCGCCGAGAATGAATGAAGGATAGGAGCAAAGACTCAAAGGGCATAAAATATTGGGTCAGCCACAAAAACAGATCAAGTGATTAAGCAATGGAAGTCTGCCAAGCAGTAAGAAACAGCACAAAGATCCGGTGGCAGAAAGTTAAAGGTGGAAAAATCCGGACACAGAAGGAGTCTTTTTTTCTTAGGTGCGAGGCAACTAACCTTTGGAGCAACTCATCTAGACCTTTGGATTCTTCATCTCTGGCCACATTTAAAATGAAAGCTGGGGCATTTCTAAGTAATTGTGCCCTTGTTCGAGCATGTGTTCATCTGCGGACTTTATTTGGCTTTGTGTTATGCAGGTGATCAAAATAAAGAATCAGGAGTGCTCCTTCCAAACTTACTGCTGACAGTTTATAGTCCTCCGCCCTGTTTCCTGATCCTTTGAGTAAATATATATATATATACACACACCAGAGGTCACTGGCTAGGAGTCTTAATGTATTAGGGCTTAATTCAGGTTAATTTCTTTTTGTTTAACAAATAAGTTTAAAAATTCTCCATGCCCTGCATAAATCCGTCCTGTCTGTAAGATACTGAATACCTCAAACACAACCTTTTCTTTCTCCCAGATGTGTTACCTCTAATCATCCTCGCTGGATTTGTTTACTATTGAGTGGATTTGATCGAAGACTCTTCCACAGAGAAAAATGGTTTGTAGATGAAACAGTTCTTAAGTCGTTCAGGCAGCAACTTGTGCAAATATGCACATCTTTGTCTAGGCAATTGTCTTTGATTGAACTTTGGGAAAATTTCGGGTTTAGCTGTTCGTTTGTACAGCTCACGTGGAGCCTTGTTGCCTTGGAGCAAAGATCATACATTGCCAACCAATTTGTGCACCCGCTGAAAGAACAGTAGCCAGGCAACAAAAGCAGTGGCGTAGTCTGCAGCTCGGTTCTGCAGGGCCCCTCGGGAAAAGAGAAAGGATGTTTTTGCGGTAGTTTGATTCCACCTGGGCATATAACAGAGACCGTCACGATTGCTACGCGGTAGTGGTTTCGATGGCTTTTATTTTATAGCACCGTCTTTTACCTTTCAAAGCACAAATACTCCATGAGAATGCTTTTACAAGCAAGCAGCTCGTATTTTCCTTTCCCTGTCCTCATCAGTAGTGGAGAAACTGACTCTGGTGAGAGGGAGAACTTGGTTATTTAGATAGGAAGAATTTTTATTTTTCCTCAGCAGAAAAAGAGACACGTAGCACATAAATGAAATCATGTATTGTGTTTCATACGGAGCTGTACTCTACCAGCTACCTAACTGGTTGTGTAATCACCAGTAGATACCAGGCAGTTAAAATTCAGCGTTTTTAACATACAGGTGAAGCAGAGAGACAATCTGAAGGGTACACTGGTTGCTTAGGGATTTTTTTTAAAGATAGAAATTTTCTTAAAAGTCTACCAATCAGATCTAAGTCAACGGGAAAACTGCGAGCTTCGGCTTGCTCTCGGGACTGATGGATGGGGTTTCCAAGCAATGGAAGCAATACGTTTGGCAATACCAGTGCAACACAGTTAATTAATTAGTATCTACGGAATAATCTATCATTTATAATCAATAGCTGGCTTCTGAAAAAGTTAAGGGCTTTCTAATAACCAATAAGCAGAAAGGATTTTAGATAGGCTTTGCAAAGCTTTTCATTTTAACGGGCAATTTCCACCAAAGACGTTTAAAGCAATCAGCTGAGGAGCTGCCTGGCCAACTGATGTAATTTTTAGTTATACCTTGAATACCAGGAAGATTTTGGGATAACGCTATGGGGCGGGGGGGAAGGTATCATAGCAGTATTTTTATTGGACCTGTGAAATGATGGGAATAAAAATGGGCCACTTAGCTTAATAATGATCGTAAGTTCATTATCAAAATCAACATGCAGTAGGTGGTACGCGCAAATTGGCATGGGACAATAGCATCGTTAATGTCGATTCAGATAGTGGAAGTGTCAGTTACCGGACTCACTGTATGATTACTATGGTGCTTACCTTTGAGTTAGTGTCTGACAAACAAAAATTAGTAAAGTATAAAAATAACAAAACATGAATTCAGGCAATGGATTCAAATGTGTCTGGCTTGTAGATTTTGTTCTCATTAATGGGAACTTTTTGCTGCAGGATGTTCATGGTGAACATCCGTTCTGAGGCGTGTAGTGTGGTACCTGACGTTTTTGTCAAAAAAAAATTATATATCTCATAGTAAAGTTTGTAGATGATGATGAGATCTAGTGGCATAATAAGAACAGTCAAAATTGGTCATGTATAGTATCCTTATAGTATTTAGCATTACTCATATCTCCATTATGAAGACCGCGGACCTAATATGTAGATGATAATGTTCTGAAAGAGGCAGGTTTAAACTTCGTTGCATTGCTTTTCGTGTTTTGCCTCATATGGTGATTACTAAATCATCTTTTCATCTTTAGTCCCGACAGACACCGGAGGGAGAATTTCTGCCACTAGACCAGTGTGAACTGGATGTTGGATTTGGAACTGGAGCTGACCAGCTGTTTTTAGTTTCCCCATTAACCATCTGTCATGAAATTAACTCAAAGAGCCCCTTTTTTTGTCTCTCGCAAAGATCACTAAGAAGCGAGCAATTTGAAATAGTTGTCATCCTTGAAGGAATCGTTGAGACTACCGGTAAGATTTAGAATAATATGCATGCTCTAATTTTTCGTCTTTGTTTTCAGTCATGATATTTTTAGCGAGGCAGCTGTTAATCCTTTCAGGATGCTGATCCTGGATGCTCCAGAGTATCCTGCCATATGCTACAGGGCTTCAGCGGCCTTTACCAGCCCCACAGGGCCCCGCATTACAGATGCCCCAAGTGGCCAGTACATCCAGGAAGAGATGCCCCTGCCACTCTTTGAGTGTGGCATGTAGAGAAGTACAACACCCATACGAGGCTTCTGTTTGAAGGACCACCACGCCGAAGGAACGCTGAGCTTTAAAAGTTGCCAGTGCTGTAAAATCACTTTCAGCCTAGCTTGCATTAAACTGAATGCAAAATAACAGATCCAGTTTTACAGTAGAAATACAGACCACATAGTTGTAAAGACTGTAGGAACATGTGGTTATCAGCACATAAGAGCAGGGCATTTATTTTTTTTTTAAATTCTGCTACGGTGTTGTCCAGATGACAGCTGACTTTGTGACCTTGTCTTTTGAGGACTTAATTCCTTTATGAATCCTGTGACAATGCGCTGCAGTCACGTAAGAAGCTTCACGTTGAGGATCCATGCGTGCTGGTAAAGTCCAAATTGTTCAGTAGGTTCATCAATATTCTGACCTTCCCCTCCCTTCTTTTGAGGATTTTTTTAAACTTTGATTAATCAAGGAGAATTTTCATCCTTCTTTCAACAAGATTACCGGGTGCCCAGTTCCTGCCTTGGAAACAGTAATGTCCTTCTGGCACAGCCAAGTGCAGTCATCTCACACTGGATGGGAAGCAGAACTGACGGATTGCTATCCACGTGCTCTAAATAAATACACAGTCCACCGGGACAGAACACTGTTTCACATCGAGTGCGGCAGTCTTTAGATCCTCACAGAAGCCTCTTGTCATCCCGCAACTGAACCGTGTATCGTAGATAAGCATGCATTCACAACCACGCTTAATGCAATTACCTAACCGGGTATCGCAAGGGAAACTTTTTGCGCTTGTTTGAGAATTAATGTAGCAGTAATGGGAGAGCAAATCAGGGTTTGGGCTTACTGACTGCAAATCCTGCCTCTGAAGAGTACCATGACAGAAGTCTTAAAGGTCTGCTCATCTGGGGTATTTGTATCACCAGCACGGTTGTGCTGAGATTGTAACAGATTTGTTGGGTTTTAGGTGACTGACACGTTTTAGGTGTCAGTTCACACATGTAAGTACTTGCCAATGATGTTTGTATTAAGTGGAACAAATTCTTCTACAAGCTTTACAGCGGTACCTGTGTCTTAGCGTGGAAGACAGCTGCAGCGTCTCTGCGCCGCTTTCGTCTTGACATGCTATTTGGAGAAAAAGTAGCCTAGCCTGTATAAGGAATGGAATATTACATTTTTCATTTAGCTTTGGCTCCCCCCACACCCGATCTTTGCCAGAGAATGCTCTAAGTCTCTGCCAAGCAATGGTTCTTTCTCCCAAGGTGTCGTGTTTAGGCTGGGCTAGCCACTAAATGAATGGCAGATGCTCTCTTTTAACCTCTTTCCCTTCCCAGAAGAGAAGGGAGAGAGACTTATGGGTTGAAAAGAAACTAAACTACTTTAATGAAATATGAAACTAAAATATTAACAAAGAAAAGACAAGACAATAATGTTAATAAGAAAATAATGACATATATACAACCCCCCTATCGAGCTCCCAGGATGAGGATCACGTCGCTGGCACGCGCTGGGGAAGTCCCAGACTGGACTCCGGGATGGACAGGAATTGGATTCCAGATCTGGAGTCAGGAGCGCACGGGTCAGGATCAGGGGCAGACAAACAGATAGAGTCCTCCTTCGACGCCGGACATTGAAGAGAGAGGCTGACCCTTTGATCCCTCAGCTTTTATACTGAGCATGGGGCAGATGGGCTGGAATACCCCGTTGGCCAGTTTTGGGTCGCCTCTCCTGTCCGCTTCTCCCCGCAGGTGCGACCTCTCTATGCTCTTCCGACCCTCCAACGGGGCATATAACAAAGTGAGGTGACCTTGGCTGGTACAGCAATAAGTATAAGCAAGAGCCTCTCTGCACACCATTCCTTAGTGTTAAGTATAAGCATCAGACATGATCCCTCTGGAAGCAGACACCGCCTGAAAAACACACTGTTACTTTCAGAGAGTGCAGTCAGTTAGAAGAGACTTCAAAGTAAAATCAGCAAAAAGAAAATTGGTTTTGTTCTACCTCAAATCAGGACACGAGGTGACTTCCAGGAAACATTGTTTACATACAAACTGTAAGATGGTTGTTGCTAGCGAGCTAACACTGCCTTAATTTTATGTTTTGCTTTTATCAAAAGCTGTTTGCTTGGTGTGAGTCTGCAATATTTCCTCCAATATTAGCATAAAAATCAATTAGGCACACTCCATTGAGTGTCGAGAGATTGACTAGGAGCAATCGCTCCGTTTTATAATCTATAAATTTGTTAGCTTACATGCTACAATTGAATTTTATCCATCAGCCTTACCTTATATTTTTTGTTTGATATGCCAGTCTGCTTGCTTACGTTAGAATGTCATGCTCTTGTCTCTGTTTCCGTAGGAATGACGTGTCAAGCTAGGACCTCATATACAGAAGATGAAGTTCTTTGGGGTCACAGATTCCTCCCGGTAATGTCCCTCGAAGATGGCTTTTTCCGTGTCGATTATTCTCAGTTTCATGCTACGTTTGAAGTCCCCACTCCTCCTTACAGTGTTAAAGAGCAAGAAGAAAACCTGTCCCTGTCATCTCCTTTGAATAGTCCTGCCGATAATAACAAAACCAGAAGAGAACAGGTTTGTTCACTTGACTGTATTGATATTGCAGGAGAGAAAAACAAGCTCCCTTTTAAACTTCAGAAGATTAGCTCGAGAAAGGAAGACTTTCCAAGAAGAGCCCTGAGAATGAGTTCCAGTAACACTGAGAAGACTTGCAGTACTGGAGATCTCTTGAAAATTCAAGAAATAAGTCCCATCCCTGACGGTGAAGACAGTGATGACAGGATACAGCTGAAAGCTTTAAAAATAAATGCTGGGGCTTTGACTCAGTCTACTGGTGATCTCAAGTTACAGAAGAACCCTCCAAGTATGTGCGCTCTAGAGAAATTGGAGTTTTCCTGCCAAACTTCGAAAAATGAACTCTGACCGCTTCTCTTAAGAGCAGAAGCAACAGGAGTTGTTGCTGATAAACTGCATTCGAGACTGCTGACCTGAAAGAGTTGTCTTACAGTAAAGTCATAATTTGGTTTTGCCACTTTCAGGAAGAATGATCCTTTTTGTATAATTGCTCTGTACAGATACAACTTCAGTAGCATAATAGGACTTTGAGGGGCAGTCGTGCCAAAGAGATCGCTGCCCCAATGATGTGTATTGGCATGCTCGTTGCAAATCTACATTGTCTTCCATATACGCAGATGCTTTTTCATAAAGCGAGGACTAGATCCTTAGCTGCAGAGTGAAACGTTCAGACATCGAGCCAAAAAGGGTGTAAAACCAGCTGAAACGCAGTTTTGTGTAGCTCAGATCTCGGACTGTTCCTAATGTACAGAAGAGCAGGACACAGGAAGAATCTGTGATGCTGCTTGGTCATAGTCCAGTTCTCCCAGTGACCTCACTGGAAGGTGACCTTCCTGTGCAGCCTGGTGGCACGCATCCTTCTCTCTCAATGATTGTGGCATGCCAGCTCGGTGCCCCCAGAGTCTCGTTCATTGTCATTCAGGTAAAGGAGGTGGTTTGCCATAGCCGTTTGTGTCATTTGACTCACACAAGCTCTCAGAAACACAAAGATCGTTTACCCTGTCCAAAATTAGACCCCAGCATTCAATCAGGTGGATCACATATTGAATTTTAACAACCGTTATCCCGACTCACTGTGAAGGGACCTTGAGGTCGGTAGCTCAACTTCATGGTATGTCTCCTTCCTCAACTTCATGAAATTTTAGTTTGGAGACTCCTTGTAAGTAAATCAAAGCAAAGTGCTAGATAACCTTCAGTCATTACAGGAACGGACAATAGCGTGTGCACATCTCAGAGTTTTACTAATGAATGGTGAGGGTCTTTGATGTTGCTCCTTTTTTTTTTTTGTCGTTACATTTGTCTTCGCCATATCTCCTTATGTGTGATTCTCAATAATTTTGTAGATTTGACATTTACAATACTACGCAATTTATTGCATGGTAGAACACTGTTTTAATATAAATGTATTAAAGTACGGGAAGAAAAGGCAGCACAGGTCTGTAACACGTTAAGTGTGCAGCTGAGAGAGGGTTTTCACGTTTTTGAGCGTAATGGGGTATTCTCTCAAAGTACTGCTGCTAATAATGGTGATTTGCTTTCAATTGTTGAATGAGTATTTTAGATGATCATCCTTGGAATGTGGCAACCTTACCTGTAGAAATGACCAAAAAGATGCCAGTGAAGATTTACACAGAGACGTTGGTATTTTGGTATTTGGTATCTCTTTAAAGTGTCATACAGCTTTTCTAAGTGACTGGCCTTGAGCGAGAGGGGAAAATCCTCTTCTGGTTTTAAAACAAACCTTGCATAACTGAAACAACTGTTTGCCTTACTGATCATCAGGGAACGGTGAAAACTAGACTTTGACTTTCTTAGATTGCCTGGGGTTCTACGCTTGAGAATAATTGCATTCCTATTCAGCTATTCTGCTGCCCATCTCACTCTGTGAAAGAGGGGTCTTTTTTTCCCAGTCGTGCGTGAGCAAGCCTAACAACTTGAAAAAGAACCTATTTTGTAAAATGCAGTGTTTGGTAGATCAGCATATAGGGTGCTTCTCACTAGCAGAGCGCTCCCCAACAGAAGGATCAAATTCTGCTCTTGTTACGTGGACAGAGTTCAGTCAACTTTAAAAAGGGTTGCTGTGGCCATATCAATTGGCAATGCGTGGAACGGAGAAGGAAAGTGATACGTCCAAGCCAGGGATGGATTGGCTTGCATAAATCACTGTTTCTTGCTTTTGGTTTGCTGCCTATGGTGTGAAACTGGAAAATGGTTATTTTGCACAGGGGTAGGATTTGCTTGTTGTCGTTCTTGTTTGTTTTCAACATGAATTTCAATGTTATATATGTGCCGAAATCTGTATTTTCATTTATTAAATGTATTAGTATGGGATATCTAGGTGACAGCATGAGGGCTTGGTTGGATGATGACTCTCCCCATTCTTCAGAACAACCAGTATTAGTATAAAATAAAATTAGATCTACCTTGGGTCTCAAGCATTCTTGAGAGTCAGTCAGCTCAGCGTGCAGTTCCACCACAGAAACAATGAGCGAAAGTACCCTGTATCTGCTTTTCCAAATAGTTACGTGAAGGGCTGTTCCGCACATGTTATGCAGCTGTCAGACACGTAAGGCAGTAGTATTCTGTGCCGTGCGTTCTGGAGGATGGTCATAAGCTATTTTCGGTTTTCCCAGTTCTGGGCTGCTCCTATAGCTGCAGAGTAGGTTTAGTCGTGGCCTCCCAAGACTTTCCTGCAGACCAGTCTCAGCGCGACACAGAATCTTAATGCTCTGAATGTATTATACGAGAGCTTGCAAGCCTATGGTGGTTTTCTGCGATGCCCACTGTGACAAAAATAATTGTCGAAATACTTCTGGGAACCCTGTGGCGACTCTGTTCCTATTGCGTGAAGCAGAATGATGTCTTCCTGAGACTGAGGGCTCCAGCGCACTATTACTCCTTGAGATGTGTATTTGCTCTGGAAGAGAGTAAGGATGATGGAGTCGAAAAGCAAACTCTTACAAGCAAAATGACACAACGGGGTGCCCAGAGATACAGGAGGGCAAGGAGGAAGAAAGTAGCCAGCTTTGCGTGGCCCCAGGAGGACACCAAGGGCCCACAGCGACTGCAGAGCCACATGTGGCATACGGGTCACCGGTACCACCACCAGGAGCTCGGGCCAGGGGGCAGATCAGGCCCCAAACTGGAAACCAGGTGGGAGCGAACTGTCCCCCAGCTCCGGGATCGTGCAGTATGATGTGAGCAGGAGCAGGGAGCGGTACGTGCCCCGGCTTCTTTGGCAGGTGGCCCAGCTCTGAGCCCGCTCTGCAGCTACAAAGGCAACCCCACAAGCCGGGGGCTCCGGTGGAACGTGTGGTGCCAGCACAGCAAGCATCAATGGATGCTTACCAGCGGGAATGGCTGGCTGAGACACACACCTGCATTTTGGCCACCCGCCAGCTGCCACCTGATGTTTGCTGCTGGGCGATGCAGGTGATGAAGGTAGCGACAAAAACTCCCCCTGTCCCACCCAGCGTTCGGTTCTGTGCTCTGATCGGAGGTCTCGGCGTGACACTGCACACATGACGCCCCGTGCCAGGCTGGTGAGGTGGCGGGGAGCTGAGGGGTGTGAAATGTGCTTTTTCTGAGGGTGAGGCGGAAGCACAGGCAGGTGCAATCAGGATTTTGACTCTCAAATACCAGAAATGAATTCTATCCCCGAAGGAAAAAGCTCGAGGGAGGCTGACAGCCACGTGGTGACTTGCAACATCAAGGGCAAAGGAGGAGCTGCTCCTTCCCCTCCAGACTGATGAACACTGGTCCAGTAGCAACTGTTCAGGTTTCACAGAAGGGGAAGGCATAATGGCACCGAGCCCTGTGGAAGTGTCAGTCCCAAGAGTTATGTGTAATGAACAATTGGTTTACTCTTCGTACTCATGGCTGTGGCTCCTGCAGTCCCTTTGACTCGGTAAGCACCTGTGATGGTGCCCAGGGGAACGAGGTCGCCTGTTGTGTCTGAGGGGTGGGAGCTGGTCCCAAGGTTTCTTGGACCCCTTTGGGATCACTGCGGGTTCCCAGGCAGCCCTTGCCTGCAGTGCCAGGGACGCTTTGGGCTGTTGGTAGCATTTGCCATCCAGGGGCCATCCAGGGCCCCTCCAAGGCTGCATGAGGTCCTCAAGCTGTTTCTGGTTGCTTTTGGCACCCTGAGGTGCCCTGGATACGTCTGGAGTCAAGAGCAGGGGTCAGTGCGAGTGGTGCTGGGAGATGGATTTTTCCACAGGGTCTGGTGGTGGCTGCCGGCCACTTCCCATCGAGCGCGCTGAGCCCCACAGCATGTCATATGGCCCTACTGGTGTGCGCCAAAGCCCTTCATTTGCATTTGGGTATTCCCCGGAGCCCTCTGAACTGAATTTATATTTTAGTTTGCCCCCACATCCTTCTGCGTGCTCCAGCTTGGGGCTCCTGAGAAAGCCAAATCCGTCTGGATTTGTGCAGACAGAAAGCTGGGCAGGGGGCAGAAGGCAGACACCCACCCTGGCGCAGATGCTGGGAGCCTCCACGACTCACCAGAGCTCCCCGGAGTCTCTCCCGTCACCCCCACGGCCGTGCTCCCCCCACCGCCACGTCCGCCCCCGCGGGCGCTGGCCCACACGAAGCCGCAGCAGCCGGTGCTACCCCCGAGCTGCGGGAGCCCCCTCCGTCCTCGACGTGCCTGACCCCAGGAAGCGCTGCGGGGGCGGGGCTGGCTGCGCAACGGGTTTATTTTGTGCCGTCGCACACGAATCCATAAAGTTTTTAAGGAGAAAAAGCCGGGTTTGGGCGAGCTCCCCGCTGGCAGGCCGGGCCGAACCGCCCCGTTGCCACGGTGACGGGCTCGCGCTACCGCCGGGGCGTCTTCACCATGGCAACCGCTCCCGGGCGGATAGGCGGGAAGGTGGGCCAATCACAGCGCGGGCGCCGAGCTCCGATTGGTCAGCTCACCTCCCTTGGGTGGGGCGTGATGGGGATTGATGGCGGCGATGGGCCAATGGAGCGGGGATTCTCCAGGAGGGAAGTGGGCGCGGCCGGGGCGCTCCGGAAGCGGAGGGGGCCGGGAGAAAATGGCGCCCAGCTCGAAAGCGGAGCGGCAGCGCTCTGGCGGAAGGCGGCGGCCGGCGGGCGGGTGTTCGGTCGGCCCGGGCCCGCGGGGCCGCGGCGAGCACGTCGTGAGGCAGCTGGACCGCGTCAAGGTGAGCGGGTGGGTGGCGGGGAACATGAGGGGTCTCCGCGGGGGGACGGGGGCCGAGGGAGGGGTCCCTGAGGGGGGACGGGGGCGCTGGAGGAACGGGGGCCCGAGGAGGGGCTGAGGGGTGGGTCGGGGGTCCTGAGGGGTGATGGGCGGCCGGAGGGAACCCCCAGGGAGACTGCGGGGGGCTGAGCGGGCTCTGAGGGCGGACGTGGGGGAAACGGGGGTCCTGCGGGGGAATGAGGAGGGCTGAGCGGGCCCTGAGGGGTGATGGGGGGGTCTGAGGGGTGGCTGGGAGGGCCTTGAGGGGGGCTGGGGGAACGCAGGCCCTGAGTGGGGGGAGGCAGGGGGCCAGGGGAAGCCTGAGAGGGGGGCATTGTAGGGGCCTGGGTGGGGACATCGAGGGCGACTTGAGGCGCTGAAGGGGGGAGATGAGGGGATCATGTTCCCCCAGGACTCTCTGGAGCCTTCTGGGACCCCCCACATTCCCCCAGGACCTCCTGGGGCCCTTGGAACCCTCCCACACCTGCTCCAGGATCCCCCAGATCCGTCTGGAGCCCCCCCAGATACTCCAGAGCTCTCTGACACCCCCTGGAGCCCCCCCCCCAGTAACCCCCACATCCCTCTGGGACCCCACACACCCCCTGAGAGCTGCCCAAGAGCCCTCTAGGATCCCCTGGGACCCTCCCACACCCCCCCTGGACACCCCAGAGCTCTCTGGGACCCCCTGGAGCCCCCCTTGGTACCTCCCACATCCTCCTGGGACCATACTGGTACTTCCCAGAGCACCCCACGACCCCTCATTTTCCCCCAGGGCTCCATGGAGACTTATGGGACCCCCCCCAGGACCCCCTGGGACCCTCCCACACCCCCTCCAGGATCCCACAGAGCCCTCTGGACCTGCTGGATCTGCTCCCTCAGTATCCCCCCCACCCCACTGGGACCCCCATACCACCCTCTTCTTTCCCCCAAGGCGTCACCAGCTCCTGCCAAATCTTCTGCGAGCGCCGGAGCCTGACGGAGCATCTTGGCAAATGAGAGATGAGTGAGAGAGAGAGAGAGGAACCGAGCGGGGACCCCTTGGATGGCAGAGAAAAGGATAAAGGAGCTGCGGAGCAGAGACCAACGGGAGGCTCTGACAGGATGAGAGAGAGGGAAAGGGAGATGAAGTGCTACAAGGTGCTGCAGAGATCGAGGAAGGTATTTGCTCTAAAGCTTTAAAAAGAGGTAGCTGAATGTAATGTTTGAGGGTTTTTTCCCCCTGATATTTAGACGGCGTGCTCTGAAGTACTTTATTTCTGTCTGGCTTTCAGTGGCGCGTTTCCCCGGCAGCCCAGTAGCATCTCTTTCGGGCAGTGCCGCTGGCCAGATGTCCCTCCTCCTTGTGTAGCACACAAAAAAACCCGTAGTCAAATTATAACTATGTATTTTGGAGAGAGATAGTGTAATGGTATCAATTCACAGCCGTGCAAGTGAAATTAGTGCCAGACGAAAGTCAAAGACTTTTATAGTGTAAGTATTGGGTGTGTATAAACCTAAGGCACACCTTTTCAGCAAAAGGGAAGGGGCTGGGCATTTCCCAACACCAGCCAGAGGGGTTCACTGGTATGCTAAGATCGCGTTCAAAACAGCATCGAAACTGACTTTAAGAGTTCAGATCGCTCTGGCTTTTGAAGGCTGTGCTCCTCTTTGGAGAAGAGGAGGCTGAGGGGAGACCTCATTGCCCTCTACAACTACCTGAAAGGAAACTGTAGAGAGGCAGGGGTTGGCCTCTTCTCCCAAGGGAATAACGACAGGACCAGAGGAAATGGTATGAAGCTGCGACAAGGGAGATTTAGATTAGATATTAGGAAGAATTACTTTACTGAAAGAGTGGTCAGGCGCTGGAAGAGCCTGCCCAGGGAGGTGGTGGAGTCACCATCCCTGGAGGTATTTAAGAAACGTGTAGACATGGCTCTTCAGGGCATGCTCTAGTGCCCAAGATTATTGTTTGTGGTGGGGTGTTATGTGTGGGGTTGTGGGTGTGGAGTTTAGTAGGTGGGTGTGGGTTTTTTTGGTGGTTTTTTTTTTTTTTTTTTTTTTGTGGTTGGACTCGATGATCTCAGAGGTCCCTTCCAACCACTAAGATTCTGTGATTCTGTATTTCGAGCTGAGCTGTTTCCCTAGAATCCTCCTGTAGCTCAGCTACTGTCCCGTCCCCCGGTCTGAGGGAATTCCTCTGCTCTTTTCTGTGCTATTTTTTTTTTGTTTAGCATGCTGAACTATGACGGGGGATTTTTGTTTTTCAGGTGCCTCATTGTACGTGTCTCGTGCTGCTGGAGAGATGCCCCAGCCCAAGTTTGCAGCCGGTGGCAGAGACCCCGGAGAGGAAGGGGCCAGCTCTGGGTCTGGTCGTTTTGGACCTTCTGGGGTGAATAAAAAAGGGTGTTTGTGTGTTTGGGGGGGTTTAATGTTGTCATTTGGGGCACTGTGATGTCACTGGGGGGGGTGATGATGTGGCGGAGGAGCATATGAGTGGGGGATGTGGGGGTTACGTGGGGTTCCCCCCAAAAGAGGCAGGTCACAGCCCCAAAAGGGCTGAACAATCTTGGGATGGATTAAAAAATGTTAAAACCTGTAGCTATGGGCGTGAGGCGTTGAAATAGAGAAAAATCTCTCATTTACGTATAGGAAAATAATATTCCTTTATGTACGTAAAATGAGTTCAAAATAAAATCTCTGTTACATAAAAGATCTTAGAATGGAAAAATACTTAAAAAAACTTATTTATAAAAAGATACTAGTGTCAAAATAGATGTGTAAGCAATCGGTCTAAACAGATATTCTGTGTCTTAGGTGTTAATGTATGAGTCTAAACAGATTTTCTATACAAGTGTAAACAGATAATATAAATTTCCTAAATATATATGTGTAAACAGATACACGAGTGTAAGTGTCTGTGCTATATATGGATTTGTGCAGCCGGAAAGGAGAAAAAAAAAAAATTTCACACTCAAAAGCCAAAATCACCAACTTTTATGTTGTGGCTGAGGTGCTAGCCCTGCCTCCCTCCTGGAGCCCCGTCGGACTCACTGCTGTCACCCCCTGGCCCTGGGGCCCCGCGCGGGGCGATGCAGCGTCCCTGGGGTCGTTCTGGGGCAACCCCCCCCTGTTTGGCAGGTTTTTGGTGCAGAGGCGCTGGCTGTCGCTGCCTGGGCTCGAGTGCGGGCAGGGCCGGGAGCTGGGAGGCCCGCGGCCGGTAAGTGGTCCCGGTTCCCGGCTGGACTAAAGCGGGCTGAGAGCGGTCACGGCTCATCACCGCAGTGAGCGCTGAGAGCGGGATCATTAACCGGGTGCTGCCGCGCGCGCGCCCCGGCCCCGCCCCCCGCCAGTTTTGACCCCGCCCCCGGCGGCGCCGTGCGTCGGTCCGCAGCTCGCGCGCACGCGCGGCTTCTTGGCCCTGGGCCGGCGCCGGGCCCCACAGAGCGGCGGCCGGAGAGCGAACCGCGACCGCCGGGGCTCCGGAGAGCTCCCCGCCACCCGGAGCGCGTTCTGTCCCGCCCGCCCGGGTCCATCTCCATGCCCTCCGCGGTGCCTGAAGTGCCCCCTCAGTCCTCCGGAGCGCGTCTCTATGGCACTTTAGTCCTCCAGGCTGCCGGAAGTGTCCGCTCAGTCCTCCGGAGCACGTCTCTATGGCACTTTAGCCCTTCAGGGTAACAGCGGTGCCCGCTCAGTCCTCCGGTGTGCGTCTCTATGGCACTTTAGTCCTCCGGGACAGCTGCCCGGTGGTGCGGAGCCGGGGTCGGTGGAACAGGATTAGGAGTCTATGGTTTACGTGTTGGCCTGCCCGGACCGCTGAGGCAGAGGTGGGACGGTCAGCTCCGATCAAGTGGCGGTTGGCAGGGCCAGGCCTTTCCGTAGTGTTTTATGGAGGTGATGGGAGCTCCTGGAGGGGCTGTTCCGTGGTAGTGAAGCAGACGGAAGGTGTTGGGGGGGGGGGCCTGAACGTTGGGTCCAATTTTTTTATTTTTTTTTTTAATGGCAGTCTGTAGGTGGAGTCTAGATGTTATTCCTAAATGGAAACAAGAGCCCTGGGATTTCTACGGTAGCACTCGGCACCTGGGTGACTTGTTCGATTTTTGCTTTTTCAGGTGCAGAGGGATGAGCCGTGCGCCAAAGGGCGACGCAGGAGAGGCAAGTGGGGCGACACAAGAAGGTGAGTGGGTGTGTGGTGTCGGAGGGAAGACGTGACCAAGGGTTATACGACTAGCTTATATATTTGTTGTTGTTTTTTTTTTTATTTTGAAGGTGTGAACTAATGAGTAAATCGGGATATTGGCGCCGGAGGTGACTCGGCCGAGGAGAGCACCGACTAGTGGGATGAAGTAGCGGTTATTTCTCGGGTGTCATAGCGTTGGTGAAGTCACAAGCACCTTTTGTTGTTTGGGTTTTTGCAGGCGGTACCCAAGCCTCAGCGTGCCAACCTGTAAGTGGCAGAGGCAGGGATTGCCAGCAGACACGGGAAAGGAGCGGGAGACGGGAATGGCTGCAGGCAGGCTGCAGTTTGGGGCGGTATCTCGGCACATGCCTTTGGTTTTGTCTTTTGCAGGTGCCACCCGCAGCCTCGGAGGGCCGAAGCAGCACGCCAACAAGCAGCCTGAGAAGGTGAGGCGGGTGCGGGCCGCGTCAGTGTCTAATAGCAAAATATTATATGGCAACTTGGTTGAGCGTTTACCTTTGGTTTTGCAGGCACCGTGTGGGCTCCCTCGGGAATTGGACGAGCCCTTGGGGTGAGCTGGGTAGTAGAGAGGAGGAGCATGGGGTGATGAGTTCTCTAGCGCAATGGTAATTTTGCATCTCTTGGCATCTGAGGCGCTACAAGCGATGACTGCTGCAGCATCCGACTTGGGAATTGGCATGGAGCAGGTGAGTGGAACACCCACGGTGCTTTTGAAGAGGGGGGTTTTGTGGAGGAGGTTGGCGTTGACAGGCGCGATGCTGACTGCCAGCAGTGTTTTGTCCATTGTGTGTTTTTATTGCAGATGATGAAGAGGAACCTGGCGACTACAGAAACGTCCCAGAGAGCTGACGTGTTGGGTTTTTTTTTTGTCGAGGAGGGATGCAGACCCCCCAGCCCTCTGAAAGCTGAGGGGCCGGGGCTGGGGAGGGGCTGGGAGGCGGGCACAAGGTTGGCAATTGCAGGGAGGGGTTTTAAAGTCAGGGTAGAGCAGAGGGCTGTCCAGGACCAGCGCCAGCCGGGCAAGTAAAGGGAGCAGGTTAGTCTTCAGCACGACGCTAGCGTGTGCCGGGCAGGGCGGTTCCAGCCTGTGTCTGCGTGGTTCGTGTGCTCTGTCTCCTGCGTCTTGTATAATACCTTCCTCTGGTCTTGAAGTCTCCGTAGCTCTTCTGCGATCAGCAGGCGCCTCGGTAGCCGTCCTGAGAGGCTGCAGCGCATCGCCTCCTTGGCATAGCGCTGGTCGGGCCCTTCTTGTCTTGCCGTTATACCTTAAAGCGTGGATACGCTTTCGTACATACCTACGTACCTTCTGGTGTGCGTTGCATCGTAGATGTTTCGGAGTGGTCAGCTCCTGTGGTGGCAAGCCAGGTGGCACCTGCAGTTCCGTCGAAAGGTCTGTTTTGCAGAGTAATCTTCTGGGATTTCATTCCTGTGTCCTTAATGGTTTTAGGTCTTAAAGCCCACCTTGTCATGCGTTCATCATCATGGTTTTGATGGTGGTCTCTCATGGGCTGCAGCTGTTGCCTCTCTTTCCTGGGGCTGCTATAAGGCATTCGCGCCATTGTGGCACCGTCGGGCTTCTCTGCTGGTGTCGTTCGTCCCTACGGGAGCCGTTCTTCTCACTCACAGTCTTACAGGGTCTCAGCGTGATGTTGTTCGTGGCGTCTGTGCGTGCTGTTGGTCCGTGTCAGGATTGGAGCTGCCTGTGCTCGGAGCTGAAAGTGCATTTTGCATCACAGATGTTGCTGGAGGTGACCTGGGGTGGAATAACAGCTCTGCTCTTGGAAAGCTGTGTTTCCATAGAGATCCCCTACGGCATTCCGTCCTCGTGCTCTTCTGGGCTAAGATCTTTAAAGCCTGGCTTCTCACACATCCTTTGCTCTGGCTTTGTATTGTGTTGGGGCACTCTGATTCTGCCTGCCGCGTGAGCCTGCCTCGCTTCCCGGTGCTTTTTGTTGTTTTGCGTCGTATCGCTCCGTACGTGGCTGTGTGTTGCATGGCGTTGCTCCGTGTTTGGCGCTGTACTGCGTGGTCTCCCTCCGTGGGTGCATCGGCTGCCGCCTGAGACGCTCTTGCGTTGTCTGTGTGACGCGTTAGTACCGGATCGCTCCGTATCTGAACCGGTGTTGGGTCGTTCGTCGCGACGCCTGGTGGTTGCAGTGAGACGGCCTGGCCCTGCGTTTTGTGTACTGTTGGATCGGTCCATGTTGGAATTCGTATTGCGGTTTTGCACCCGGCAATTTTTGTCCCTGGAGGAGGTGACAGCCGGGCCCCGGGGGGGGCAGGCCCAGGAGGCGGTGACAGGCAGGCCCTGGAGGGGACAGGGCCCATGAAGGGGGGGTGACAGGACGCAGGGAGGTGATAGCCAGCCCCCGGGGGGGGGAGGGGGGGGGGGCGGGGACATGACCTGCGAATGGGGGATGACAACCCCTGGAGGAGGTGACAGCCAGCCGCCGGAGGGGAGGTGTCAGGGCCCCGGGGGTGGGGGTGACAGACAAGCCCTGGGGGTGGCAGACCTTGGGGAGGTCACAGCCAGGCCCTGGGAGGGAACAGGGCCTGTGGAGGGGGGGTGACAGCCCCTGGAGGAGGTGACAGCGAGGCCCCAGAGGGGAGGCGTCAGGCCCTGGGAGGGGACAGCCCCGGGGAGGGGGGGGACAGTCCCCGGGGGCGGTGACAGGCCCCAGGGACACGCGGGGCGCCCGACGTCCCGCCCCCGCGCCGTAACCCCGCCCCCGCGCCGTAACCCCGCCCCCGCGCCGTAACCCCGCCCCATCCGCACAGCCCCCGCCCCATCCTCGCAGGCCCCGCCCCTTCCCTCCGCCTGGGGGCGTGGCCTGAGCGCGCCGCCACGCCCCCTCCCCGCGCCGCCAGCGCGCGCCGCCGCCACGCCCAGTGGGCGTGGCCCGGCGTGGCGGCCGTGACGCGTTGCGTGCGCGCCGGCGGCCCCCCCGCCCCCCTCCCGCGGCGGTGGCGGCGGCGGCGTTGTGACGTGGCGCTTCCGGCGCGCGGGCGGCGGCGGCAGGACCCGGTGAGTGCGGGCGGGGCCGGGCGGGACCCCCGGGACCCCCCCCGCCCGGGACCCCCCCCCGGAACCCCCCGGGCCTGTCAAGGGACCCCCCGTGGCCTTCTGGGCTCCGCCGGGACCTCCCCGGGCCTGGCAGGGACCCTCCGGGGCCTGTGGGCCAGTCAGGGACCCCCACTGGGACCCCCAGCGCCCCACCAGAGCCTGTCACGGAGCCTCCAGGGCCCCACCGGGACCCCCCGGGCCTGTCAGGGACTCCCACCGGCCTGCCAGGGACCCCCTGGGCCCCCCTGCACCCCACCGGGCTTGTCTGGGACTCCCTGTGGGCCCTGGGAGGGGGTTTGTCCCTTCCCCACGCAAGGGACAGCTGCAGAAAGAACTGGGAAGGCTTTAACCAACATTTAACTGGGCCCCTGGTCCCCCTGACAGCCATCACTCTACTCCCTTACAGGCTCGGGGATGGCGTGACCCTGGCTGGGCACCGAGGGGCTTCGGGAGCCCACCAGGACCCTCCGCCGGCCCCGGCGAGGTAAGTGCGGCCCCGCTGAGCGCACGGCTCCCTCCTGCCCCGGCCGATTCCAGCTCGGGTTGTAATTACAGGTGCCGTGTTCCTAATTGGCGCGTAGGAAGCGATAGCATCACCCTCCTCCCAGCGGGGACGAGGTAATTAACTCCTGAGCCGTAAGTTCTGCCTCCCTGACAGAAATCCCATGTTCGCCGAGGGGCTGCCGCCTTCCTGGCCCCCTCAGAGCACCCCACGGCAGCAGGGGCTGCCCCACAGGTGTCTCCCTGTCCCTGGTTTTTGCAGGTTTAGTATATCGGTAATAAAAAGAAGCATCTGCAGTAAAGAAATCTCCCTTCCCTCCAGCTCTTTGTGCCGTTGGAGCAGCGACAGGATTTATTTTAGGGCCCAAGCTGACCACGCAGCAGCCTGGGGGTCCCCGCTGCTGACGCACGGCCAGTTCGCACCCAGCGCAGGGGCTTCGTGGCAGAGCTGAGGCAGAGAAAAAGCTGCTGGGCTGAGGGAAGGGAATCCCGGCCCTGGAGATGGAGCCCCCTGCCGCTACCTTCATCCGAGGGGTGGGGGACGAGGTGACGGTGGTAGCCGGCATTGTGGTGCTGGTCTTGGCTCTGGTCCTGGCATGGTTGTCCACCTACGTCGCTGACAGCAGCAACCAGCTTTTGGGAACGATCGTCGCGGCGGGGGACGCAGCCGTCATCCGGCTTGGCCATGTGGAGCGGTACGTGGGGACAGCGGGGGCGGACGAAGCCCCGGAGCCCCCCAGTGTCCCCGAAAACGCAGAGGAGAAAACAGAAGAGGAAGGGGGGGGCGGCGTCAGGGCTGGCGGCAGAGCAGGGGGACAGTGGCAGCCCCCCCGACCCTGGCCTGGAGCGGCTGCTGGACATCCAGAGCTTGCCCAAACGGACCTCGGCTGCTGAGCCCAGCGCCCCAGGCAGCCAGGGGGGGCCGCCCAGCCCCGGGGACGACGACGTGTGCTCCGGCCTCATCAAGATCCGCCTCAAATTCCTCAATGACACAGAGGAGGTGGCTGTGGTCCGGCCCGAGGACACCGTGGGGCGGCTCAAGAGGTAAGTCCCGAGGGAGGGGGGGATGCAAGGGAGTGCTGCCTGGTTGCAAACCACCCTCCCCGGCGGCTGTTGTCCCCCTGCCTTGTACAGACAGCCCCCTCCCCACCATTCTGCCTGAGAACGGTGGAGGGTTTTCATCCGTTCCCGCTGTGCCGTTACCCCCCCTGCTTTGCCGAGGGATCCCTCCAAAAATAACGAGAAGGTGCCGAGTTTAAAACAATGAGTTTAAAAAACAGGACGTTGCGTGGTGGCGGTGCCATAGCTGTCTTCCCGTGCGCCCCCCCCAGGCAAAAAACCCTCATGGGTTTTTACAATGGGGGAATGGGGGGTTTTCCCCAGCCCCAGGTCTTTTTAGGTGCATCCATGAGCTCTCTGACCTCTTCCCTCCTCCTGCAGCAAGTATTTCCCGGGCCAGGAGAACCAGATGAAGTTCATCTATCGCGGGCAGCTGCTGCAAGACCAGGGCCGGACGCTGCGCTCGCTCCACATCACCGACAACTGCGTCATCCACTGCCACCGCTCCCGCAGCGCCACCACCGCTGCCACCGTCCTGCCCGACCCCGCCACCACCGCTCCTGCCGCCGGCGGCCTCCCCCTGGGCGCAGGGAACCTGCTGGTCCCCGCCGTTATGGTGGTGCTGGGCGTCGTCTGGTATTTCCACATCAACTACCGGCAGCTCTTCACCGCCCCGGCCACCGTCTCCTTGATCGGTGTCACCGTCCTCTTCAGCTTCCTGGCATTCGGGATGTACGGACAGTAGGGACTCGACCGGCAGGTGGCACGGCCACTATCCTGCCCCGGTTGGTAGCACAGTGCTTGGACAGGCGCTGCTTTCTTCACCACGGCGTTACAGTGACTGGAGCCGGCACGATGGGAGCTTGAAGGCACGTCCTTCCCCGTCTTGGTGCTGGACTTTGTTCCCCCCCAAGAAGGGGCTGTGTCCCCCCACCCCGAGACACAGCGCCGGGCTGGAGCCGTCTCTGGGGCAGGATCTCGGCCTGGGTACAGCACAGCGGGTACGAGCCCAGCACCGGAACGGGCTGTGGCTTCCTCCCAGAGACATTTTAAAGCAAATAAAAAAGGTGTAATGTCAGCCCGAGCGCTCACCTTCCTGCCCGGGGGGTGAAACCGCAGCTGGGGCTCAGCCACCCCCCACTGCCTTCCCCATGCTTTTGGGAAGGATTTGTTCAAAAAAAGACCTCCGAGAGTGGATTTTTGATAAATTGAGCGGTGGGAGAGAGGGGGTATGATGGCCCTGCTTAATTAAGCACCTGTAATTAAGCAGGGCGCCGGCGCTGCACAGCAGCCACGAGCCAGAGATACCAAGTCAAGATGCAGTTTTATTTACAGGGGCAGCCACAACCCACTAATGGGACACACAGACCTTACAACGGCTCAACTACCCGTACGGGCTGGAGTACGTGCGCAAAAATACAAGTCTCAAGGTCAGGAGAGCCCCGGGCGGTCACCGGCTCTGCCGCGAGGGTGAGGACATGGACCTGGAGGTGGGGGGGAGGGCCACCCCCAGCGCCGTTACGCCCCTTGGACCCCAAATTGCAGCCCCTCTCCTGCAGCCGGAGGGGCTCGGGCTGTCCCCTCCAGTCACCGTGCCCTCCCCAGGCGGTTGGAGGTGGGGGGGGCCCCCAGGGTGTGGTCCCCCATGTTTCTGGGTACCTGGACCACCCCCCCACCCTGTCCTCGGGCCCCAGGGCACGCGAAGGCCAGCTTGGCGCGCTCCAGTGGCCGGCCCCCCCCCACCCCCCCACCCCTCCTGCCCCAGCCCCCAAAGCTGTGCCAGGAGCTACCACTGACTGCAGCAGGGAGGTAGCATGGGGGTCCCCACACAGCTGGGGGGGGCCCCCCCCCGGCGATTTGGGGTGCCCAGGGCTCTGTGGGGACACCCCCACCCCCCCCCCCCAGGCAAAAGCCCCTGCCACAGCACTAGCCTTTAGCAGCAGTTTTAAAACAATAGTGAATCCAGAGTCGAGAGCACCATAATTTGTGAGACCCACCGAAAGGACCGGCCATGCTGCCATGGCATGTCGGGGGGGCGGGGGGGGGGGTGGTCAAGGGACACAGGAGCAGCCCCCCCGCCCTGGGACATACAGCCAAACTTGGGGTGTCAGACAGCTTGGCGGGGGGGGAATGCACAGTGTGTGTGGGGGGAAACTGAGCAAACCCCATCCCCAACACAGCCCCTGCAATGGAAAAATGGCGGGGGGGGCGGGGGGGCAGGCAGAGGGACCCATCCTCCTCAAGCCTGCACAGCAGGGTGCTGGTCCTGGCTCCCCCCCCCCCAGCCAAAGACCAGAGCCTGTGGGGGTACAAACACCAGCTGGAGCTGTTAGGGGTCCCAAAGGGCCCCCCCAAGCACAGCAGCAGGTCCCCAGGCACATAGGGACACAGCGCTGGGGCTGTGAGGCTGCGGGAGCCGGGGGGGGGGGGGGGCTCTGCCTTGAAGCTGGGTTGTGTCCCATTCCTTCCCCCCCCCACCACCCCCCAGTTCACTCTGTAATGGGGGCGGGGGGGGGGGGAGTACAGCCCATTTCCCAGCATTTTGGGGTCCCCCCTCCCCACACAGAGCCCAGTTTGGCAAGCAAGGAAGGTCACAGCTGCTCCCCCCCCCCACCCTGAGCAGGGGACACAGCCCCACAGCCACCACCCCACCCCCCCCCCCCAAACCAGCCCCAAACACGAAGGATGCAGCATGCAGACACCCCCGCCCCCAGAAGCCCTGTGCAGGCAGGGCCGGGCTCCAAACACCTCCCAGCAGCCGAATCCAGCTGGTTTCAGCGGGTTTGGGGGTGGGGGGTGTCTCTACTTGTGTCCTCTGAGCAGGGGAAAGCCCCCCCCCCCCCCCGCCCAGCATGCTCACCCCCCCCCATCCTGAGCCAGCCCGACCAGCGAGCGCCGGCCCGGGGCATGGAGAGGGGGAGCAGCCCCAGGCCCGGGGCTCACCCCAACTTTCTGGGGGAGGAGGGATCTATGGCCCCCCATCAGCTGGGTCCGGACCTGCCCTGGGGGCCCAGGTGCCCCTCCGCCCCCGCTGGGGTAAGGGGGCTCTGGAGGAGCAAGCCTGGGGGGGGGGGTGGGGTGGGCAGGGGGACACGGCTGGCTTTTGGGTGGGCAGTGCGAAGGGAAAGGGGGGGTTGTGCCCCTGTCTCTGAGTGAGACACCCCCTCAGAGCCCTGATGGGAGCCCCACGTACAAAAACTACGTCACAGAATAAATAGAGGCACCAGGGTCCGGGGGGGGGGGGGGTAGGGGAAAGAAAGAGGGGGCACTAATGGGGGCTCCCAAATCCAGCTTCCCCCTCCCCTACAGCGATGGCCAAGTCCTCCATCCTCTGCGCCCCGAGTACCCGCTTTTGTGTCCGAATGGGGGGGGAGGGGGCGGCGGGGGGGGGGGAAAAGGGCTGCCCCAGCCCCTGTCTGTCCATCTGTCCGTCCCCCCCCCGCCCCATCAGCTCCGCTGCGTTCAGTTGATGTCGTCATAGATGCTGGGGGTGTGGGGCGCGGGGGGTTTGGGCTTCTTCTTCTTGCTGGAGCCCAGCCCGGGGGCGCCGCTCACCAGCCCCAAGTGGGGCTTCTTCTTCTTGGTCTTGCGGGACTCCGAGTTGTTTGTACCTGGGGGAGGGGGAAAGGAAGGAGATGGGGGTGTTGGAGAACAGCTGGGCCAGCAGGAGCCCCTCCCAAAACAGAGAGGATCCCCCCCCATTACCCATCCAGACTTCGGAAAATGTACCCCAAAATATTCCCCCCCACCCCGGGAAGGTGAGTGCCAAGATGTCCCAGCGCAGCAGATACTCTAGGGACTCTTCAAGGTGGCTTTGGATAGCCATGGTCCGTCTGTCTGTCCCCTCCTGTACTGGAACACCTGGTTTTGCTCCTCCCAGAGGGGTCTGTGCCACTGGATCTGCCCCCCACCCCCGGCCCTCAACACTCACTGGCTTTCGAAGAGGCCGAGTCGGAGGGCGAGATGTCGGAGGAGCCGTCCCACTGCAGCCGGCTCATGATGGCCTGGCTCTCCGCCACCTCGAAGCTGTCGTTCTCCACGCTGCCCTCCGCCTCGGGCAGGGACCTGGGCAGAGGCGTTATGGGGGTCCCCAGCCCCCGGGATGAGGTGGGGACGGAGCCCCCGTCAATGTGAGGGGGACCCCAGGGGCTCAACCCAGCTCCTCGGGACCTGGCTGGGCTGCACATCCCAATCCCAGCCCTCCAACCCCCACCCCACCCCACCCCAAGGTGTCCCTGTCCCCACCCTCGCTCAGGACATGCAGCCCCCCCCCCCCCCCCCCCCCCCCCAGGTCTCCATCCACACTGGGTGGCAGAGCCTTGTCCCTGTCCCCACACCGGGACAGTGGCCCCGGCCCATTCTGGACCCCGCGTGTGTGCTCACTTACGCGGAGGGACCGAGGAGGTAAACCCGGACCGATCTCCGCTGCTCATCAGTGTGCTGGGGACACCGCAGGGACCTGAAGGAGGAGGAGGAGGAGGCAGGGGCTGAGTCAGGCGCTTTGCTCTGTGTGTGTCCCCCAGCTCCCATGGGGATCTGGGCACTCTGGGCACCCCCCACAGCCCTACACCGAGCAGGGAAAGCCCAGGGCGCTCTCACCTGGTGCACATCTTCTTGGTGTGCTCGGAGATGACCCCACATTGCTGGGGAGAGAATCATAGAATGGTTTGGGTTGGAAGGGACCTTAAAGACCATCCAGTTCCAAAATCCTGCCCTGGGCAGGGACACCTCCCACCAGCCCAGGTTGCTCCAAGCCCCGTCCAACCTGGCCTTGAACCCCTCCAGGGATGGGGCAGCCACAGCTTCTCTGGGCAACCTGGGCCAGGGGCTCACCACCCTCACAGCAAACAATTTCTTCCTCAGATCTCATCTCGATCTCCCCTCGTTCAGTGTAAAACCCTTCCCCCTCGTCCCATGGCTCCCCTCCCTGATCCAGAGTCCCTCCCCAGCTTTCCTGGAGCCCCTTGAGGGACTGGAAGGGGCTCCAAGGTCTCCCCGGAGCCTTCTCTTCCCCAGGCTGAACCCCCCCAGCTCTCTCAGCCTGTCCTCACAGCAGAGGGGCTCCAGCCCTCCCAGCATCTCCGGGGCCTCCTCTGGCCCCGCTCCAACAGCTCCGTGTCCTTCTGCTGTTGGTGCCCCAGAGCTGGAGGCAGCGCTGCAGGGGGGTCTCACCGGAGTGGAGCAGAGGGAAAAAATCCCCCCCCCACCTCGCCCTGCTGCCCACATTACTTTTGAGAAGGGACGGGTGAGCGGGCAGAGAAGCAGCCATGTGGACCACAGGCTGCACTCCACCATGATGACCCCATCTCCTCCCAGTGCCATCCTGTTACCCCCAGACAAACCAGTTCCACCACCCCAGGCCACCACATCCCCCAAGATCAGGACCTGCTGCCCAGCAGGGTGCAGGGGTTTCTGCATGTCCCTGTCACCAGGTTCAGAGCATGAATGTCCCACTCCCAGCCTAGAAGCCATCCCCGCCAGGCCGGAGCTGAGCCAGGAGAGACCCCGGGAGTCCCAGTGCCCATGCACCCCGTCCAGCTGGGGACGGGGGTTCCTCTGCGCCCATCGGTGCCTCCCACACCCCCAACCACGCACCGTGGTCAGCAGCGTCCGCAGCTCCTCGGGGCCCAGCGTCTCGTAGTTGATCCCCGCTGAGTTGCTGTACTGTGGGGGATGGAGGCAGAGAGTGGTGTCAGGGCAGGGACAGGGACATCCTGGGGGACGGAGGAGGGACCGGGCGCCATCTCCCCCCTCGCCCCGGGGCTCACCTTGAAGGGATCGGGGTTCCCGCCGATCTCGCCTGGAAGAGAAGGGAGGTGAGGAGGGTCCTGCCTCCCCCCGTGGCCCCCGCCTCCCCCCTGCCCCACTGTGTGCCCCCCTGTCCCCCCTACGCTGCCACCAGCCCCGCCCAGCGAGAGCCCAGCCTCCGAACAAGCCCCGCCCACTTAAGAGGCCCCGCCCACTCACGCCCCGCCCGCCCACGCCCCCAGACCACGCCCCCAACCTAAGCCCCGCCCCCAGCCCCGCCCACTCACCATTTTTGTGTTTGAGGGACTTGGACCTGCGGGGCGAGTTGGGGTTCTGCAAGGAGAGCGGGGCGGGGGAAATTTGGGGGGTGCAGGGGGGGGTCCCCCCGTGTCCCCCACGACCCCCCTGCCCCCCCCAGGCACCCCTCGCCCCCCTCACCTTATCCGATTTCCTCTTCTTTGCTACAGGGAGAGACAGAGAAGGGATGATTTTGACCATTTCTGGTGGATTTAGCCCCGATTTCTGCACAGCCGCCGCCAGCCCACCCCTCCAGCCCCGCTGCTGGGACGCTCCCCTCCCCAGGGGACCCCCCCCACTGGGCTGCTCTCAGCCCGCCACCCACCGCACTGTGGCTAGGACTGGGGTTCAAGGGCTACGGGGCAGCAGGGATGGGTCCCCCACCCCTCATGGGGGGCCAGGGGCCCCCTGGCCGGGCTGGCACCGCGCACCCCGCGTCCCCCCACCTTTCTTCTCGGAGCCGTAGGACCAGTCGTTGTCGTTGATGTCGTCGTTGTCCTCCTGGTCGCTCTCCGACTTGTTCATGTTGTTGCTGCTCGCGATCCTGCACCGGGAGGGGAGGAAGGTCAGGGACCCACAGCCAGGATCCATCCCACGCCCTCCCCGGCACCCCAGGATCCGTCCTGGCACCCCAGGATCCATCCCGCACCCTCCCCGGCACTCTAGGATCCGTCCCAGCACCTCAGGATCCATCCCAGCACCCCGGGATCCATCCCACACCCTTCCCTAGCACCCCAGGATCTGTCCCTGCATCTCAGGATCCATCCTGGCACCCCAGCATCCATCCCACTCCCTCCCCTGGCACCCCGGGATCTGTCTCTACACCCCAGGATCCATCTTGGCACCCCAGGATCTGTCCTGCGCCCTTCCCTGGCACCTCAGGATCCGTCCCGGCACCCCAGGATCCATCCAGAGCCCCCCCTAGCACCCCAGGATCCATCCCGCACCCCACCAGCTCTGCCATGCCCACCCCAGACAGCCCCAGCCCCGGCTCCAAGACGGGGGGCTGTCCCCAGCAGCCACCAAGGAAAGGGGGAGGATAGAGGAGCCAGGATTCCCAGTTTGTTTTTCCAGGAAGGAAGGAAGCACGAGGAGCTGGGTGGAGGTGGGACTCCGGGGTTGGTGGGCCAGGATGTGCACCCCCTCAACAAAAAGCAATGAGGGGGGAGAGCACGGATACCCAATTCCCACCCCAGCGCCGAGGTGGGGGGGTCCCTAAATCCTCCACACCCCCCACTGAGAAGAGACAGCCCCACACCCTCATTCTCCCTTTGTGCCTCAGTTTCCCCATGCAGGGGGGGACCGCGGGAGCCCCCAAACTGCTGTTTTTTGTGGGGGGAGGGTGGGGGGGGGAAGGGGGGCCAGGCTGACCTGCGGTTGGCGATGCGGCTGCTGTTGCGGCCCATGCCCAGGCACTTCTCCAGGTGGGGGGCGAAGCGGGAGGCGGCGATGCTGCGGCTGCAGTTGGGGCACACGCACTCCTTGTTCTTCCACTGGTTGTAGACCTGCCCGAAGATGTCCACGCCGGGCTGGTCCACGATCTCTGCGGGAGGAACACGCGTCAGACCCCACCCCCAGCATCAAGACTCCCCCCCCACCCCCCCGCTGCAGGGATGACACTGGCCATGCCCCCCCCAGCTCCAGCCCTTTGGGCCACCCGTCCCTTCGCAGACCCTCAGTGTGGCATCGGGGGCCTGAAACCAGGAGCAGCGCAGCTGGGGGGCGGGGGGGGAAGGGGGTGTCTCTTCTCCCCCCACCCACCCCCAGGGCACATCACCACACCTTGGGGTGACATTTCTGCGGTTCAGGTCACCCCAGGGGTTTATAAAACGGCACAGGCACATCCTGGCACTGCCAAGGGGACACTCAGGCTGTGACCCCCAGCTCCGGCCCTTTGTTGTGGGGGAGTCCCTTGGGCCACTGGTCCCTTCCTGGACCCTCAGAACGGCATCGGGGGCCTGGAGCTGGTGGCTGTGCAGCCGGGGGGGGGGTGTGTGTGTGTGTCTCTCCTCCTCCCACCCACCCCCAAGGGCAGAGTCCCGCACCTTGGGGTGACATTTCTGGGGTTCAGGTCACCCCGGTTCATAAAATGGATCCTCTGGGATGGGCCAGGCACGTCCTGGCGCTGCCAGGGGGACGCTCGGGCACCCAAACCCCTACACGTGGGGACGACCAATTCCCCAGCAGCCTCTCCATGGGGACACTGGGAGGGGGGGCGCTCGCCGTGTCCCCGGGGCAGGGGGGGGCTCACCAAAGTCCTTCATGCTGTCGGGGTCCGTGTCGTCCAGGAAGAAGTAGCCGCACTTGACCGCCCGGTGGACTTCGAAGCAGAGCCCCAGGCAGGCATCCTCCACCAGTCCGTGTAGATCTCGTGCGCGATGGCCTGGGGCATGGGGTGGGGGGGGGGACGGGACAGTGTTAGAGAGGAGGGGGGACAGCTGGACAGCCCTGGGGGGAGAGCCGGACAGCCCCCCGGGGGGGCCACTCACCTCCAGTTTGCTGTTATCCAGGCCAGACAAAGACATATCCTCCATTTTCATTTGCAACTGCTCACGGAGAAGTCACGCCGAATGCTCATAGCACGGGACACGGGGGGGGGGGGGGGTGTCTCACTGCAGCGGGGGGGGGACACAGACACGCAGGGGACACGCTGGCGCCCCACTCCCCTGGCCAGCAGAAACCCCTCCCCCGCCTCCTTCGCCCCCCTCACCCAACCAAAACCCCACCCCCTGCCCCATGGAAATAGGCCCCAAGACCTTTGGATTGTCCCTAAGAGCCGTGGTTGAGCCCCCTCAGGAAAAGGGGGGGGGGGGGGGGCATGGGGATCCCCAAGCCTGGCACTCCCCCTCCCTACCGACCACCGGGGAGGAGGACATTCCCTGGACCCCAGTACCAGCCACCCCCCCCAACCATCGCCAAGGCATCAGGCCCCTCCAAGAGCCCCCCCACACCCCCAGCACCCCACAATCACAGGTGGACACAGGGGACCCCACCCATGCACCCCGAAACTGGCCCCCCCGCAGAGGGTTGGTGGGTTTTGCTGCATCACCATCCCTTGAAGCTGCTGGAGGGAGGGGACAGGGCAGGGACAGGGGCCACCGTATCCCCCCCCCTCCGCAGAGGGTACCCCCAACCCTCTCCAACGGGGGGGTCTAAAGTTGGGGGGGCCCCAAACTCACAGCAAGACCCCCCCCAGCACCATGCTGCTACCTGCACCACCAACGGCCGGCACTGGCCGGTGGAGGCATCCCCCGGTTGCCATGGAGGGGGGGTTTCCGAGCCAACCACCGGGGACCCCGGGGGGGTCCCCATGTGTGTGTGCGTGTGTGCCCCCCTCTCTGCACCCCGGCACCCGCTTCCGGGCCCCGGCCGGGGGATTTCTCTTCCATCCACCGCGGAAAGAGGAAACACCGGCTGGCACCAGCCCAGCCCCGCGCCGGGGTGTTTCCTGCTGGCCCCCCGCCCCGGCCATCCCCCCCCCAAGTTGGGAGGGTGGTGCGGTGCAGGCAAGACCATGGGGGGGGCGGGGAGGGGGCTGCCCAGACCCCCCCCTTTCGCTGCAGGCAGGGCCTGGAGGAGCTGAACAAAAGGGATGCAGGCACCCGGCTGGGGGGGTGCACCCAGAATGGGGGGGGACACACACTCTGAACCCAGAATGGGGGGGGCAGCGGGCTGCACCCTGTTTGGGGGGGGGCTACACCTGCTGGGAGGGTGCCCGGAACCCGGCGGGGGGGGGGGAGCTGCACTCAGAATGTGGGGGGGAATACACCCTGCTGGAGGGGGGGGGCTGCACCCACCCGGGGCGGGGTGCCCCCAGAATGGGGGGGGAGGCCTGAACCCAGCTTGGGGGCGGCTACACCCAGCTGGGGGAGGAACCCACAATGGGGGGGCGGGCACCCAGTCTTGAGGGGGGTGCACCCAATTCGGGGGGGTGGGGGAACTGCACCCAGTTTGGGGAGGGGGGGGGGCATTCAGTCTGGAGGGGGTGCACCCAGTTTGGGAGGAGCGGGGGGGGGGGGGGGGGGCTACACCCAGCCTTAGGGGGGGGCTGCCCCCTGTCTGTTCCCCCGGGGCGATGCCAGCCTTGGGCGGGGGGGGCGGGGAGGGGGGGCGATACACGCCTCGCGAGTGGGGGGGGGGGACACGGCAGAGAAACCCCTGCAGGGGCCGGGTGCTGCAGGGGGCTGGGGATTGGGGGGGGCAGGAAGCGGGGGAGGCAACTGGAGAGCGGGAAGGGGGGGTTCCGGGGCCGGGAGGGCCCTCATGGGGCGGGGGGGGGGGGGAGCCAGGAGGGCGCCGGGGCGGGCCGGGCTCCTCCGGGGCGGGATCACGGCCCCCCCCCCTCCACGGTGCCGCAGGGCCCCACGGCGGGGCGGGTCCCGGGAGCGGGAGCTGCGGGCCGCGGGGAGGGGCGGGTGGGTCTGTCGGTCACTCACCGGCGCGGAGGGCCCGTCGGAGCCGGGTCAGCGCCCCCCACCGCTCCGCCGCGGGGCCGGGCGGCGGCTCGCCATGCTCGGCGGCAGCGCCGCCCGCCCTGCCGGGGCCGGGGCCGGGGCCGGGGCGGGGCCGGGGCGGGAGCGGAGCGCGGAGCGGGCGGGCGGGCCTGGCGCTCCCTCCGCCCGGCGGCGGCGGCGGCCCGAGGGAGGGGGGGGGGGGGAGGGGGGGCGGAGGGGGGGAAAGGGGCGGGGCGCCGCACCCGGCGCGCGCACGGCCCGCCCCCGCGCCCGCCGCCAATGGGGAGGCGCCGTGCGGGGCGCGGCAATGGGAGCGGCCGGCGCCGCCGCCGCCGCGCGGGGCCGGGGCG